>NC_059130.1:124978000-125282567 GCF_020740605.2 Lemur catta | reverse complement strand
GCTCAGCTGAAAGGAGGCATCATGATTCTCAACCAAAGAGTGGACTTGGTTCAAGAACAAGTGGACTTGTTGATGCAGGTCATGCAGCTCGGATGCGAGTGGCGCCTGCCTGGCATGTGTGTCACCTCTATCCCTTTTCAGAACGCTTCCCGGGCAGCTAACCTATCACGAACCCTGTCACAGCAATTGTTGGGTGCATGGTCCAATGAGTTTGAGACTCTGATGGAACAGCTGCAGGCTAGTATAGTTCACGTCAACTCTACGCGAGTCGACGTGGACTTTGCCCAAGGACTGTCGGATTGGGTGTGGCAAGTGGCTAACCATGTGAAAGAGTGGGCGGGAATGGGCTGTTTGTTAGCCTTGCTCGCGACTGTGGCCCTGATAGGATTTGTGGCCCTTACCCGTATGGCGCGTCGCAATCGGTGCAACCAAATGTTGCTGCAACAAGCCTTTGCCGCACTGCAACTCAGCCAGGACCCCCACGTGTGGATGGCCAGGTTATAGGCGTTCCGCGACTTGCCTGCTCTCCCCCCTCTCTCGGCTGTAAGGTACCTCCATGACGGGAATGCGTGGGTCCCGCGCCTGGAGGCACACCAGTTGGTGCCAGGCCGGGAGGCAGCCCGCGTAGCCTAAGACAGAGGCCTTACCCACGGCCGCCTTTATAACCGGCCTCTGCACGTCTCCGAGTTCGCTCATTGCACGAGATGAGGCGGTTTCCAGTCTGGCAGGCCTTCTTAAATAATAAAGTAGGGGGAGATGTGGGGAGCGCGGACGCCATTACAAGATGGCGCCGATTTCCGGTGGCTTGGCTGAGGTAAACAAGTGTGGCGCATGCGTAGTACATCTGTAGGTCTGTTACATAAGTATGCATATGAGGTTTTCTGACTCGGCCTATTGGTGACCGCTTGTGATTGACTTTGACCTATCTCTGTTACTTCCTGTTTCCCTGAGGGTATATTACTGTGTGAAAGCTTGTGCTCAGGGTCTTCCGCATCTTGAAGCTTAGAGGGATCCCCAATAAAGCACTGTAGAAGAACTCCTGTTGCCGCGTCTTCCTTGCTGGCGAGGCGGGCGCGACACCGAGGCAGCCTCCCGAGGCTCCCCCGTGTGTGTCGTGTTGTATCCAGGGCTTCGGCTGTAAGCGGGAGAACCTGGGAGGGTTTGTACTTCTTTCTACAGCACCCGAAGGTTACAAGCGGATGGAGCCTGTTCCCACTGGCAAAGCCCTTCCTGTCGGGGTCGCTGGGTTTTGTGGGTGGTGATGGTGGTGACGGTGATGGTGGTGGTGAGGGTGTTGGTGATGGTGATGATGATGATGATGGTGGTGGTGGTGATGGTGATGATGGTGATGATGGTGGTGATGATGATGATGGTGGTGGTGGTGATGGTGATGATGGTGATGATGGTGGTGATGATGATGATGGTGGTGGTGGTGGTGATGATGGTGGTGATGGTGGTGATGGTGATGATGGTGGTGGTGGTGATGGTGATGATGATGATGATGGTGGTGGTGGTGATGGTGATGATGGTGATGATGGTGGTGATGATGATGATGGTGGTGGTGGTGGTGGTGATGATGGTGATGGTGGTGATGATGGTGATGGTGGTGATGGTGGTGGTGGGGATGGTGGTGATGATGATGGTGATGATGGTGATGATGGTGATGATGGTGGTGATGGTGGTGGTGATGGTGGTGATGATGGTGGTGGTGGTAGTGGCGGCAATGATAGTGATGACAATGGCGATGGTGGTTTTCTGACCTCTAGGTCTTCTCTAGCACTGTGTCCTTCCTGGAGCACTACAGTGCATAGAAAGTAAACAGTCCCCAAGTCCCTGACAGGGTCCATGGCAAGAGCATCATAACCAAGCTGGCTTCCAATTCCGGCTTCTTTGCGGGGCTGGAGGCAGACGCGCTGTGCCTGTGAGGGAGGGGGAGTTGGGGTAGCTGCGGGTCGGCCTTCGCCTCTGCAGCTTGACCCTCCTTCAGCCTCGAGGTGTCTGACGTGAGGACCGAGGCTTAGGGCTGGGCTGGGCCGGGCTAAGTCCCGGAGGAGGAGAGACAAGCCTCCCTCTGGCTTTGAACTGCTCTGCCCCTGCCAGGGGTCCCCAGGAGCTGGCCTGAGCCCATGTCCCTACTTCCAGGGTGCGGATCCCCACTCCCCGGACCTTGCCAGAGGGCCCTTCAGGCCTCACCCAGCCCCTTCCCGCCCTGTGATCCTGAACCAGATCTGTCTGTGAAGCAGCGTTTGGACGTCACAGGCTGCCCGCTCTGCTGGGGGAGCTCCTGGTTCAAAGCTACAGGCAGGAGAGGATGAGGGTGTGGGACCCGGGGGCAGAGAACACGTGACCTGGGGCTGTGAGACTGACCTAGACAGTGTCTCTGGGGGCCCAGAAGCTGCCAGCTCCCCGCTTTTGCCCTGAGGGCCTCTCTCCCCGCCAGGGAGAAGTGACTGCTCGTGTCTGCAACATCAGCCCATGTGACTTTGGGGCTCCAGGCCCCTCCCAGTGCCTGGCCCCGGCTCCTGTGAGCGCCAGGGACCCTCCTCTGCCACCGAGGCTAAGGGTCAGGTTGGGCGGGATGCTGCAGAGATGCTGCTGCCAGGCCCCGGCGGAGGCAGCGGAAGGGTCTGGAGAGGACAGATGTGACTGCGTCTGCCCCAGCAGCCACGCTGCCGAGCCCAGCCCGTCTGGGTCCTGGAGTCGGTGCTCAGCCTCGGCGGTGTGGCCGGGGCTGAGGTCAAGGTTCAGGAATCCACAGCTGGTCCTAATGGAGGGGCCAAGCGTGGGCTGCTGAGGAATGGGACCCTCACAGGTGGCTCCACGCTTGGCCCAGGTGGAGCCCGGGGGGCCCTACTCTAAGTGGTGAGGTGCTTCTCTGCTCAGCTTTGTCCACCTTCCTAGGTGACTACGGGTCACCTGTCCCACCTACAAGGAGCTCGGTACGAATGCTTCTCCCAGGCAGGCGCTGGGCACCGCAGGTGGACCCTGTGGGCAAAGCTCTGGCTTCTGCTACAGCCGTCGCTGCCACCCCTCGGCCGGGAGCACCCATGAGGTGGCCCTGGACCTCCGGTGGCATGGGCAGGGCACCCCCAGCAAGGAAGCCCCGAGCAAGTCAGCGCAGGGCAAGTGCACAGGGGCATTTTGGCCCCAGGCTTGCGGAGTCTCTGTAGCCCCGGCCCCGGGACTCAGGCTTCCACCCCCTCCGCGTCAATGTCCAGGCACACAGGTGACCTCAGTGGATGGCTCTGGCCACTGCACACACTCGCCTTCCTCTCGTGTGGGCTCAGTCCCACCAGCTTGGGAGGCCAGAATTTACCGCCAGGGTCACTGCTGACTCGGGGCCAGCGAGGGACAGCCCAGGTCTGGACTGGGCTCTCGGGCTCCCTTCACCTCTGCTGCCCTTGAGCAGGGGTAGGGGGAGCCTCTGAGCCCCGAGTCCTCACCTGCCAACCCCCTTCCCAGCCCCCACCCTTCCCCAAACGTTAAGACAAGGCCTCCGTGCCCAGGATGGTGAGGGCAGGGCCCGGCCTCATCCGGGCGTTAGGAAACCGGTGTGGTGATCTGAGTCCCTGTGTGCCAGCAGGGGAAACTTGTAAACCAATGAGGTCCAGCTGTCGACAGTTTAAATATCACACAGCTCACTGGCTTCCCCCAGAGGAGGTTTACGAGCACTTAAGAGTTGAGGCTGGTTCTGGGTGATCCGACGCAGATGAGGAGTGCGCCAGCCCCGTGCGATCTGGGAGGGGCCCCCAGGGCCCAGGACACCAACCCGGGACCCCCAGGGAAGCCTCATCCTGACGGCCCCACCCCGCCCTCTGGCTGGGAGGCAGCTTCCATTCCTTTTGAAGGTGCTGACGACTGGCCGTCCTCGAGGTGGGTCTGGCTGCAGGGGGACCTGGTGGCCCTCAGGCCCCTGTGGGCAGAGGACACCAGCAGTCTCAACTCTTGGAAGGAAGCTGCCCAAAGGCCCATGAAGAAGGGACCAATGTGGGCCCCCTGCCTGGCTTCTGGCCCCTGTCCTGGTGGCGCCAGCCCCTGGCATGTGGGCACGTGGGCAGGACACCAGCTCCTAAGAACCAAAGGGATGGAAGTGCTTGGGGCAGGGCTGCCTGTCCCCCACCACGGGGCAATGGAGGGCCGCATTGTCCCCTTCCCGCCCGTGAGGCTGGGAGCCTCGGAGGCTGCACAAACCGCGGTGGAGTCCTCGCCAGTGGTCAGGGGGCGGGGGCAGGAGAGCCCAGTGGTGCAGGCACGAGCCGGGAGCTGGACAGTCTGGCCCAGGCTGGGCTTAGCCCTGAGTCAGCGGGTCAGACCTCGGTTTCCCCACTTGCCTGCAGGGTGTGGGCACAGGGACGCCCAGCCCCCAGCAGTGGCTCCCCCTGCGGGCCCTGCTCTCTGGGCACCTCCGTGGTGGGCCCTGGGCAGAGTCAGCAGCACCTCTTCTGGGATGAGCAAGTGTGTCTCAGACTGCACGAGGCAAAGGTCAGGGCCCAGGGCAGACCCGGCGAGGACCCAAAGACGGGCCCCCTGACTCCAGACTCCTGCCCCAGCCAGACCCCAGAGCAGGGCCGGGTGGGCTGAGTCCACTCACTTTCCGTTCCTCACCCAAACAGTCCTTTAAAGATGTGCCCGGGAGGTTCGCAGTCCAGGAGGGAGGGAGGGTGTGCTCGGCCGGTCAGTTCCTTAATGCTGAGCTGGCCAGTGGGCCCTGGTGCGGCGGGCCTCCCCGGCCTGTGTGGTGGGAACTGGGGTGTCCCCGCAGCTAACTCGGAGGCAGGGACCCTGCCCGCCTGGAAGATCGTCTCTGTCCTGCTCCCTAGGGCAGGACCTGGCATCCACCTGCCCTCGTGCTCGGAAGGGGCCACCCAGGGCAGGTCCAAACCCTCGGCCGGCAAGACCCAGTCCCCAGCCAGGCCCAGGCAAAGAAACCAGAGTGGCTGACAGTGGAAACCTCTGCAGGCCGCGGGCAATGCCCGCCCGGCTGCCAGGTGCCCACGACCTGCCCGCCCGGGGCAAAGCTCTTCCCAGGCCGTTTGCACAAAACCGTCAGCGGCGAGTGGCCACTTCCCTTCCCTGGCCACCCTGAGTCTAGCCGTGGCTTTCATCCTCCCCGTAAGCGTCTGTGGTTTCCCCGGTGTGTGCTAATCCCCGCGCCTTGCAGCCCGTGTGTTTGGGCACTGTCATCGGTGACAATGTCCCGGCACAGGAGACAATGTGGGCATTGTCACGGCCGGCCCTGGCTCGGAGCGGGAAACCTAAGACGTCCCCAGTTATCACACCGCGGGGAGCAGGCCGGGCTCCAGCTCCGTGAAACCATAATAATTTTCTCCCATTATTCAAATCTCCTGTTTCTGTCGCCCCACCTTTTGGCGGCGGCAGCTGAGGGAGAGAGCGGCTGAGCCACAGGCCCCGGGCCCTGCAACCTCCTCCGCCACTGGCCAGCGGGACGGCATCCAGGGCCCGGGGAGCTCCAGGGCCTGGCCAGTGACAAGGACGCCCGGCAGGCGATTTCCTGGACCTGCGCCCTCCCACAGTTGTCTCCTGACCCGAGCCCGCGGCGCTCTGGCAGGGCCGGCTGTGACGCTGACGCCCGGAGACGTGTCAGCGGAGGGGGAGGCGCCCTCGCCCGCCACCCGCGCCGGCCAACTCCGGCCAGAGGCAGCCGCTCCTGGCACCCGCGGCCGGAGGCTCCGTGGACTGTTGCCAGCCGGCCCCCGGGGTCAGGAGACACGTGAGACCCCACCCGGAGCTTGTGGGGCTGGGCCGCCTCCCGGAGAGCGAGCGTGGAGGCCGCGCCGGGCAGGCCTTGCCGAGAGCGTCGCCAGCGAAAGCGGATACCTCCCCGTTACGCAACCAGGCCCGGCCAGGATGGGCCGCGCAGGGCCAGCCAAAACAAGCACCATCCCGGCTCCAGAGTGTGAAGTCGTCAGGCGCAATTAAAGTGAGGCTGGCGGGGAGGGGGGGCCGGACGCGGGTCACGGCCTTCCCGGGGAGGGCGCTGTGCTGTGAGGTCCGGCCCTCGCCGCCCGGGCTCCTCTACCCCTGCGGCCACCCCGCTCCCTGCCCTGGGGGGACAGCAGGAGGCATCCAGAGCCCTCTCCCCTTTGCCCCAGTCAGGCCAGGACATTTCACACACAAAGCCTGTGTGAGGTGGGGGACGGCTGGAGATACTTTTGCTCCCTTTCTGCGAGCCTGAGGGACGCCGGAGACTGACCCGCAGCTGGACACGTGCTCGCCCGGCAGCCAGGGCTCTGGCCGGTCCCGGACACTCCGACAGGAGCCTGGCAGCCGACTGCAGGCGCCCATAGCCAGGGCTTGCCAGAAATTCCCAGTGCAGGGTGTCGAGAGCCCTGCCAGGCCAGGGAGGGCAGGGACGGTGCCCGTGACGGTGACCGGGCCTCCTAGAGCCGGGGACAGGGCCTGGAGCGCAGTGAAAGCCCCATAAATTTCTCGGTGCCCAGCTGCCGTGGGGGCACCAAGGATGGTGGGGACTCAGGGGAGGAGAGACAGAAAAGGGAGCACGTCACCTTGTATGGGACCCCCATTTTTGTCAGGGGAGCACCCCTTTCCCGCCAGCTGTCTCCAGGGCCAACACGTGCAGCGAGTGGCATCACAGCTAGGAGGCAGTGACGGGGTCCCCGCTCCACCGCGGCCCCCTGGCTGGGCGCCAGGCCCTGCAGGACAGGGCTGGCCCTCCGCCGTGGCGAGGGGGACGCGGCCACCCAGCCCGGGGAGCGGGGCCAAGGCGGGAAGCGGGGCTGCTGAGCATGTGCGGGGGTGGGTGAGGGGCGGGGCAGGGGGCCTTTTATCTCACAGGGAGCTGGGGGAGTGTTGCACATAAAACTCATCCCCAGGAACATAAATCAGAAAAGTGGAAGTGAGACTCTATAAAGACTTCAAAATGTTGGCTGCGGCCTGTGCGGGGGGAGGTGGGGACTGAACCAGGGAGCCCGAGAGCCAGGCCAGCTGTGATTCCGCCGCCTGGGGCTGGCAGGAGCCGGCGGGCACCCGAGCCCACCCTGTGGCCCCCGCAGGTGCCCCCTCTGGTCCCGCAGGGACCCAGGGATCGGGGCTGCAGAGTCTTTGGCCAATAAGTTTCTTCCCTCGCGTCACACTCGGCCCCAAAGCCCACAGCTGGACCTGCAGCGGGGGAGGGGCCCAGGGAGAGCCCCGGGGCAGAGCAGCAGCGGGTCCCAGCCAGGCCCCCGCCGCGGGCAGCGCGTGGCTCCCCCGAGCCAGCTGTCCTGGCCGTGGTCCCCGGCCTGAGCTGGGCAGAGGGACTGGCCGCTGCAGGCCGAGACGTTTCTGGAGAAGGGTGGTCCCGTGGTCACAGCTGCTCAGAAGACCCTCTCTTGCAAGTCCTCGTGACCGTCCCCACTGCCTGGGCATCGCGGCTCCTGGCGCAGCAGCTGGAACAGAATGGCCACAGCTAAGTATGTCTCCACAGTCCGCGTGTTCTTACTTAAAGCTCCTCATGGCCAGGAGAGCGCGTGTGGTTCTGTGTCCTGGTGAGCTGTGCCGGGTCACGTGGGCCCAGCAGGCCCTGTCCCCTTTCAGCAGAGAAGGGTGCCTGGAGCTCAGGACCCTCCCAGACGCGCAGCGTGTGATGGACAGACAGGTGCAGAGCGCAGCGGCTGCATACCCCTCGTCCGAGCCGCCCATCGGCCCTGAAGCCCCCTTGGCACCGGAGCTGGCCAGGCAGGGAGGCCTAGGATGGGGGGTGTGGGGGGCTGAGACGGCCGTTTGCACGTCTCAGCCTGTCCTGACAGACGGGTCGCAAGGAGGACGCTCGAGACCAAGACTGACATGAGGCAGGAGGTAAACCTCCCACCGGCCATCGGAGGCGACCGTCACCCTGGGGAGCCTCATCTCCAGCATGATGTCATGAGGCCAGAGGTCCCCTGTGTGTCCATGTCCCTTGATTCTGAGCCCTGGCCCCAATCAGCCATCGTCACAGAGGGGACTGCCTGCGGGCTCGTGGTCCAGGTCAACTGCCACGCTTCCAGCTCCTCTCAGGTGGGCAGCAGGCCCTGTTGCCGCCTCTGATGCCCCCAAGGATGCCCAGCAGCCTGGCGAGGGCGGTCGGCCCCTCCCTGCCCACCTGCCACAGGTGAGCTCACACGCCCAGGCCCGGCGGCATCCTGAGCCCCCTCCTCCCTGTCCCTGTGCGGTGGGGGGACTTACCTCTCCAGGCCCAGGTCCCAGGGTGCCCCTCCAGGGCCCCCCGAGCGTCCCTCGCAGATGCGTGGTACGGGGAGGGGTGCGCAGAGGCTGCAGAGTCAGGGACAAAGGGACCCGCCAGTGGAAAGCACAGATTTCCCACGGTTGACACAAACGCGTGCCAGGATTCAGCTGCCCCACATTTCTGTCCTCATGAGCCCCCAGCCCCAGTGCCGGCCCACGTCCCACCCAAGCTTGGCCTGGGTAGCCCGCGGGGTGTCCCGAGAGAAGAAAGACGATGGCTGACACCCTCGAGATCAAGTGCCGGCTGCATGCAGGCGTGTCCCCTCCCATCCTCGCTGGGGACACCCAAGTCCTCATACCCAGGCTGCACGGTTGTCCCTGCCCTGCCACCCAGGCCCCCTGTCCCTGCCATGGCCAGGGGTCAGG
Organism: Lemur catta; assembly: GCF_020740605.2. Lineage (NCBI taxonomy): Eukaryota > Metazoa > Chordata > Mammalia > Primates > Lemuridae > Lemur > Lemur catta. Next base: position 125,273,957 of record NC_059130.1, on the reverse strand, counting down.
CCCTGCCCAGCAGGTGGGGGACTCCCAGCTCACACTCTGAGGTCTGCTCTGTTTTCTTTCAGACGCACGTGACAAGCCCCTCCTCACCGACACTCGTGAGCATCCTGGTAAATGCCAACTCTCGCTTTCTAAGAGACGGGCCCCGTGTGCCTGAGTCTTCGCTCACGCCAGGACGCCGCGGACGGCACCGGGGCCTCCTTGTCTTCGAGCCAGCACAGCGGCGAGGGGTGGGGACGTCTGGTTTCCTGTGTCACCTTGGCTGGCCACGGTGCCCAGGTGTCGGGCCAAAGGCCAGTCTGGACATTGCTGAGAGGGTGTTTTTTAGATGAGAAGAAGGTTTAAATCCGTAGACACTCAGGTAAGCGATGGCTCTCGTCCCAGCCGTCGAGGGCTGCGGGAGAGAAGCCCGCGCCTCCCGGGGAGGGGCCCTTCCTGCGGACTCAGAACCCGCCTCCCCGGGCCTGCAGCCTGTCCCAGCTGCCAGCCCCACAACTGCGAGCCGACTCCTTAAAATAACTGTCTCTCCCCGACAGGCAGATTACAGCCGCGTCTGTGGTTCTGGCTCTGGGGATCCCCGGCCACACAGACAGCGACGGACACGTTTCTGGTGTTCAGTGCAATGTGCCTCTGCCCAAAACACCCCTGCTGTCCAGCTCGTCCTACAGGTCAGGTGACCCCGGGGGGGACCCTGAGGCATGAACTGGGCAGAGCCGGGCAGGGGCGACCGGCCCTGGGCTCGGTGGCAGAAGCTCGTGCCCGACCACTAGGGGTCCCTTTTGGGACAGAGACGGGACACTGGCTGTGCCAGCTTCTCTCTGCAGCTCAGGGTCACGGCTTTGCGAGGGGGCACTTTGGATGTGGCCCCCTCTGCTGCTCTTGCCGAATTCCTGCCACCTGCACACAAAGCCCTGGGCGCCCAGCCCCGTGCCTGAGTGAGACCCGGGGAAGAGACCTTCAGCCAGGGCCACCCGGGGAACCCCGCGAGCCGTGGTGCCACTGCACGGGCCGTGGATGTGCATCAGCGTCCTTGCACCCTGGGGCTCACAGGGCCAGCAGCAAACGCGCAAAGTGGCTGCCACTTTGCAGGATGGTAGAAAACCACCTGTTTTTTCTGAAAACTGGTGAATAAAAGGCAGGAGTCCGCTTCTTTCTGAACACAAATTCTTTCTGAATGCACATAAAAATTTAAAATTGAAACCACAGCAAAGCCCAGATTTAGGGGGAAAAAAAAAAAATCACTCCATGGTTGCTGAAACCAGTCCACGCTGCACAGGTTGCCGGGAGCCGCGAACGCGGTGGCTCCCCGGTGACGGATCGTCACTGACCCCATCTCGGCCGTCAGGGCGGTGAGGTGCCGAGCGTGGCCTTCCAGGGAGGGGCACCGCTTGCAAACCTCGGCCTCCTGGACCAGCGGGGGGCCCCCAGGAGGGAGGCTCCGTGCTGCCGGCCGGCCCTGCTCCGTCTGGTCCCCGGCTCGGGCCACCTGCTCCCAATCTGGGTCTGATGTCCTGCGCGGGAGGAGCCCCTGTCACCATGGCTCTCAGGGTAGTCGCCCTCAGGAGAACGACGGGGAGTCGTGTTCAGATCTGACCAGCGTTCCCCACCTGGGTGTCTGCCCAGGTAAGGAAAGGGGGGCCCACGGCTGTGTCCAGGGTCCCCCCGGTGGGGCCAGGCTGCTTTCTGAGCAGCAGCCCCCACGTCCGTGCTCAGGACAGCGACTGGCTTTGCGGGTGGAGGTGGGCGTGGGGGTCGGGGCCTCCCCGGTCGGGGTGCAGACGCATCGTCTGGGCAGCTGCACCCCAGGGGCCCAGCCAGGTAGAAACGGTGGGAAGGCGAGTGGCCACTGCTTTGCTTTCGTTAGATCCAAGTTTTCTAGGGAGCGGTGACGGGAGTAAGGTGTCTGTTCTCATGACGAGTGTTGGGGGCCGAGCCTCAGGTTCCCGACCCCGTGGGCCGGGGGCACCCCTGTCCGGGTCCCCCACCAGGATCTGAGCAGGAGCGTCTCCAGCCTCCCTCCCTTCCACAGAGGGTCTTTCCCAGCGGGGCAGCCGCAGTAACGGGCCCGGGGTCCCGGGCTTGGGCTGCGGGGTCTCCAGAGCGAGGCCTCCTTCCCGGGTTGGGCTGGTGCCTGAGGCACACAGGTGTGGCTGGACTTCTGCTCCCTGCGCTGTGCAGCTCGGGGGAGACCGAGACCCCCTTCCAGCAGCCGCACGTGCAGGTGGGACGAAGCAGCCCAAGTCCCTGCAATGGCTTTGCACCCCCGTTCCTCCCCAGTGTGTGGGGGACCCCCGCCCCTGCCCCGCCCGCCTGGCCCCCTCACCCACTGAAGCTCTTCCACAGCCGGATCTGAAACGACTCCAGCGTTTCTGCTGGGATTACATGAAACCAAAATCATTCTTCCCGCAAGGATTACACAATTGTGTTTATTTTCAATGTTTCTCTGCCTGTTCTGGGGTAACGAGGGAGATCCTCCGTCCCAAGCCCTCGGCCGGAGAACAGAGGCCGTTTGCAGAACAAAGCCAAGGAGGACAGACGGGGACGGCCACTCTCTGCAGGAGACGGGCCCCGTGTGTGGGTCCCTGGACGGGTCCCCACCGCCCACACATGGCCCGGCCGCCCGCGATCCCCGTCGCTCGGCCTCGGGAAGGGGGTGGGGTCGCCTCCTGCTGATGAGCTACGAGAGTTGGACGGGCGTCTGCTCCACCCGGCGAAGGGCGAGTCTGAGTGCCAAAGTGTGCGCTTCGGGGACTGCGCAGCGCCCAGGAGGCGACTCCCAGAGCGCGACTGAGAAACAGGCAGGCGGGAGGCGCGTCCCGGCCCTTAACAACCAGGGACTGTTGCCGTCCGGCGCCAGGGGCAGTGGCCGGGGAACTTGGCGAAGCATCGTCAGCACGTCGGACTCCAGGCAGGCTGGCCGGGCACCTCGCCGACCAGGGGACACGGTGTCGTTCGGGCTCCTGGGAGGGACATGAACCCACCCCGGTTTCTACCCCTGGGGCCACGTGGCTGCGGGTGAGGCCCGGGAAGCAGCCAGCGCCGTAAGCAGGACTGGTTCCCAGGCCTCCCCCCGGGGTGTGGGGGCAGCAGTGGGGGGTCCTGAGCCCCCTCCATGGAAGGCCCCAGGCCCATGCGCAGGGCAGGGGGTGTCCCCACCACACTGAGGACTCCGTCCGTGACAAGCTTTGGCCAGGCCCCTCCAACCCTCTCCTGGACTAAGACTTGGGCTGTCCTTGGTTCTCTGAGCCTAGTTGTAGCAAGAAGCCCCATCCCTGCCTCCTAATCGGGTCCCTCGGAGGACTTGTCCCCTCTCCCTCACCCGCTGCTGTCCGTGGAGCTCCGGCCGCCCTCGCCGTGTTCCGAGCTGTGCTCTCTGCACACATCTCCCCCCACTGCAGTAGCTCGGACAGAATCCGTCTCGCTGCGTTTAACAGGTGTCTGGTGCCCCTTCCCTGTGACACCACCCAGAACCCTGGGCCCATGAGGGCCTCTCACCCTGAGGACATGTGACAGAGCCTCCTTGACCCCCTGTGAGACGGGGTCTCCCCTGAAGCCTCCTCAGGGGCGGGCATACCAGGGGTCCTTCCCACAGGTCACCCTGCCCGGGGTGGGGAAGCTCCCGTGTGACCCTTTCCAGGGACAGTCCTTCGCTCCCTCGCTGGGCCACCTCGCAAGCGGCACTCGAGGGTGCAGGCAGGAGCCCAGACTCCAAGGCCAAACTCCTGGGTCTCAGTCGCACTCGACCCTTCCCGGCGGGTGAGGACAGTGCTGGGGGAGTCGGCCGAGCAGCGAGTCTCCGTTTCTTCTTTGGCGCGATGGGAGCAATGGTGGCACCTCTCACCTTGCACTGAGGGGACGGGTCGCTGCCCGTGGAGTGCTGGCCACGGCTCTGCCTGCTGCTGTCACGACGACATCACGGACCCAGCCTGAGAACAAAATGTCAAGGACAAAAGTCCCTACCCTTCCAGGGCTCACCGGCTGGCGGCAGGGAAACAGTGACCAAGGGGTCCCCAACGGTAACAGCCACTGTGACAGGTGCGGTGGCGGAGGGGGAGGGGCATGTGACCCTGATGGGCAGAACCTCCCTGGACGTCCCTCCAAGGGTCTGTGCCTCCCCTTGTCACTGAGCTGTTACTGGAGCCACGCGGGGACTCCGACCACAGAGAGGCCAGTAGACGTCGTCGGTGGACGCCATCAATTCTTCCCTGTGAATCTCGCCCAGTGTTGTGTCTCTAGAAAGTTCCTCTCAGCATCCCCAGCGGCCTGTAACGAGGCTTCTGGGTCTGGACTGTCCTTTAATCCGGTTCTTTACACCTGACCAGTTCCCTCATGAACTAGTGAACTAGGTAAGATCCTTGACGTGTTTATTTTATGTTTGTCTCAGAGCCATGATTTTTCCCCTTTAACAGCTTAAACTGTAGCTGCCCCAGGCGGTGGCCTCGGGCGAGATCTGGAGGGAAAGCGGGTGGCCCAGCTGCCAGGAGAGAGGTGCCGTGCAAATGGCCTGGGGCCGGGGACTGGGCACCACCTGTAGGAGTCACGTCTGATTCCCCACCTTGCCCAGCGGCCCGGCCCGAGTCCAGCCGGGGCCACTAGTCAGTGCACCCCAGTGACAGCCGCCCTCGCCTCAGCGTCCCTCAGGCGACCTTGCCCAAGGCCCTGAGACTCCTCACTGTCCCCAGGGACCAGCTCTCTCCAGCTGAGCACCCAGTGTGGGGACAGCCAGCCGCCTCGGTTGAGAGCTCAGCTCCAGCACTTCCCAGCCCGGGCCTCGGGAAGGGTACCGAGCCACTCCATGACTCGGTTTCCTCATCTGTAACACATAGAGGGTGCAAGAAACCTACACAGTGTAGGAAACTGGCTGTGAGGCCGACCAAGGGTTTGGGCAGACGGGGACAGGAGTAGCTTGTGCCAGGGGAAGCGAGGCCCGGACCCCGCCTGGGCTTTGCACGGCGCCACTGCCCCGGCTTGTCTGCTGGCGCTGCCTGCAGGACCGCAGGACCGTGAGTTTGAGAGTTTGAGCTGTGTTCACACCATTCAGCGGTGGGGGAGCCGTGCCCCTGGCCTCCGCCCTGGCCTGAGGCCTGCCCCAAAGCCAGCCCCTGACCCCGCCCCTGGGCAGGGGACTGCGGGGATGCCCCTCTCGGGCTGTGTCGGGGCGGAGCCTGCTGGGGGGCGGTGGGACCAGCCGCTGCACCTGTCCTACCTGCCGCTCTGGCGTCTGCTGCCCCGTGGGGCCGGGGGCTGCTTCCAGGGCCGGGCGCTGCAGGGAGCCGGGCCTGGGGGTGCGGTGACAACCTGCGCAGCAACACTCAGTGGAGGACGCCGTGCTGCTCCAGGGGTGCCCGACACGGGCTGTCAGGTGGCCCAGGTGATGCCCAGTCCCCCGGGTTCCGCTGGGGTGACGGAGAGTGAGTGCCCCCTCCCCACCAGGGCTCCTTGCCGGGAGCAGCTCCCCTCTCCTCCCCCCACCTCCTTCGGTCTCACCCCTGCTGGTTGTGCCCCCAGCCCACCTGAGCGACCCTGGGGGATGGGAGATGCAGAGAAAGGAGCCCTGGCCAGCCTGGGGGCAGAGGGTGGTGGCAGGTGACCCCTCAGCAGCTGCCAGACTGGGGGTCCTGCATCACCCCGCTGTATCCTGCCTCCCCCTCCCCACCCTCCCCCTCGTAACCCTCCCCCACTTCCTCAGTTCAAGGCACAGCAGCAGCGTCCTGCCCAGCACAGAGTCCTCACCCATTTCATTATCACCAGTTTTTACCCTCCTTCCCAAGCCTCACTCCCTTCCCTTCCCTTTGGCAGCCACTTTGGGGGACAAACATGTCTGTCCTGGGGCCCACAGGCACCGAAAGAACAGTGGGGAGTTGGCGGTGGTGTGTGTGTGTGTACATGTGTTGTGTGCCTGTGCATTTCATATACGTGCATATGTGTTGTGGGTTGCACATATATGTTGTGTGTATATGAGCTGTGTAGTGTGTATGTGTGCTGTGTGTTGTATGTGTATATCTGTTATGGGTGTATATGTCATACATGTGTTTATATGTACTATATTGTGTGTATATGTGCTGTGTATTTCTGTAGATGTTATATGTATATGTCGTATATATTTTATCTATATATGTGTTTGTTGTATGTACAAGTGTTATGTGTTGTGTGCATGTGTTGTGTATGTATGTGTTGTATATATCTGTCATCTATACATGTGTATGTTGTGTGTGTTCTGTGTATGCATGTTGCATGTGTGTGTGTTCAATGTGCATATATATGTTTTGTCTGTGTGCGTTTAATCTGCTCCTGTGGTGCTGGTTTCGTGCCATTTCGTGCATTTTTTGCTCAACAGCGCCTGGCTGTGGACCCGCCTGCTGTGCAGCGCGACCCCGACTCTCGCCCCCCACCCCCCGCGGCATCTTTCGTGTCCACCTCACTCCTCCTGCTCCCCAGCCCGAGTCACAGGTCAACACATTTTACTTTCACTGACTTGTTCACACTCCCCCCGAGAGGAGGAGGGACCCCCCCCTCCCTCACCCACGCTTGCTATTATCTGACTTTCAAATTCATGCCAATCCGTTGAGTGGAGGCAGAAAATCACTTCATACATGTGCATTTCTCTGATTCCTGTTGAGGTTGGAAATCTCCCTGCCACGCCGCCTGCTAGCGTCCCCTTCTCTGCGTGTCTCGCTCCTGGGCTTTCCTCGTGTCCCCTGAGTCAGTCGCTCAGCAGCTGCAGCCACTGCAGCTACGTCCCACCTGCTGGCTTCTCCGCAGCGTCCTGCACCCAGCGACACCTTCCGCTCTGACAGGTCGGATCCACGAATTTCCAGCTGCAGGTGAAGATGTTAGGTCTTATGTAAAAGTTCTTTATGGCCACAAGGTACAAGGACATTTTCTCACATTTTCTTTTCCTAATAGAAAGAATAGAATCAAATAGAATAGAGAAAATAGAACAGGCTAGAAGGCAGTGCCCTGGAAGCAGCCACTACCCCTCCCCAGCGGCTGGCCTGGGAGCTGCGGTGGCCACAGGGTGTCCCTCTGGGGTCACAGAGCTGACTTGTCCTGTTCTGCGTCCTCGGCATCTGCTGCCACAACAGGTCACACCGTTTGGTTCTGTTTTGTTTTATCACTTTGGCTTTGTAGGGGTCTAGTGTTTAGCAGGATGAGACCTCAGACAACTCTTCTTTTCCAAAACTTTCTTGGCCGTGCGCTGCCTGTGTCCAGCCATGCACATGTTAGAACAAGCTGATTTAATCTTTTGAAAGCTCCAGTGAAATTTCGACTGAAATTAAAATGACTCTATGATACGAAGAACTGCTGTCTTTAAAATGACTATCGCTAGCAATATGTCATATATTGCAAAATGGTTAGAAGAGAAGATTTGAAATGTTCCCCACACACAGAGATGATGAATTTCGGAGGTGTCAGGTGTCCTACATGCCCTGATCCGATCCTCACACATGCACGCACGTATGGAGACACCACATGCACCCACAAATCTGTGGACATGTTAGGGATCAACTTTTTAAAATGTTAAGTTCTTCCCCCCATGAACATTTTCTGTCCTTTCTTCTGTTCATCTGGTTTCATCGTCTTTAACGGAGATTAAGCCTTTTCTCGAAAAGCCTCATCAATTCTTTGTGAGATCAAGGCCCAGGTGGCTCGGGGTGGTGCTGCTGGTGTGATTCGCGTCTTAGTCTTGTCATCACTTTTCCCAATTGATTACTGACAATGCTGAGGAATCCTAGTGCTGTCTCAGTGGATCTTTCATCTAGAACCGTGCTGAACCCTCCTATTGTTTTGTTGTTTTCATTTGTTTGTAACTTATTTAGGATTTTCACACAGACAACCGCACTTCATCTGCAACAAACAAGAGGGTAATTCCTTCCTTTTGAGACTTAGCACACTGTCCCCTATTCCAGTGCCCCCGGGGGAGACTGTTCAGCTCTGTTGAAGAATCATGTGGGCGGCAGGGACCCTTGTCTTGCACCTGACCTCTAAGAGAGGCTTCAAAACGCTATCATGTGCAGCAGCGGCTGCCACAGGGTTGGCATTGAAAATCTGTTGCTTAGTGAGGCCACCTTCGTCATGGTCTCAGTTAGAACTTGTGGGTAACTTGCTGCCACTTCTGTGACATGACACATCCGCACGTGCTGCCCCGTGCACTTTTCTGTCGCGGAGAACACGGCCTGATGAGCCCACAGGAACCCACCTCTGCCTCCTCACACCTCCCCTCTGCAGCTTCCTCCCTCTCGGCCTTCACGGAATTGCAGAGTTGGGCCTTGGCCTGGGTTAGGCTCTGGCTTAAGGGAATGTTGTGGCTGGTTTGATCTAATATCCACATAATAAAACTTTCCCCGTATCAGCAAGGAGTCTGTTTTGTTTTGTTTAATCATTCGTGTGTTCACCGGAGTATCACTTTGAATTTCCTTCAAGAACTCTTCCTCTGCGTTTGCAGCTTGGCTCACAGGTGCTCAAGGCTTAGCTTGCAGCTTATCTTGGCTGCCGCAGGCCTTCCTCGCTAAGCTGCATCATCTCTGACTTGTATTTAAAGCGAGAGAGTGTGACTCTTCCTTTCACTTGAGCACTGAGAGGTCGCTGTAGGTTATTCACTGGCCTAACTTCAGTGCTGCTGTGTCCCAGGTAGGGAGGCTGAGGAGGGGCGAGGCGGGGGCGGCTGGTCCGTGCAGCTGTCGGAACTCACAGCCTTTGTCGATTAGACTCACCGTCTTCTGTGGGCACGGCTCACGGCGCCCCAAATGATTGCTATCGTAACACTGGAGATCACTGATCACCAAGGTCGCCATAACATACGTAACAATGACACAGTTTGAAATATGATGAGAATCGCCACAATGTGACACAGAGACACAATGTGAGCACAGGCTACTGGGACAGTGGCACTGATAGACTCGCTCGACTCAGGGTTGCCACAAAACTTCAATCTGTGAAAAACGCAGCGTCTGTGACGTGCACGAAAGCCAAACGCAACAGAAGCAGATCTGCCCGTGTTTCTTACTGGACCAGCCTTGGCACTTTGAACTTTCCCAGAAGTGCAACCATGTTATCTCAAATTCTTCCTTAAATATCCCTGCCTAACAGCAACAGGTGGGCATTAAAGAAAGACCTGGGGATTCCTCTGGGGCCAGACCATCAAAGGGGAGATTCCCCCCTGAAGCCAAAGTAGCAGCAGCAGCTGGGGGGAGACTCACTGAAGGAGGTGAGCTCGAGGGGCCGGCTCTGAGCCCCAGGGTCCAGACACCCGTCCACTTGCTCCTCCATGTCTCCCAGCCTTGGAAGAGCTGATGTGATTGTATGAAGTGGGTGAGCAGCTTTCCCCGCAGGGAAGGCCAGAAAGACACCTGCACTCAGTGTCCTCGGCTGGAGAATGGGTGTGGTGATACCTGCCTCAGGTGTGTACAGGGGCAAGGCGGATGTGGCATCTGCCTCAGGTGTGTACGGGGGACAAGGCGGATGTGGCATCTGCCTCAGGTGTGTACAGGGGCAAGGCGGATGTGGCATCTGCCTCAGGTATGTACGGGGGACAAGGCGGATGTGGCACCTGCCTCAGGTGTGTACGGGGCACAAGGCAGATTCAGTGAGAAGCAGTGAGAAGCATACCTCATGGCAGGTACTCCGTCACACTTGTTTCCTGCCTTCCTCCCTCAGGAAATACAGCAGCGCGTGTAGTGAGGTCTTGAAGGCTTCTGTTCTCCCTTTAAAAGTACAAAGGAACAAGCATCTCATAAGAAAATTGGACAAATTTGAGGCTGTGTGATCCTAAGTGGGATCCAGGAGCTTCCTGGGGCCCTTCAAGATCACACCAGCACGTGTCACCTGCCCAGTGGGTGTGAGGCACTGTGTCCCCCAGGTGTGCCATCAGCGTCCAACTCCTCCTGCCCTGTGACGGTGCCAGCTCGCTGCCGGGAGAGAGATTCCAGGCTGCAGTGTAGGGAGGGAACCTACACTGAGCTGGATCTCTCAGTAAGTTGAGGGGAGGTGAGTCTGGAGTCTCACGGAGCTTCGCAGGGGGTGAAATTCAAGTCAGGCCTGTGGATAAGTCAATATCATTCCATCGATGCTAAGTCCCTGGCTTCCATGACTGTGCCATGGTCGTGTGAGATGGTAGCATTAGGAGAAGTTGGGTGGAGAGTACATGGAAGCTGCTGTTTGCAATTTCTTTAACTGTGAAGTCCTAAAATTATAAAATTATAAAAAAGAAGGAGAAATATATCTAATGACCAACAGAAACAATCATTTGAAGCAGACCCAGAAATGACATGAATGACAAAAATACAAGAAAAAGAATGCTAAAGCAACTATGTAAGTATAGTCCACGTTATCAAAAAGGCAGAGGAAGACATAAATGTGCAGAGGATAAAAATAGAAGATGTAAAAAAGACCCAAATTCATCATCTGAAATGAAAAATACAGTGAATGGGGTTGACAGCAGGTTAGATGCTGAAGAAAATTAAAAAGATGAAATTGCGGCCGGGCGCGGTGGCTCACGCCTGTAATCCCAGCACTCTGGGAGGCCGAGGCGGGTGGATCGCTCGAGGTCAGGAGTTCGAGCCCAGCCTGAGCAAGAGCGAGACCCCCGTCTCTACTAAAAATAGAAAGAAATTATCTGGCCGACTAAAATTATATATGGAAAAATATTAGCCGGGCATGGTGGCGCATGCCTGTAGTCCCAGCTACTCGGGAGGCTGAGGCAGTAGGATCACTCAAGCCCAGGAGTTTGAGGTTGCTGTGAGCTAGGCTGATGCCACAGCACTCATTCTAGCCTGGGCAACAAAGCGAGACTCTGTCTCAAAAAAAAAAAAAAAAAGATGAAATTGCTTTAAGATAGCAATAGAAATCATCCAAAATGATGTATAAAGAGAAAATGAGAAGTGAACAAACAGCAGTGGTCAGTGAGGTGACATGAAGCCGTCTAACACACCTGCCACTGGACTCATGAAGGGGAGGAAAGAGATGAAGGACAGTACAGCATCTGAAGAAATACTTGCTGAACGTTTTCAAAATTTGATAAAAAGCTATAAATTCACAGATACAAGGATCTCAATGAATCCCAAGGAGAGGAAAAAAAAAACATGAAAGAAAACCACACTAAAGCATATCATAATCAAATTGCTAAGATGATAAAGGGAAAATTTTACAAGTAGCCAGAAGATAAAAGACATATTATTATATGTACCAATGAACAAAAATAAATATGCAAGTAGATTTCTCATCAGAAACTATGCAGCCAGGAGACAATACAGAGAGTTCTTTAAAGCACTGAAAGAAGAAAACTGTAAACCTAAAATTCTATGCCCAATAAAAACACCTTTCAGAAATGAAGGCAAATAAAGAATTTTTCAGTCAAATAAAAGTTGAGAGAATTTGTGATCAACAGACCAGCATTATAATAAATGTTAAATAATATTCTTCTTAAAGAAGGAAAATTATACCAGATGGAAATATAAAAGCATTTAAATTAATTTTTAAAATTTAAACCATAACTTCACAAAGAAAAATAATGTATTAAAAATTTATAATATATGAGGAAGTAAAATTTATCACAACAGCACAAAGGACAGAAGAGGGGAAATGGCAGCACACTATCATAAGGTTTTTACATTTTATGTAAAGTGTAAAACATTATCGAAGGCATATTGTTAAGTTAAAGATGTATATTATAAACTCTAAAGCAACCACTAAAGAGAAAAGATATAGCTAATAACCTCATAACTCAATCATATCTATAATCACATTAAACATAAATGGCCAAACATTCCAATTAAGAGGTAGCAATTGTTAGATAGATTAAAAAGAACCAAGACTCAACTACATGCTGTTTGCAGGAAACCCACTTTAAATACAAAAACACAGATAGGTTAAAAGTAAAAGGTTGGAAAAGGACATAGTATATAAACACTGATAGAAAAAATCTGGAACTGCTATTTAATATCAATAAAAGAAAGTTAATTTCAAATAAGAAATATTACCATGCATACAGAAGGATATTTTGTGATAATAAAGGAGTCAATACTTCAAAGGGACATAGTGATCCTAAATGTATATGCACCTAACAATAGCAAAATACATACTCTTTCCATGTATAGATAAAATTGTCACGAAAAGAGATCATATTCTAAGCCATAAACAAGTCCCAATATATTTAAAAGAATTGATACCACTCAAAAGTAACACTCAGGTGTCAGGCAGATGGGGGGGAGAGGAGGGGATGGGTATATACACACCTAATGGGTGTGGTGTGCACCGTCTGGGGGATGGACACCCTTGAAGCTCTGACTCGGGTGGGGCAAAGGCAATATATGTAACCTAAACATTTGTACCCCCATAATATGCTGAAATTAAAAAAATATTGAATTACATTAATAGGCATTGAATTAAATACTTGCATTTTGTGGGAAAACTACATTAGGAAATATGTATATATGTACACACACACACACACACAGTTGTGCTGAATAACAAGGGTGGTCCCATAAGGTTGTAATGGAGCTTAAAAATTCCTGTCCCCTAGCAGTGCCTAGTCCTAGCAGTCATGATGTTGCAGCCCAACTCATCACTCACCTGTCTGTGATGACGCTGGTGTGTGACAAGCTGTGCTGCCACCCTGTGAAAAGCATAGCACATGCAATTACGTATAGTACATAACACTTGATAATGATAATAAATGATTATGTTACTGGTTGATGTATTTACTATGGTATCATTTTTATTTTAGAGTACACTCCTACTTATTGAAAAAAAAGTAAATTATAAAACAGCCTCAGGGGCCAGGCTCAGTGGCTCACACCTGTAATCCCAGCACTCTGGGAGGCCAAGGGGGGAGGATCGCTCGAGGTCAGGAGTTCGAGACCAGCCTAAGCAAGAGCGAGACCCCGTCTCTACTAAAAAATAGAAAGAAATTAACCAGACAACTAAAAATATATAGAAAAAATCAGCCGAGCATGGTGGCGCATGCCTGTAGTCCCAGCTACTCGGGAGGCTGAGGCAGGAGGATTGCTTGAGCCCAGGAGTTTGAGACCAGCCTAAGCAAGAGCGAGACCCCGTCTCTACTAAAAAATAGAAAGAAATTAACCAGACAACTAAAAATATATAGAAAAAATCAGCCGAGCATGGTGGCGCATGCCTGTAGTCCCAGCTACTCGGGAGGCTGAGGCAGGAGGATTGCTTGAGCCCAGGAGTTTGAGGTTGCTGTGAGCTAGGCTGATGTCATGGGACTCTAGCCCAGGTGACAGAGTGAGATTCTGTCTCAAAAAAAAAAAAAAAAAAAAAACCCTCAGGAAAAAAAAAAATCAAACAGCCTCAGGGAGGTCCTTCAGAAGGTATCCAGAAGAAGACCTTGTTATGCGTCTTAGAAGATGACAGCTGCATGCATGTTACTCCCCCAGAAAACCTTCCAGTGGGACAAAATGTGGCGGTGGACGGCAGTGATATTGATGACCCTGACCCTGTGTAGGCCTAGGCTAATCAGTGTGTTTGTGTCCCAGTTTTTAACAAAAAACCTTAAGAAGTGAAAAAGAAATTAAAAAATAGAAAAATGCTCATAGAATGTGGATTTAAAGAAAGAAAATATTTGTGTACAGCTGTAGAAATGTTTGTGCTTTAAGGTAAGTGCTATTACAAGAGTCAAAAAGTTTTAAAAAATAAGTTTATAAAGTGAAAAATTTACAGTAAGCTAAGTTAAATTTATAATTGAAGAAAGAAAATTTTTTTAATTAAAAAATTATGATTTCTTATCGCAACAGATTTAAACTAGAAATCAATAACAGAACAAGATACAAAAAATCCCCAAGTATTTGGAAACTAACTACTATAATACACTCCTAAATAACTCATTGGTCAAAATATAAATCAATCACAATTGCAAGCTATAGTTCTGTTTTTAAAAACTACTCATAAAAAATCACACAAAAAATTAGAACATATTTTGACCTGGATAAAAATGAAAACACAATATTTTGGAACTTGTGGGACACAGTTACGGAGTTCTTGGAGAAAAACTTGTAACATTAAATACTTATATTGGAAAAGAAGAAAAATTTCAAAGTAATAATCTATACTCCCTTCTTAAGGAAACTATAAAATGAGGAATAATTTAAGCTCAAAGGAAGCAGGAGGAAATTATAAACAAAAGAGCAAAAATAAATGAAATAGAAAACAGAAAAACAACAGAGAAAAATCAATAAACCCAAAACATAGTTCCTAAAAGGTTTATTGATAAACCTCTAGCCAGACTGATCAGAAAGAGAAGGAAAAAGACACAAATTACCAATGTTAGAAATTTAAAAAGGAACATCACTAACAGACAATAAAAGAATAAAAAGAAAATATTGTGAACAACTTTATGTCAATAAGTTTGAAAACCAAGACAAAGGGGGTAAATCTCTTGAAAGGCACAAACTACTGATGCTCACTCAAGAAGAAATAGGTGCAGAGAACATATCCATCTGTGTAGAAAATCCAAAGAAAACTACAAAAAGCCACAAGATCATAAGATAGAAGGTCAGTGTACAAAAATTAATTCAACTTCTATATACTAGCAACAAACACCTGGAAACTAAAATTTGAAAAAAAACCACAATGGAATTAAAAATATGATATACTTAGTGATCAACTGAAGAAAAAATGTGTAAGGCTCATCCCATACACTGAAAATTACCAACCGTTGCTGAGACAAATTAAAGAAGACTTAAGTAATTGGAGAGATATACCATGTTCATGGATTGGAATGTTCAGTGTGGTTAGAATATCAATTCTCCTGAAATTGATCTATAGATTCAATGCAATACCAATAAAAATATCCCAGAATGCTTTCTTGTAGAAACTGACAAGCTAGTTTTAATGTTTATGTGGAAACACAAAGGACCTAAAATAGCCTAAACAATGTTCAAAAGGAAGACAAAAGTTGGAAGACTTATATCTCAATATATTAATAATAATCTGTAACTTATTAAAAAGCTATCATGACCATTACCGTGTGGTATTAGTAAAAGGGATAGACACGTAGATCAATGGAACAGAGTCCACAAATAGACCCACACATATATGGTCAATTAATTTTTGACAAAGTTGGCAAGGCAATTCAATGGGAAAACCACAGACTTTTCAACAAATGATGCTGGAACAATTGGACACTTATATACAAAGAAATAAACTTCAACTCCTAGCTCACACCATATACAAAACTAACTCAGAATAGATCCTAGAATTAATGTCAGAACTGAAACTATAAGGATTTTAGAGAAAACATAGTAGAAAATCTTGGTGACCTTGAGTTAGGCAAAGATTTTTTTTTTTTGAGATAGTATCTCCTCTGGCTCCTCTGGCTAGAGTGCAGTGGCATCCTCATAGCTCACTGCAACCTCAAACTCTTGGGGGCTCAAGCAATCTCCCTGCCTCAGCCTCCCAAGTAGCTGGGACAATAGGCGTGTGCTACCATGCCCAGCTAATTTTTCTATTTTTAGTAGAGACGGGGTCTCGCCCTTGCTCACGCTGGTCTTAAACTCCTGGCCTCAAGTGATCCTCCAGCCTCGGCCTCCCATAGTGCTGAGATTACAGGAGTGAGCTTCACCTGGCCCAGTTAGGCAAAGATTTTTCAAACAGGGTAAAAATGAAAGCACAAATAGTACATGAAAAAGCAAAATAGGATATTGCTAAAATTAAAATGCTTGTTCTTCAAAAGACACTGGTTTTTTGGTTTGTTTGTTTTTGTTTTCTTTTCTGCCATGAATCAAAAAGACACTGTTAAGAAAATGAAAAGCCATGCCAAATACTAGGAGAACATATTTACAAATCGTGAATCTGGGGCAGGAGACACTGGATGACAAAGTGTCTGGGCGGGGGGAGGAAGGGCTCCACTGGCACCGCCAGGTCTCTTGCCCAGCACAGCCAGCGTCCTGGTGCTACACCAAGAACAATTAATCTTCGATGGATCCCCATGTTCCACGCTGCTGGCCTCTCCCTGGGCACGCCATCGGCCAGAGCTCCCAGCTGCACCGCGCTGCCCTCTCTGGACCAGGCGCCTCCAGACGGGCATGGTCCCCACCATCCCTGGGACACGGGGGGCAGGCGAACTCTTCCACTGGAGAGGGGTGGTCGGCTCGTCTGGCAGCCCGTGGACCCTGCCACACACAGATCCTTGTCCTCGGGTCTCCCGCTGCCACCCACCAGGTGTAGCTCTGGGAGGGGCCCTGCCTCCTTCTGCTGCCGGGGTCAGGCCGGGAGGCGGCTGGACCAAGGCTTGGGGTGTCTTTTGGAAGAAATCCACCATCGGGGCAAGAGGGTAAATGGTCACAGTGTGGTCATGCTGGCAGCAACGGGAGAGAAAATAATGTCACCTTTATAAGAGAGTCAGCTGAACATTTTATAATTCTTCCCCAAATCGACTAAGCCATTTTCACAACATAAAACGAGCAAAAAAATGTAATTATTTCAAGGTGTCCTTCACCTCAAACTCACTGGAGACCCACAGCTTAGGGGCTTTAAAAAATACATATATTTAAAGCAAATATTATTGCAAATGACTACTCTGTAATTTGGATTAATTGCTCTGGGTTTTTTCTGGAAATAAAATCTTTAAGGCAAACTCATAAAAACGCTGGCGCGCAGGGCAGCTGTTCCCGCAGTGCGTCGTTTACGGAGTCCGGTGCCCCCACGGGGGAGTGGAGGGCCACGGAGTCGCCTGCTTGGCCAAAGACCCTGGAGGTGTCTGTGTCACCCCCACCAGATGCCACAGCCGGGGACGGCCCCAGCCCACACCTCGGCACCCATCACACCCGGCTGGAACAGCAGCCTGAGAGCCTCAGGGGTGGCCCCACGACCCCCACCCAGGGAGAGTCCCGGAAGGGCCCTGGCCGGGTTCGCCACGACCCCTCCGTGGGGTGAGGGCAGCAGCTCGATGGGGCCCTGCTCCGTCAGCTTCGGGGACCCGCCCAGGAGAACGTGCCCTGTGGGGCTGGGGAGCCTGGCTCCCGCGGTAACCGAGGCCACGTGACATGCGTGGCTGCGTGTGTGTGGGGGGCAGTGGGAGGGCTGTGCAAACGGGGGGAGACGAAAGACTCCCCCACTCCAAGCACCTCCCCGGGGGCTTCCTGCCCTCCTGGGAACAGCTCAGCCTTTTCCCGACACAGGAGCCTGGCGAGACCCTGCGAGGGAGGGGGCTCAGCAAGGCCGTGCTGGGTGTTCGTGTCCAGGAGTGGGTGGCGCGAGCACGTGGAAGGCTGCGGGGCCACGGGGGGATGAAGACGGGGCGGGGGACATTGAGACATCTCTGGGGACCCTTAAGGGCAGTTTCAGCAGAATGAGGGGCGAAGGACGGGGTGTCCGGTGGGCCAAGGGCATGGGTGTCATCTGCCTGCTGTCCACCTAGTGCCATCAAGCACGTCATTTTGTTTGTTCTGTGCGGCAACCCTGAGAGGGGTTATCGTCCTTTCTTAGGTCCCGTGCCCATGGTCACATGGCCAGGGAGTGACAGACGGGGACTGTGCTCATTCAGGTACAGGGGATGGAGGACAGGAGGAGCAGGCCCCAGCCCCGGAGAGCTCCAGCCTGGGCCAACAGCAGACACGGTTGGACCTGCTCATCAAGGCGAAATTCACCACTGCAGGCAGCTGGACACACGGGACGGAGATCTGGGGTCCTGGGCCAGCTCCGTTGCCAGTGTGCACTTGACCTGCAGCACATGCCATCCTCATGCTGGGCCTCAGTTTCACCACGGTTCACTAGGTGGAGGGGTCCATTCACCCAAGCACCCACCTACCCATCCACCAATCCATCCATTCGCCAACCCACCCATTCACCCACTCATTCATCCGCCTCTTCTCCACTCATCCATCCACGTGTCTGTCCACCCACTTATCCACCATTTACCCATCCACCCACCCACCCATCCACCCACCCAGCAATCATCATCTCTATGCCATGCTCCCTTCTAGGCACTGGGGAATAAAGGGAAACAAAACAGTCATGTCCCTGGCTCTCTGGGGGGACAGACCCAATTTAAGGGTGGGGGTGGAGGCTGGTCTCAGCAAAGAGCCCCAGTTCCCCTCACCCTGGTGGGGTTCTTACCCCACCCCCTGCTTCTTCACAGGATCAGGGACAAGGGGGCCAATGACCCAGGAGTTCCTGGAGCCCCAGACAACCCCTGGGGCTTGAGCCTCAAATGAAAGGTGAGTAAATTCTCAACAGAAAGATGAAATTGTCCATTAGTGACCAGTTGGGATCTTCTGAGAAGGCGCCTAGTCTATAGCCACTGGGGACAAGGGGGAACATCAGGTCGGACCTCATGCAGCCTCGGAGGCTCAGCATCAGGAGGGAGGGAGGGACAGGAGTGGGGGCTGTGCCCCAGCAGAAGAGCTGCCCGAGGAACCGCAGGGCAGAAAGCAGCCGGCAGGTGGAAGCAGCACGTGTCCACGAGGAACGGACAGGCAAGTGCAGCTGGGCCACCGCACGGAGCATTGCCCAGCCTGGGAAAGGAAGAGAACGTCACACAAGCCACCACCTGGGTGGGCTCCAAGGACAGTGCGTTAAGTGAAGTAAGCCAGACACCAAAGGACAAATGCTGCACGATTCCACCCACATGAGGTCCCTGGAGTCATCAGAACGGTGGTGCCAGGGGCTGAGGAAGGGGGGTTAGTGTTTAACCGGGACAGGGTGGCAGTTCGGGAAGATGAACAAGTTGGGAGAGATGGATGGTGACGATGGCTGCACGACAGTGTGAGCGTGCTTAATGCCACTGGACTGAGGACTTAAAAATGGTTACGATGGTAAATTTTAAATTATGTGTATTTTACCATAATTAAAAATTTTGAACCTAACAGAAGTGCAGCCTGGCAGTGGCTGGGCGCTGTCCTCTGCAGGGGGCACGGTGCTCAGCCCTGCGCACCCAGCCTCCAGCCTCACCCGCATGGAGGCCCAGAGTGGGTGGGGCTGGCGTGTCTCAGACGAGGACACGGAGCCCAAACAGGCTACCGGCTCACGTGAGCAGGGAGGCCGCAGGGGAGCCGAGCTCACGGCCGGGCAGCTCGCTCCGGAGCTCGCGTGCCTGTCCTCTCTGCAGCCTTGTGGTCAGGAGCCCCGGGACAGCTGCCCACCCCCTGCCCATCTGAACAAGCCGGGAAACCGGGTCCTCAGCTTCGGGTGTCTGCACCCTGCAAGAAGAGAAACAAACTCAGAAATTAATGTTTAGAAAATAAAATTTATTTGATGTGATTCACGGAGCATTCCCAACGGTGGGACCAGGAGAAGCTTCCAAAGGGTAGCAACAGCTGAGCTGGCTCCTGAAGGACACAAAGGATTTTGTTTTTATTTTTAAACATTGTAACAATGATATGAATAATATATATTCACTAGAGAAAAATAAAAATGCAGATAAGCATAAAAGAGGAAAACTTTTGTTGTTGTGTTTTTAAAAAAATTTTTTAGAGACAGGATCTCACTGTCACCCAGGCTGGAGTGCAGTGGTGAGATCACAGCTCACTGCAGCCTCCAACTCCTGGGCTCTAGCGATCCTCCTGCCTCAGCCTCCCCAGAAGCTGGGGCTACAGGTGTGCACCACCACACCTGGCAGAGAAAAAGGTTTTCATACCTTGAAATCCCATCACTCAGAAAAAAACAATTTCAATTTACACTCCTAAAGGTTTCCCCGTGTTTGGGGACGTATCAGGGTGACAGTAACTATGCATCGCATCCCTTTGTTGACTGTCTGTGTAGTGTCCCACTGTAGGAAACTCACGAGCCTCATTCCTCAGCTCTTCCCGTTGCCAGGAGTGGGACACGGGGCGGGCTCTGGAAAGCTCACTGACCAGGACCCAGAGACCCTTGTGGGGTTCGGAGCCCCGGACACAGAGCGTGGCATTAGGCCTGGACCTACGGAGGGACACGTCCTTCCTAAAGCAGCCACAGAAGCCTCTGGGTGGAGAAGGAGAGTAAACACACCCATTCGATAGGACCCCTGTGAGCCCTGCTTCCCACAATAAAGAGATTTCACAAAGCATTCACCCATGGGGTGGGGAGGACAGGGCAGGCCACTGTAGCACCAGTTTCTGAAAGCTGAACTGTGGATGGACCTGTGCCAACTGGGTCACAGGCAGGAGAAGAGTCCGACACAGAGAGTGGGAAGGTGAGATTTTACCAGGTTCATAACCAAGAGAACCTCCAAACCTGGGATTAGCCAAAGAGCACCTCCAGGACTAGGGGTGCAGGGGCAGCCCCAGTTGGAAAGGTACAGTGAAGGAGGGCTGCGACAGTGTCCTGGACCCCTCCCCCTCCCTCTCCTGTCCCCCCCCCCCAGCAACTGCCCCCTACACCACCCTACACCAGCAAAAGTCCAAAGGCCAGTCCCGGGGTGCAGGCAGCTGACTGCAGAGACCCTGTCTTCAGCCCAAACCTGACTCCCAGAAGACAGACCCCTCCAGGTCCCTAAAGACACTGGCGTCCAGCTTCTCAGGACCACCCAGCCGCACATGTCAAAGAAACACGCTCCTCTCTTATTCTCGGGTCCCCACTTAGCCACTCCTCACTCCCCGCAGGCAGGCAGGAGGGACAGAGACCAAAACAGACAGAGCACACGTGGACTGCACGAGCAGGAGAAAGTGCATGTAACTCCACATCCCAAAAATAAAGAACAGAGAAAACAGAGAGCAGGAAACCTGCAAGAAGGTATTTCAGGGAAGTTTCCTAGAGCTGAAGGACACAGTTTCCAGCTGGAAAGAACCGAGTGTATGAACACAGACACCCTCCAGCACACCTCCCTGTGAAATACTGGACCAGCTGAGGCAAAGGGAAGATTCCGTAAGATTCCAAAGAGGAAAAGCGAGTCACACACAAAGCCTAAGGAAGCACAGTCTCCTCAGACTTCCTGGCAGCTGCCCTGGAAGCAAGAAGGCAACGGGGAAACACGCTTTAGAATTCCGGATGAAGAAATGACCTCCAACCCGGAATTCTATACCCAGCCTCACTGTCCCTCTGGGGCGGTGGAAGAATAAAGGCGCTTTCAGACACGCAAAGTCCTAAATATTCTATCTTTCATGTATCCTTTGTCAGAAGTTACTAGAAGATGTGCTCCTCAAAAATGGGAACATAAACCAAGAAAGTACAGTCTGTAGGCAGCAGGAGATCCAGAGGAATTTCGCTAGAGGATGGCCACGCATGTGACATAGAGGTGACAGTCCGCACTGGAGCAGGGTGGCTGTGGAGCCAGACATGGGGACGTCCCCCCCTCGCCTGCCTGTTTCTGCAGCCTCTGCACCCTCATTTCACTTGGGAGAGGCGGGCTCAGATTCTTGCCCTAACCACTTGCAAACGAAGCGTCCACTTCCCTCTGGTATTGTATGAATTTCCTATGGCTGCACTAACAAGCTGCCACAAACCTAGTGGCTTAACGCAGCCCGAAATCTTCAGCTTATGGCTCTGCAGGTCCGAGGTCCAGCACTGGTCTTGCTCAGCGTGGACAGGGCTGCTTTCCTTTCTGGAGGCCCTAGGATCCGCTTTCTTGCCTTTGCCGGGTTCCTGAGGTCTCTGTGATCACCTTCCTTGGCTCACGGCCCTTCCCCATCCTTGAAGCCAGAAGACTGTCACTGAATCTTTCCCACGTCCCTTCGTCCTGACCTGACTCTCCCGTGCCCCTGCTGTCTGGAGACTTCGTGGTGGCACTCACTGGGCCCATCCAGATAACCAGGGCACGCTGCCCATCTTGAGGTCAGCCTCAGCAGCTATAATTCCAGCCACGACCTTAATTTGCACCCCCACTGCCCCCTGCACTCTTGTCCTCCCTCCTCCACGCTTCCGCTCCGGCCACACTGGCCACCGTCGCCTCAGGGCCTTTGCCCTGGCTGTTCCCTCTGCCCAAACGCTGTTCCCCCAGACACGCAGGTGGCTGCCTGTCACTCCCTCGCATCTCTGCTTGAATGTCACCACCTCAGTGAGGCCTTTCCTGACCAGCCTGACGAAAATTATCCCTTCCTTTTGCCCCGGTCCTCACCTCTCTTCCTTCCTGTGTGCCCAGTGCACTAGAATGTTCTAGCCAGCTATGCCGGGCCCTGACATACCTTGCTTACTGCCGCCTTCTGCATGAGAATGTGGGTGGAGGGGTGGGGTGGGGAGGACGTCTGTTCCAGTCACTGCTGTGTCCTCAGGGCCTGAGGCTGTGCCAGTCACAGTAGGTGTGTGACAAACGTGTGTCCCTTGAAGGGGTAGGAGACTCACGCTGCAACCTACTGGCCCCCGGGCGTGAGTCAGCCCGGTGTTCCCACTGGCCTCCACCTGATGTCTCCTGGCAACACCTGGGGCTGACGCTGGTGTCTGGCTCACCTGCGCTCGAAGCCTTCATCTTCCCGGCTGCCGCTGCCCTGACGTCCGCAGCCCGGCAAGGCAAAGCTGCAATATTTGCCCATTCTGGCCACGTCGTATGAGTGGAGTCATGCAATATAGGACCTTTAGTGACCAGCTTCTTGCACTGAGCATCACATCCCCAAGGTTCATTTGCGGCATAGCAGGTGTCGGTGCTTCAGTCCTTTTGGCGGCCAAGCACGGCTCCACTGCATGCTCACGCCCCGCCGGACGCAGCCGACGCAGCCGTTCGTGGCAACGTGAATGCTCCTAGTTCCTTCAACTGGATTAAGCTTCTGCAGCAGAGTCACTGCTGCCAGACTCATTCTAGGCTCTGGGACACCCGGGAGGACCATAAACTTCTGCTGGGGTCGGCGCACATTCTTGGGGAAGGTTTAACAGTTTTTTAACCTCAGCCTTATGGTTCAAAAGCAAAGGCTTTAAAAGCAGTTTGTGGATTTAACACTGTTTTCACCATTTAGACCTGGCTGTGCTGGGCTGACCCGGGGAGGGAGCTTTCTGCGGTCCTGGGCCGAGAAAACAGAAAGGAGGGCAGCAAGGACGGCCGGGCGGGCTCCCCTTGCTGAGCACACACCCGCCACAGCTGAGGAAAATCGCTAAGTGCCTCTTTGATGGGGAAGGCGCTCCTCAATGAATGACATCATTCCGGGAACATAAATCTTGGTTTGCATGATTTATTTATGTTAAGAAACCCACATATGATGCCGAGTTTTCAATGGCTTTGTTTAAGTGATAGTTTTTCCTTTTTAGTGAGAGTTGGAGGATGATAAACAGCTGCAGCTGTAAAAATTAAAGCCAGAGGTGAAGCCAAGGTGATTATTACAGAAAAATGCTGAGTGGGGAGGGGTATTTGGCCCTTCCCTCCTCTAAAATGAAAATTACCCTCTGCCACAATGCGCCACGAACAATTACCTGCTGTTTATTAATTAACCTCTTTTAAAAGCGCCACATTTCTACAACAAACTGTTATTTCTCTAATGTGAAAACTGGCTTATTCGTGTTTATTAGAACAACTATGTCCCATGTGGTCCAGGCTTAGTGCACACTTAACTGACACATATATTTTTTTTAATGACACATTTTATGATTGGAAATACCTTACTAGAAGCCCAGATACTGAGCATGGCTTGCTTGGTGCGTTAGTCTCAAATGGAGCCCCCAAAGCCACTGGCTGGGGCACAGTCCTGGGATGGCCCCCACCAAGCGTGGGTGGTGGGGAGGAAGGGGCACCAGACTCCCCAGTGAGAAGGTGGACTCCGGAGGTACGGCCGAATCTTTCTGCACCCAGGCGAGCAAATGTCTTGGTCATTGTCAGAAGCACATGATGAACGGGAGGCCAGGGGCCTCTGGAACTCACACTTCTGGCACTGCATGAACCCCAGAAATGGGTCCCAGGCAGAGACCCTTCCATGGTGGCACCTGTGCCACCAAGCATGCCTGGGAGAGCACTGCCGGGCAGGGCAAATCACCTGGAGTAGGGGCTTTGTGGTGAGGGAGCCCCTCCTCTGAATCCCACCCCTGCCACTAAGGACAGGTCAAGATGCCCAGGCTCCAAGCATCTGTTTCCCCTCTGTAAGGTGGGAACAAGCTCAGTGCCCACTGCATGGGGTTGTTGTGAGGGTGACACGGCACCACGTTGCAACCCAAGGGCGGGAGGCAAGCCGGGTCACACCCAGCACCCTGCCTGAGCTCAGACACTGAGCCCAGCTCAAACATTCCAGGCCAGGGAACCCTATGGGTAGACGGAGCTTGTCTCCTAGAACAGCCCCCCAGCCCCCTCCATCTGTGGACGGCCACAGATGCTTCATCTGCGTTTGCAGCCTCTCCCCACCGCTCACATGCCCCATCCCTGCTCCCCGTCATCCTATGGGGCCCCCTGAGAAAGTCAGCTTCCTTTTCCCAACATATGTGCAGGGGACCTGGGTGGCTTGCTCACCGCTGGGGCCCTGCTGCATGGGCACATTAAGGAGAGGTGGCTCAGCCTTGGGGGTTCCACGCAGTCCCTGCCCAGGGCCGCTGCCTCCGTCACCCGTGCCCTCATCTCCCTCAGTCTCCCCTGGACTGAAACCCACCGCGGAGATCCGAGGGAAACACGCTGCTCACTCAGGTCTCTTCAATCATTCATTCACAACTCATTCCTTCATTCACTGAGCATGGAGAACAGTCCTGGCCGGGGGCCAGTGGCCAAGGCCTGGGTTGGAGGTTTGTAAGATGCCCTGGAGGCTCGGGGTCTGGTGGAGGAGACCCCTCCGCCCCGTTCCACCCACACCAGCAGGTGCTGAGTTCCAGGAGCGCCCAGCCTTGCCAGCACCCCAGCCGCAGGTGAAGGGATGCGTGAATGAGTGCCGGGTCCCAGGCATGAGCCCAGACCTGTGAGCAGCACTGATTGCAGCTGCCAGGGGACTCGCTGGCCCTAGGCAGGGCAAGGCCAAGAGGGCAGTGCCCGACTGGGTGGGGTTCAGCCCCCACCTGTCCAGCCTGCTGCAGCCGGGAGGTAGCTGCCTCCAGGGCTGCTCAGAGCCTCTGGGGCAGGAGGTGCAAGCGGGAGGGTGGAGGGCTCCCTGTCCCCTCCAGCTCCCGGGAAGCGCCAGGCCTCCACCTGCAAGGCTTGTTGCCCATTTTGCTTTAGGAAATTGGACTCCCAGGAAGCTGGAGGGGCGACTGTGGATCCCAGAGGACGGGGCAGAAGTCCGGTCTGACTAGACTGAAGCTTCCCCTGTTCCCGCCCCAGCTGTCTTCAGCGGGGGTCCCTGTGCTGACAGGTGCCGGCAGGGAGCTGACTGGGACGGGGGCAGGGCCACTCAATCCCTCCTAAGCAGGAGCTTGCCCTGGGTACCCCACCGGGTTTCCATTATGAATCTGGCCAGAGGCTGTCTTCTTCACCCCGGTTCCCAGGCCCGGCCCCACGGACCTGTGGGGGCTGCAGGGTGCACCGTGCTGCACCAGGTGTCCCCTGCCACTGGGGCCACGCCCTTCACGGGGTGGTCTCAGCACCAGGCCGAGGGACTCCGGGATGCAGAGGGAAGGTTGTGGGGTGAGGGCACCGCACAGCCCGGCGCCGGGCACAGGGACCCCCACTTGCTGAGCTGCCCTTGCCGAGGGCTTCCTCCGCCTGGGCGCGGGCGCCGCGGGGCTGGGAGCAGGCGGCCTGTCCCGCACATCGCCTGACCGAGTCCATCACCTTCGGGTCGCTCCGCAGAACTGGTCATTGTTTCCTGGCCAGGGCTGTCCCTGTCTCTGCGCTTTGCTCCCCAGCGCCCGAGCCGCGTCTCCACAGCCGCCTGCGATTGCTGGCAGAAATCAAAGAGCGGAGGGGTGTCCCTGGGCGCAGCCCCGCTCCCTCCCCTCCCCCCGCCGGTCCTGTCTAAAGGCAGTGGGAGGCCTGGAAGATTCGCTCAGGCCACGCCCCCTCCGGGCTTCCCTCACCCCCAGGTCCCCAGTGGTCACCCTGAGGGGCACTTTGTGGCGGAGCCCCAGCTCCCAAGGTCTTGCCCGGGGCTCCTCCGCCGAGCCGGGACTGCAGCCAGCCCGGAAGACCTAAGTGCCGGAGTGGGATGGGGGCGGCCTGTTCCCTCCTAAGAGCTCAGTTGGGACCACTGTCGCCTGCCCTTCCTCCAGGAGCCACTGGGCTCACCCTGGGGTGGCTTCCTCCTCCAGCCCACCCTCGCTGCCTCCCTCCCTGCCTCCGCAGGATTTTGGGTGCTGGGCTGTGCCGCCCGAGAGTTGGAGCCTGGTGCGTTAAACCTGCGGGCGTGCGGGGCCCAAAGGACCAGAGAAGAGCCCCAGGTGAGCCAGACCCCGGCCGGGGGCAGAGGGGAGACCCTCTGGGGCGCGCCGCTGGGCCCACCCAGGGAAGTCGGGGCAGGGGGAGTGAGGGGACGGGCCAGGAAGGGCGACACCGCTTCTAGAGTAACCTTGGTCCCGGCACCACCGCCGTTCACCCCCACCGCGCAAGGTGGCCCAAAAGGGGTCGACTGCGCAGGGTCCATCCGGGTGCTTTCCATCCGTCCTGCTCTCTCCTGCCTGCCCCACAATAAACTGCTGAGAGGAGAACAGGAGTGTCTGGTCCCATTTCACAGGTGGGGAAACTGAGGCATGGTGAAGAAATCCGTCGCAGCTCCTTCACGGTTACACCTGTGGGTGTTAATCCCGCAGGATCAAAGGCCAAGTTGTTTTTCACACTAAGAGCGTCAGCAGTGTGGGGCTGTCCACGGCGGAAGGGACGGAGAGGAGGCTTTGCAAACCCAGATGTGGATTCAGGCACAAGCCGATTCCGGCGAGTCAGCGTCCTCCGCCCAGGAGGTCTGGGCATGCGGAGGGCGGGCTCCCGCCGGGCGATCCCGGTATTCCGCCGCCGCCCGGAAGGCGACAGGGCTCGTCGTTCTCGTGCTGCCTGGGCCCTGCCCGCGCGCAGCAGAACTGGGGACAGAGGCAGCGGCCACGTCTACGCAGGCGGCGTTCTGGAGCGGCTCCTGTGCCACTTCGGATGTGCGTCGTTCCGCGGGCGCCGCGGGACCAACCAGGGCGCTCCGAGGAACGAAGTTGCGCGGCGTGTGCGGGCGGGGGCCGGGGCCAGGGGCTGCGAGCGGCGGGCGGAAACGCCGGCTCCTGGGCTGCGGGCGAGTCTGCCTCACCCAGGCTTTTCTCGCAGGTTCCTTTGGGCCCCGCACGCCCGCAAGTTTAATGCACCAGGCTCCAACTCTCGGGCGGCACCGCCCAGCACCCAAAATCCTGCGGAGGGACGGAGGGTGGGCTGGGGCAGGAGGAAGCCGCCTGGGTCGGTGGGTGGCTCAGGAGCACACGCTGCGCAAACCCGACAGCGGGATTCGTTGCCGCATTTTTAAAGGTTCCGCGATCCAGAGGGAAGGCGTGGGAAACGGATTCCGTTTACTGCCCGCCGTGGGCCAAGCCTGAGGGCAGTTGCCGGAGCCCCGCAGCTTGGCCAGCCCGGTAACGCGTGGTGGCGGGAAGGAGTCGTTGGGGGCTTCCTGAACTTTCTTAGAGACCCCAGTTGGGCCTGATGCGGGAGCCAACTCCCTCTTGGGCTCAAAAGAGGGAGGTCAGGGGGCTTCAGGGTCACAGTCTCAATCTCAAAGCGAAGCAAAACAAAAAACTCCTGATTGGACTCTCAAAGTGCACTTGGCTGCAGCACCCAGGACACTCCGCACACCTTCTCAGGAGAGCTTGGCACCTGGTGAGGACTCCAGGACACAAAGCTGGGCAGAGGGATCCCGCTGGGGCAGTCGGGCGGCCACAGCAACGGCGCTTGCCAACGCCTAGCCCTCCCCAGACTGCCCCACTGCAAGGCACAACCGCCTTCCCGCACTTGAAACAAGTCGATTTCCAAACATCTGGGGTTTGTTCAGAATCATCAACGTGGCTCATGTTCCTGGGGAGTCTTGCTTGGGACGGTCCCCACCCCTCCCAGTGACTCACTCTGGGTCTCAGACCCGGTGTTGGTGCTGGGAGGCCCCGACCTGGAGGGACATCGCAGGAACAGCCTCACCAGGCTTCTGAGCTCGCTGAGCCGGCAACTGGGACCTGTGTCCTGTCTTCTCAAATCATCTGGGTCACAGCAAGGCTCCCCAGTCTTGGGGTGGGAAGAGGGTCAAAATGGGGCCTGAAATGTTGACCCCAGAGCCAGAGGGACTCCCATGGCCCCAGTGTGGAGCTGCGGCATGATGCTGGGGAAGCGCCCACACTGGGTGATTTTGGAGGCCCCGATAGAAATGGCTTTAGCTTTTCACCCCAGGCTGGACGGCTTCTGCATTCAGCCCCCATCGAGTCCCCTGCTGGGCACCCAGTCCTAGAAACAACCTTCGCTTCCCCCTCCATCTAGTGGGAACCACAACAGCTTGTCCCGAGGGACCCAGGTGGTTCCCAGCCTCCTGTTGCTCAAATCTGGGAGATGTTTCACCTGGTGTGGGCAGGAGAATGTGCCCAGAGAGCAAAACCCTCATGTAGACCTGACTCAGTGGTCCAGGTGTTGGGGGTGGGGCAAGGCTGGTGGTCTAGATCCCCTGGGGCAGTTCCAGATCTCTGAGGAAAGCCCATTCCTAAACTAGAGGAGATGAATTTTTATTCTCTGGGCTGCCCACGAGGACCAGTGGGGAGTGGGGGTGGTGAGCTAAACTTGATCTGGAATCCAACAGAGCCTGAGGCTGCTTGTCTCAGAGTTGTTCCGCTAGCACAGAGGAAGGGGAGGGGAAGGGCCAGAACCGGGAGAGGTCCGTCAAGGTCTGTACACCTTGCTGGTTCCCACCCCTGCACACACAGTCCGAAGCAGGGGCTCCCCAGGACCTGAGGGCCTGGGCGGGGTGGCTGGGGCAGCTCTGACCCCAGGCCTCCTTTCACACAGACCACCAGTTGGCATGGGGCACGGGGCACGGGGCCTGGCCAAGCAAAGGGACCCTCTGGCCCGAGTGCATTCGTGGACCCCAGGAGTGCAGGGCGGGTTGGCACAGTTTTACTACTCATGGGCCTCTGGGGCACCCCTGGGGCTTGGGACCCTCCTCACTGCAGGATCAGCCTTTCCCCCTCTCACATCTGGCCTTTCCCCAGAGGAGTTAATCTGATCACGGGTCTCCAGCCTCTGGAAACACAGCATTTCCGCGGACTCCCTCTGTGCCCAGAGCCCGGCAGAAGTTGGTGGTAAAAGTCCCCTCTGCAGCCTCCAGCCCCCAGCAATGAAGCTGGCTCTGCAACGCGAGAGCGGTGCACACCTGTCTCGGGCAGTGGGTGTCTACTCGGCCACACACTCACTGTCCAGGCACAACTCCAGGAGGTCACTGGGAGCTGGGCAGCACTTCACCCCCAGTTTGGGGACCCTGAGGAGTGGTGTCAGCCCTGAGACTCTGCAGAGTTGGACTCGGTTTGAAAACTGCCCCTAAACCTTTTAGTATCAACCTTTTCCCCACTGGGCCCCCACTTGCCCACACTTGTTCCTTCAAGTCCCCAAAAGTGTTTGCCAGGCAAGGACACAGAACAGGGCCCCAGGGAGGACTTGTGTCTG
Organism: Lemur catta; assembly: GCF_020740605.2. Lineage (NCBI taxonomy): Eukaryota > Metazoa > Chordata > Mammalia > Primates > Lemuridae > Lemur > Lemur catta. The sequence goes on along the minus strand of NC_059130.1, from coordinate 125,244,595 downwards.
ACCTTCCCTCTCCACAGGACGCCTCCATGCCTGACCTGCTCTCTGCTTCTAAGTCTGGCCACGCGGGGGCAGGGCCTGGCCAGGCCAGGGCCATGGCCTTGGGGACGGCCTGCTCGGCTTCTGGAACAGGCTGGGAAGACATTGCCCTGCCGCTGTGGCACCTTGGGATCTAGGCAGCTCAGCTGTCTCCCTGGTCAGCCTTGAGCCCCAGATATTCCTCCCCAGAGCAGCAGCGGCCCCACCCACACCCCAGTGGCCCTAGCAGCAAGCAAGGAAGAGACAGCACAGCCATGCTCACTCCCAGGCCTCCTGCCCCCCCCCCCCCCTCTCTAGGCCCTAACACAAGTGCAGCCCCCGGGATGGCTGTCCTGGCCTATCCCTGCCGGGGCTCTGAGAACTGCCTCCTGAGTGGAGGGAGGGCAGGAAGAAGGCCTGAGTGAGCTGGGGTGACCCCAGAAGAAGTCTGGGCCTTCACAACCTTGAAGCCTGCTGGTGGCGTCCAGCACAGAGGAAAAGGAGGCCAGTCCTGGGCTGGGGGGGGGCTGCGGGAGGAAGGACCCTCTCTGCAGGAGGCACTTCGCAAGCACCATCCTGCCTCCCCAGGCTTCATACCAAACCTCTTGGGAGACTCCGTGCAGGAGCAAGGGAGCCCTAGGTATGGGATGACCTTGAGTCCATTCTGGCCAGCAGCCCCGGTCAGGTTGAGCCCACCTGGAGCCTGCCCTTGGCCAGGGTTAGGCAGGGCAGCTCGAGTGTTCCTGGGCTCGAACACCCCCCACCCCGACCCGGGTGAGCAGGTTCAGAGCCAGCTTGGGCCGGCCAGGGGCTGCGGTGCACCCCTGCTCTGCTACCGGGACTTCCCATCGAGACCTCCCAAGCCCGGCCCTGGAAACTAAGCGGTTCTGTGGCCCAGGAGTGCGGAAAGATAGTCAAGGTGTGGGGAGGGTGGGTAACGGGGCAACAGACCCTCGCAAGGCCTGCGGGGAGTGGGGCTGTGTCGCCAGTGCACTCGGCCCCTCCGCGGGGCGACACTCACCCAGGAAACAGCGGAGGCAGCGGCTACAGAGAGCGTCCTCCGTCCCGGCGGCGAGCAGGGTGCGGGACTGGGCTCCCCGAGCCGTGGGAGCCGAATCGGGGTTCGAATCCGAGCAGAGAAGCGGCTGCGGATTGCGGAGGTCGAAGGCGGAAGGCCCAGCGCACCGCCACCGCTGGCTCCTGCCAAGCCCAGCTCCACTGGGCTTCTCCTGCGGGGTGGCGTCCGCCCTGCGCCCTCCCCATCCGGGGCGCCTCTGCTAGGACGCCGGGGTCTCGGGGTTTTCTCTTGGGCCGCTGCCGTTTCACCTCTTTTAACGCAAAGGCGCGGAGTTCCGTGTGCGGTCCCGTGGAGCTAGCTGCTACAGGTCTCATTGCACAACAAAGGGGAGGAGGGCACGGCCCGGAGTCTCACCGGGGGAGGCAGAGACCCTGCACCGTGGGCACGACCCCTGCTTGAGGGCTCGGGCTGACGCTGCAGCGGCTCCAAGTCCCGCTGCCGGGCAGGACGGGGAAGGGCGCGGGGCAGCGACCCAACCAGGGCAGCGCCGCCGTTTGCTTCCAATTCATTCTCGATTTCCACATACTCAAGCGAGGAATCCGCACTCAACCCATCTGGCCCCCTCTGCCGCCGCACCCTCGAGTTTGAGGGCTGCAGGGGCACAGGAAGCTCCGGGGCAGCTCCCGCCCGCGCCGCGCCACCTGCGCCGCCGGCCCTCCCGCCCGCTACGCACCTGGGCCCCGAGAGGCCAGAGGGGAGTGTCCCCAGAGGCCCCCGGTCTCCGAGGGTGGCCCAGCTCTGGCGCTCGCGCAGCCGGGTACTCACCTGGGGGCGCGGCGGCGCTGGGCGGGGGCGCAGAGGCAGGAGCGAGCGCGCCCGCCCCCAGGGCGGAGAGGTGCGGGCGCCCTGGGACGCCCCGCCGAGGACGCCCGGTGTTCCGACGGCCGCCCCCGCGCTGCCCCGGGCGCAGGGCGCGCTGCCCTCCGCAGCTCACCGCGGGACCGAGAGCGGCGGGTCGAGTGCCGCCCGCCGGCCCGGGCAGTGGCGGAGCGCGGAGCTGGCGGCGCCTCCGCTGTTGTTTTTGAGCCGCGAAGCTCGAAGCGGCAGCCGTTGGGTGGGGGAGGAGGGGAGGGGGCGGCGGGGCCCGGAGGGGGCTTCGGAGGAGCCGGGTTCCGGCGCGCGGGCCGGACAGCCCCGCCGGCGATCGCGAGGCGGGGGCGAGGCGGGGGCGAGGCGGGGGGAGTTCGGGAGGAAAGCGGGCTGGGGCGACGGTGAACGCAAAGCTTTTTAATTAGTAATAAAACGCAATAAAACGAGCAAAGCCAGCCCGGACCCGCGTCCGAACTATCGGCGCGTTTGCCGGGAGACCCAAGGAAGTCGCGTGGAACCCCGCAGCCGCCACCCCATCTTCGGCCCCGGCCGGGGCGGGAGCAGCAGCGCGACGCGACACAGGGGCAGGGTGGGGGGATGGTCACCTCGCCGCCGGGGCCACCTGGGTCCTTTTAAAGGGTCCGGGGTGCGGGCCCCGGGCGGGAGCGCCGAGCAGGGAATGTTTTCTTAAAGGGCCAGTTACGAGCTGTGCTGAAAAGGGGGGGAGGGGGGAGAGATAAGTGAGATGAGGACCGAGAAGGCCGAAGAGAGCCCCCCAATCCCGCGCCGAGGCGGCGGCGGCGGCGGCGGCGGCGCGACGATGAGGATGATGAATACATTGCAAAGTTTTTTTGGCCCCGGCGAGGGGTGTCAGATTGAGTGCTCTGTGCGCATGTGCGAAGGTGTCCAAACTGACAATGCTGGGGAGATGAAGATAGTGTGTAGCTGCTTCTGGACTCAAGGAGGAGGAGAGAGATTCCGCGAGCCGACACCATGCGATCCAAGGCGAGGGCGAGGAAGCTAGCCAAAAGTAAGTCTCCCGCGCTCGGCCGCGCCGCGCCTCCGGGCCCGGGCCGCGGGGCCGGGGCGCCTGGGCCAGGGGTGCGCGTCGGGGCGCGGCCGGCGCGCCTGCGGCCCCGGGTCCCCGGCTCGGCCGCGCGGCCCGGGAGCTGCTCCGCCTCCCGCGCTCCGGGGCGACCGGGCTCGGCGCGGAGGCTCGGGGCGCCCGGGCCGCGCGCTCCCCGAAGGCGCCGGCCCCCTCCCCGCCGAACCCCCTCCCCCCCGTGTCAGGCGCTGGGGCCCGGGAACCCGAGGCGCGCGGTGGGGGCCAGGGAGGGGGGCGGAGGGGGAGCAGGGGGTGGAGGGGAGCGAAAAGCGAAAGTTAGCGAAAAGTTGACGAAAGGGGAGAGCAACTTTTTCCTCCTCGCTCGCTCTCCCTCCCTCTCTGCGAGTGGCTCCCAGTCCTGGTCAAACCATATTCCGGGCTTTTGAAATAGTGGGCGCTAGAGCACCGCCTTTGGCGTCCGCCGGCCGGGCGCAGAGGAGGGGACCCCGAGCCGGGAGGGGCGGAGGAGGGGGCGCGGGCCAGCGCCCACCCGGCTCCGCGGGCACAAGGGCAGGGGTGGCAACGGCAGCACAGCCGCAGCCACCCGGGGAGCAAAATGGAGACTTTTTCCTGGGCTTGGAACTGTGGTCGTGAAGTTTATTCCCAAGCGGTGCCCCGCGTGGTGGCGGGCGCTGCTCTGTGACTCCGGCAGCCTGCGCGGGCAGTCCGGGCGCCTGTGCCTCCGACAGGAGGGTCCCCAACCCGGCCGCCTTCCGAGCCGCCACCGCCGCCCTCCGCCCCGCGCGGACCCTCCCGCACTCGCTTGCCTGGCACAACCGCGAGGCCAGGCGGGGACGGAGCTGCCCCGGCCAGCCTGCCCGGTCCCCGGTCTTACTTTCTCTTTCGCTCCGTCTCGGCCCGAGCCCGGGGCTCCGCGCGCCCAGCCTGCCGCAGGCCGGTCCCTGCCACGGGCCGGGTGCTCCCGCCGCCCGCACCGCCGCCCGCCGCTGCGCCTCCGAGCAGCCCGCGCGCCCTCCGCGCCCCGGCCGCGGGCGCCAAACGCTGCGAGGCCGGCGGGCTGGGGACTGCGGCCCACGCGGCCGCCCAGGCGGGCAGGTGGGGGCGGCTGGCGCCGCGGCCCGGAGAGCGCGGCTCCCGCAGCCCGGCCTCGGCCCGGCTACAGCGAAGCGGCGAGCGCCGCGCGGAGCGGAATCGGCGCCGCCTGCTCCTGCCGCCCCCTCCTCCGCCGGCCGCACGCCCACCGTCCGAAGAGGCGCCCGGCCTGCTCCCCTCGAGGTCCGCGCCCGACCACCACGCGGTTCCGTCCGCGCCGCGTGGGCCCGGTCATGCCCGGCCTGGCCTCGCAGCACCCAGGGCCGAGTCCCGAGCGACAGCCGGGTGGGCGCGGGTTGGCGGCACTTTCTGAAGAAGCTCCGTTCTCGGCTGAGGACACAGCCTGGCTTGTCCACTGCGGCGGCCCCCGCAGCCGTAGGCCGCGCGCCCAGCCCGCCGGGGAAAAGCAGCTCCCGTTTTCTGCCAGACGCCCCTGGGCTCCGCCGCCGGCCATCGGGGCCACTCGGTGAGGCACCCCTCCAGCCAGGCTCCTCTGCCGCTTGCCCTTGGCCTCGGCCTCCTGTGACCTCTGACCCCTCTTGGTGCGAAGAAGGCGCGGCGGGGCTGTGTGCGGGGCTGTGCGCGCGCTGCAGCGGGTGTGCGTGTTGTGGACGTGTCGGTCTGTGTGCACCGCGGGCCTTCTCGGAGTCTGCGCCACCGGGCTGCGGGCCGCCCGGGTCAGGCCCTGCCAAGGAAGGGCCCGAAGCCGGAGCGAGAAATTGGAGAGCGGCTGCGCTCTCCAGGCCTTCGCTGCAAGCGAGAGGCCCGCTCAGCGCACCCCGCGCGGCCCCGGAAACTTCCGAGAGGCTCTTGCGCGGCGGGGGCCAGCCTGGCCTTAGCTCTCCGTCTGCTCCACCTCTGCCAGGTGGGGAAGGTTGCCCAGGCCCGGAATCTGCTCAGGACTAGAACAGGGGCCTGGCAGGCGTCCTGTGGCCTGGACCCGGGGCCAGAAAACTGGAAAACCGGACCCCATGGGAGCCGCGAGTCCAGGCTTCCCTTCCCGGGAGTGCCGAATGAGAAAAAGCTGATGGGAGAATGACTGCCAGGCCCAGACCCCAGGCCCACTCTTGGCGGAGCTCTGGGAACCCCTCCCTCCCAGCTCTACAGCTGGGACCGCTGTCCCTAGCACCCCCAAGGCGGTTCAAGATCTTGCTTTCTGCCCTGAGTAGCACAGGATCCGCTGAGGAATTTCATTTTATTGGACAATATTTTAAGCAGATGCGAACATCCCTGGGGACCAAACTCCATTACCTGCCTCTGAGGCAGTAGGGCTGGCACCAGCAGCCCACGGATCTCCCTTCCCCGCAGAATCCCCACCAAGGCCGGCCGGGGGAGCGGGAGAGAGGTCATGGTTTCAAGGGTGGTATTCGGGGCTCTGACTGCCCTCACCCCTGGGCCTGGGCTGTGCCTGCAACTGGTGCCGGGCTCAGAAGACACCCAGGCTAGGGGATGTGACCCCATGACCTAGAGATTGTGGAGCCACCCCTGAGGGTGCATCTGGGGCTGTAATTTCGTTTGTTTTCCCCTGGAGACCCCAGTCTAGGTGGGCTGCTCCTGCAGGGCCTTCGAAGTGGAGTGGGTAGTACCCCCCGGACTCAGGGAGGGGTTCTGGGCCGGGCTTTCCAAGGACAGAAGCTGTGGTTCAGCAGATAGGAAACCCAAGGCCCCCTTAACCTGAGCCGGGGGCCAGGAGCAGAGTGAGGACAGCGTGGGGCCAGGGTCCCCTTTCCTGCAGCTAGAGCAGTGAGGAAGTGGGGCTGTTCTGGCCCCACATTTACAAACTAAATGCCTAACAAAAGCTCATTGTCTCTGTGGTGAGCCAGGTGGGCAGGTGGGGGTTAGCACCACCAAGGTGCCCTCCTGACCTCCACCCTCTTCACAGCACAGCTGGAGCCTCTGCGCAGGGGCTGTGCCTACAGCCAGGGTCCCCATCAGAGCTGCCCTCTGAGGCCTGATCCCCACCAAGATGACAGTCCCCCTGTCCTAGACACCACGTAATGCCGGGCTGTGATAGTTCCTCTCCACAACTGCCATCTAGCCCCCGGGGTGGGAGGGCAGCTACCTCTCCTAGATGTGGGACTCTGTGCGCTGCTTGTGTTTGAGTGTGATGTATGTGTGGAAGGTGCGTGAGAGCTGGGGTGGAGGTGAACGGGGCCGGAGGCCCAGCTCACAGCCTCGCTCCTTCTTCCTGCAGAAACAGGCTAGGCTGGCTGGGCCCTGCCCTTCTCCCACCCTCCCCGGGGAAGTCTGCCCCCTCCCCCAGTCCTTTCCCCAGGGCTGGGATGGCAGCCTTCTGTCTGGATGCCGGTTAGAGCTGAAGCGCCAGGAAATGTCCGGCGGGAGTCCAGCGTCTTGCCCCGCTTCGGGCGAAATCTCGGAGGCCGCGATGGAGGGGCGGGGTGCAGGGCTGGCTGCCAGGGCCCGGTGCCCCAAGGCAGTGGGCTGTGTGCCCTGTAGGCCCTGCCTCTGCCACCAGCTGGGCAGGTGTGTCATGTTTGCGGATGCCTGCAAGACAGGGGCTTGCCAAGGCCGGTTTGTGGAGCGACCCCTGGGTGGGTCAGGCATTGGTTTCACCCTAGAGTCCCCAACCACGTGATGGCCACCTGGGGCTGCACCCCTTGTCCTGTAGGATGATTTTTCGGAGCAGGCGCTGCCCAGGCCTCCGGGCCCGGAGGCTCCTGAGACCCCCTTCTGGACAGCGCTCAGGACAAGGGACCAGGTTCCCTGTTTCTGTTGAGAGCTGCTGGGTGAAGGTGGCTGGGTGGCCAGGGGCTCCCCCCACCGGGCCCCTCCGGGGAGGTGCAGCCAGCACAGCTCACTGGGCCACGGCGGGGCCCGATAAGCCCCTGTTTTATTCAATTAGGAGGCAATTAGAGATCCTTGGGGGGCTGGGGCCGGTAATTAAGGTGATGTATAATTAGACTTTCAACAAAAATTATCCAGGATTAAAAATCTTTTGAGTAATTTCGTTTAAAAAATTTCAAATAGTGTTAAATACAATTTATCAGGTTTTGAATCAAACCCGTGTAACAAGTCTTGGAAGCTGCAGCTCGCGTAGCAGGCGAGGGAGGACAAGGACAGCCCGGGCGCCTTCCCCTTGCGGTAAAGAAACTTCGCGAGGCGAAGGGAGCCGGCTGGGGCCTCGCCGCGGTTCACGGCCCGCGGCGGGCGCGGACTCCGGAGGCCCAGGGTTCCAGACACCGCGGACAGAGCCGGGGAGCGGGGCCGAGGAATCTGGGCCGGCTGCGGGTCGCAGTGGCTCCACGTTCTCCGTGCACAAAGTCACGACCAACTAATGCGCAGCGCAAGAAGCGCCCGCGTCTACGCCGCGCAGCTCAGCTCCTCCAGGTGCTCTGACCCGATCCGGAGGGACCCACCTCCTGGCTTTCCCGGCGGAGAGGGGCAGTCTCCGCGCCCCTTAGCCCCGACTCAAGTGCAGACTCCGTGGGCGCCAGGCCCCCGCCTGCGTTCCGTTCACAGTCGCTTCGCCGACCCGAGACCCAGGGAGGCTGGAGCGCGCCCTGCCTGGGTCGCGGTGGGAGTCAGGGGGGTGGGGGGAGGAGGAGACGGTGCCTGGACACAGAGGCAGAGAGTCGGGATCTGGCCTTCGAGGACTGACCCGCCGCCCAACTGGGCTGCTTCCCCGGGCCCAGCTTCCCGAGGGGGCACGTCGGCCGGATGAGTTCTGGCGGCTTCCTGAGCCTTGGCCCCAGCCCCCGCCGGGCAGCCTGGGGCCCTGTGGTTGGGGTTTCTGTAGCGGTGGTCCAGGTGCACCTGGTAGACATAACTCCACCCTCCCCTTCGCTGACCCTGGGAAGGATAGAGCATGGAGTAGTCCGCACTACTTTTAAGAGTTAGAAACCCCGGGCACAGAGAGGTGGAGTAACTCCAGCGGGGCCACACAGCAAGTTAAGGGTTCAACTGAATGTCAGTTAAATGAAGATCTCCAAGGTTTCACGTGCAGCACCACCTCCTGCAAGGGCTCTGGAGGCTGTAGTTAATTCCATAGGTTTTTTTTTTCTTTCTTTCTTTAATGCTTCAGGGTTTAAGCACGTTCTCAAGGCCAATGCTCAACTTGTAACAGGTCCGTTCTTCAAAAGCAGGTAGGATATAGACGTGGCTCGTGAATGCAAGTGACTAACTCGTGCACTCAGCTGCCTGCAGACTGGATCCCTTGTTTGCCTGGGCCTGGGGCTACTCCTTCCTGCCAGGCTGTGGTGTCCTCTCCCAAGGGCAGCACAGAATAGCAAAAGCCTTGAGGTAGATAGCTAACCTCCTTCGCACCACCCCCCAGGTGCAGTACCTGCCTGCTGGCCACGCCCCCCCAATCTGCAGGGAAGTAATCAGCCTGCTGCCGCCACTCCCCTCCCCCAGGCAATCAGGGCGAGGGGGAGATTGCTGCCGCCTGTGGATCTGAGCTGGTGGCTGTGGTCACTGATCTGGCCTGGAACTCTCTGGACACCTCATCGGCTGTGGCCAGGGTGGCCATTCTGGGCTGGAGTGTTCCAAGCTCTAGGGGGCCCCAGGGCAAGGGTGGCCTCTTCCTGCTCTGACCACTCCACTTTCCGGGTTTCACCCTGGAGTCCTCCCAGGTCTGAAGGTGCCTGGCAGCCTCTCCAGGGACTGAGGAACGGTGCCCTGGATCGCGATGACAGGAGTGCCCGCTGCCCCGAGATACATATTTAATAGTTAACATTTTGTGCAAAAAAGGAGGGAAGTCCGATTCTGGTGAAGGCTTTGCTTATTTTATATCCACTATAACTATTTCTGTCCGTGAAAATTGGCTTAATTATATCAATGGAATGTTTCTTTTTCAATTCTGTGTGCAATTAGTCCATCTTGCCGGCTGCAATTTATTTTAATAAAAAAATAAACCAGTGGTGTGTTCAGTTCCTCGTCCCCTGGGGACAAATGCGATTGGTGTGTTTAATTTCATTAACTACAATGCGGCCTACTGGAAAAATGTATAAAATCAGCTTTATACAGCTTAAACACTGGCATTTGAAACAAATCATTATTGCATTAGCTGTCACACTGGTAATTCTAGAATCTAAGGAAAAAAATATATTATGGCTGTTTTTATAACCCTTTGCAAATGCACTGTTAAAATAATTTATAATCATTTTAAAACATGGCTCGGTCCTGGTGAATATTTTATCTCCTCTAAACAAGACTCCGCATTATCCCGTGCACATTTCACATGCTGATGCCTGTGCTGTTTCCACCCCTGAGCACGCATCCCTCAAGGTGGAGACGGTGGGGTCTGTGTTTAGGCAAACCCGATGAGGATGCGGTTACTGTTTCATTCTGGCCCGAACCCCACTCTGGAGATGGAGTTTTGGGTGCAGCGGTGGGCACATCTGAAACCTGCCTCAGGCCAGAGGGGACAGCACGGGGCCAGTGCGGTGGAGCCCGAGGTGCACCCTGCCTCCCCGTCCCTCCTTGCTGCACTGGGGGGAAGCGTCAGCACACAGGGCTTCCAGGCGTGGGGGCAGCAGCAGCCCACGCACGGCTGTCGCCTCCGACTGGGGCCTGGCCAGCAGCCCTGCCTGCTCACCTAGGAGCCCCGCGTGGGAGAGCAGGAAACACGCAGTCCTCCCACTGGCTTTCTGAGCCCGACACGGGGACCCTGCAAAATAAACTCCACTGGGAGAGCCACAGACTCACGCTGCCTCTGGGCTGATGACACGCTCCAAAAATGCTGTGTGTCTTCAGTCCGCGTTCCGTCAGGCATGGCTGTGTGAAGGGGTGTGTGCATACGTGTGCGTGTGTGAGCGTGTGTGTGTGTGTGTGTGTGTGTGTGTGTGTGTGTGCATGTGTGCTGGGATCTGTGCTCCCCACAGCAGTCCTGGCCAAGTCTGAGCTGCCTGTGCAGTTGAGGAGGGGAAGTGGGGACGCTGCTTGCTGCAGCTGGGGTGTAGCTGTGGCTCCTCGGAAGGGTCTGCAGGGAGGGAGGGGTGGGTGCCTGGAGGGCCCCTGGGAACCTCCTGCTCTGAGCCGTTGTGCTGAAGAAGGTCCTGCGAGTGGCCGCTGCCTCTTCCCCCGCGTTGAGGTGCGTCAGGGACTGCACCTGGCGTGGAGGAGCAGGGACACGGGCTCAGCCTCTGTCCCTCTTGTCCCTGGGCAGAAGCACTAGAGCCTTGGGCTTCTCAAAGGGACATTAGCGGGAAGACAAGACCCCAGGCAGCTTAGCTGGAGGCCAGGGACCAGGGCTGCTGCCCTCGGATGTGAGGACAGGGCTCCCGGAAACCTACCTGGGCTTTCCTGGCACACTAAGGACTATTTCCTCGCCCTTCTCCTTAGCTTCCTAACATGCCTGGATGGATTTAAGTGGATTTGATTTTCTCCTTTTGACACAAAATTTGTAATCCATAGTAAATTTCAATGTTGGCTGATGGTGGCATTTTGGGGGACACAGAGGACTCAGGTGGGCCCAGTCCCGGACACCATCTCTGGGTCTGAAGCTTCCCCTCATCCTCAGAGGGTGGCTGGAGAATCTGGGCTGCGTCCAGGCCAGCTGTCCCCAAATCCCTGGCTCTGAAGACCAGTCCCCATGGACGTGACCTCCAAAGCTGCAGTTTGCTTTCCGTTTGGTGCAGGGTTGCACTGAGAAGTAAGTGGCTCGTCCTCGTTCCTGCCTTAGGAAGAACAAGGAAGTGCAGTGCTTGGTGCAAACATCAGGTCCCGGCCCACCGGCACCCGGCACCCGGCGTCCGGCGTTGCCTGCCAGGTCTCCTGCAGGCCGAGCCCCGTGGTCAGGCCCCACCGTAGCACAAGCTTGCAGGGGACATGTTTAGGGGCTTCCTACTTCAGGACACAGAAACTGAGGGCTCCATTCCCTCCAACTTTGTGCCACGGGCATGTCCTTCCCTTCCGGGGTCCCCAGCCCCACTCTGGCCTGGCCCTGCCGGCCCAGCGTCACAGCGGGACCCTCACCTTTGTGAAGCCAGGTAAAGGTGAGGACGTTTTAAAGAACAAAAGTGAGTTTAACTTGGCAGTGTGTACACCTGTGGGTCTGGGCCTCACGCTCTTCCGCCCCCAGCCTCCAGTTTGGGTGGCTGCATTGAAGGGTCTGGAAGGCGCCACCGTGGGGTTTGGTGGCTGCTTTTTCCTGGGAGTGGCGGATCCTGGGGCGGGGCTGGGGGTCCAGATGTCTCGGGCCGGTCAGGCAGTCAGGCTGCATTTTGTTTATCTCCTTGGCCTGCTGGGGCGGCTGATTTGTCCGTGCTCAGCCTTCGGGGGCTGTCTGGGGGGAGGGCATGGAGGGCATGCAGGCCACAGGTGCGTACAGGGCAGCCTGGGGTGTGGCCCTCCAGCATTTCGGGGTTGCTGTAGGCAAGGCCTGGGCTACGTTGTACAGCTGGACCCACAGTGGCTCTCCCCGTGGCTCCAGAGAAACACCGGTTTTGATTCCTGCCGTATAGCTTAGCCCCGAAACACAGCACATGCACACGATCACCAGCTCCGCGTCTCACCTGCAAACTCAGAGGCACAGGTGCCTGCTCTGGGTGGTGCAGGCTGTCTGCAGCCGTGCCCACCTGTCTCTTCTCGCCCTCACTGGTGAGTAGGTCCTCGTCCCGGGCTCTGGGCCTCTGTGTCCAAACTGTTCAGATGGGGACGAGTCCAGAGTCCGAGCCCAGCCCCGGCCCACATGGGGCCAGCCGGCTCCCGCGTGTCCCAGCTTTGCCTCCGCGCCGTAGGGAGGTGCGACCGCCTAGCCCTGTTTCAAATTCAAAAGGCCCAAAGGAGAGAGAGGGAGGGAGAGCCGTGGAGAGGAGGTTTACATATTTTTCTTTGCTTCTGTGAGCCTCTCTCTCTTAAATGTGGTGGTTCAGATGAAATTAGTGTCTCTGGAACCTGTGGCAGGCAGGGCACCGCCGCCGTTTCAGCGGAGGACAAAATCACAGCTCGACGCGTGGGGACTCTCCTGTGGCAGGTTTAACCCTCGCATCTGCGCTCGGGCGCGGGTCAGTATTAGCTGAAATATGGATTTACATAATGGGCTGCCTTCGCCTTTCTCCTCGGGTCTCCCAGGGACAGGGGCGCACACTCAGAAACGCTCAGACATTTGTATCTGCCCAACGGGCTGTAACAGCCTCGTCAGAGAGGCCGGGCCACATCAGTCCATAAAACATTTAAACAAAGACGGAAAATTGCGCTCACCAGAGGAGCCCAAATGGTGACCGCGGGAAGGCCGCCGCGGCCGGGCAGTGGGAAGCCGGCAGAGCTGGCTCAGCGCGCGGGGCATTAATCCTCATCTTCCTGCAGGCCGCCCCACTCCCGTGCGGTCCGGCCCAGGAGCCCTCGTGGCACTCAGGGCCTGTTTGCCCTCGGACTGTGCCCCGAGTGGAGGCCCGAGACAGGGACAGTGATGTGATTAGGTCTGTGCCACGTTGAAAATCCACATCTCTGGGCTGTGCCGGCCTGACTGCCATGTCCAGCCCGGCATCAGAAGGGGCTGCTGGTCACCCCCTTGCTGCCTGCCCTGCGGCCTGGCTCCGAGCTGGCACACGGCTCTCTCGGGTGCGGCATCCGGGGGGTCCCGGTGACCTTTCTGGGCCATCTGCTTGCAGGAGAGAAGCAAGCTGCCGGAAGGTCCGAGGTCCCTTTTGGAGGGAGCCATGGCATGGACAGGTCTCCACTGACTCCCGGTGCTGCTCCGGGCGGCAGCAGCCTGCGTGCAGTGTGGCCTGGCCCCTGGGGCTGTGCCACCCTCCCCTCGGCCACCTGCTCCTCCGGAGGACGGGTCTCCCTGGGAAGCTTCTGGCCTTCCTTGCAAATCACTCCTAGGCTTATTCCTGGGAACGCGGACACATTCCTGAGCTACTTGAAACCCAGAGGGTGTTAGTCGGCCTGGCCGATGCTGCTCTGGGCAGGAGCGGCCCCTACCACAGACCCTTCCCCGGCCGACACAGTGGGGCTGTCTCCGGGCGTGTGCAGACGCGTACCCGCGTGTGTGTGCCGTGTGCCTTTTTGTTTACCAGTGACACCGCACAGTTCCCTGCCTTCTCAAGCTTTTCACAGAGCCACTCACGTTGGCACACCTGTGTCCCTTAGCTCTCCGCGGCGTTGGAGACCGTTGCCTCCGGCAGCCACTGCCGGGCTGGGGCCAGGCCATTTTGCGGCTGGCTGTTGTAGGACAGCCCAGGGAAGTTCAAAGGTGGAGAGGCCGCGGCAATCTGCAGACGCCTTTCTGCACGCCCGTAACCCCCGGGAAGAAACAAAGAGGAAACGGGGCTGTGTGGATAATCCTGGGCCCTGGTGCTCACATTTAGAGAAATCAGGCCCTCTTGAAAAATGACAGAATTATGCTGCCAGTGTCGGGTTCCGAGATAATGATGTGTCTGTGTGTGAAAATATTAAATTGCAATAACACGCCGGGCGAGGGCCTCTCCGAATGGGGTGTTCAGTTCCCAGCCCGGCCGAGCGCGAGCTCGTGACTGACAGAACACAAATGGTGTCGCGGGCATCGGGGATTTACGGCCCGGCCCGGTCCTTTTGATCCGTTTCCCTGTCTCGGCCCATCCAGCCGTCCTTCTCTCTAATGAAACAGCCCGGTGACGTGGCTAATTATTTATTTATCACATTAGCAGGGGGAAAAGCTATCAGAGACGGATCAATTTTTCCCTGGAAGTGATTTGACATGACTTTAAAAATAAGACCTACTAAGACGTGCTGGGCAGCGTCCTCAGACCCCCACAGCCCGTTTTCTCGGTGCCACCGACAGTCCATTTTGTGACAAACCGAGGCCGCTCCCGAGCCTGCAGTGGTGCAGAGGTAACCGCTGGCCGGGCCGCTCGCTCTCCACCAGGTGGACCGAGCGTGGATTCTGGTCAGGGGGACGGGCTGGACGGCTTCTTCCAGGTGGGGGAAATCTGAGAGCCTCGAGTGGATGCGGAACGGTGGGGGCGTTTCGGTGTCTCCACGGAGCCCCTGGAGACCCCGCGTCTCCCACAGTGGCCTGTGCGAGCCGGGGGATCCGGCCCTGACACTGGAGCTTGCTGGTGTCCAGGAGCACACATGTGCGTGTGTGTGTGTGCATGTGTGTGTGCACGTGTGAGAGTGTGTCGTGAGGGGCATCTGGAGGCTGCACGTTCGGCCGAGTGTCGGTAGGAACAAAAGGTCTGAAAAACAGCGGGCAGTAGGAGCTCTGAAAGTCTGGGGGCAGCCGGTGCGGCCCAGGAGGGGCTCCGGTTTCACGGCGGAGTCAGCACGGCAGGGCCGCGGGCCTCTGAGCTTAGCTCCCCCCATCGGAGGTGTTAATCTTACCTTCCAAGGTTAGATAAAGCCGCTCAAAGCTGCTGTTTGCTATTGAATCTCATCTGCTAATTACGCCGGTCGGACTCAGGTTCGAGGCCCGCCGTGGCCGCGCGGCCTGAGTGCCCTTTGCTGGCAGCCTGGATAAGGAGTCATTCTTCGCCTTGGCCAGGTTCTCCCTTTACCGAGGGTTTTAGGTTCCTCCGCTCCTGAGACTACCCTCCTTCAAAGGGAAGGGGGAGGCCGGTGGCCACAGGGAGTCTGGGAGCCGTCCTGCAGCCTGAGTCTGCGGCCCCTGGAGAGCACCCTCCGTCCCGCAGACAGGCCGGGCGGCGCGAGGGGAGGCGCAGGCGGGAAGAACGCAGCCTCACGCTCTCTGGCCCAGTCCCCAACTCTTCTTTCACCGGAACAGGGAAGGGTGCTTGCCCCCTCCTGCACCCGGGGGTCGGGGGAGTGCTGTGGTCACTCCTCCTCTGAGGAGGAGTGACCGGTGACAATCCCTTGGCAGGACAGCTGGACTTCAGCCTCCTGGGAGCCCCAGCCATGCAGTTGTTCCTGTCACCAGGTGTTGGTCACTAGACAGTGGGTATGGCCTGGACACGGGGCACGTGGGAGGGACACCTTGGGAGGCCAGGCGGGCCACTTCCTCCAAGCTGCCACGCTCCACTGAATGTGCCAAAGCAGACCCAAGCCAGCCCTCCTTCCCCAGGGGACAGCCTTCAGGGCCAGCGGCAGGGCTGGGGAGACGGAGCCGGCAGCGCCCAGCAGCAGTGGGGGGAGGCTCTGTGGGCGCCGTGGCGCCTGACACCCGTCTCCCGGAACTCCGTGGCTCCCCAGAGCTGGGCGCCGCCAGCCTCCGGCCTCAGAGACCACGCCTGGCTTTTACTTCCTAAATTCAACAGAAGGCTCCGTCCCTCAGCTGGCCGGGGACCAGCCACGGAACATGCTGGGCAGGACGCTGGCTGTGCCTGTGTGGCGAGGCAGGTGGGGGGACCCAGTGGCCAGTTCCTGTGTGGTCAGGGTGGCTGTGGGTGCGTGTAGGGAGCGGCCTGGGGGATCTTTTGCATTCCTTGGGGTCTTCAGGGGCAGACAGGCACCGTGTAGACCTGGCGAGGGCATCTCTGGGCCAGCTCGGCCCGCGGCACACCCAGGGTCAATGCCGCCGGCCACTCCGGACCTGGACTCTCTCAGCTGTGGGCTGAGGGCAGGAGAGGTCCCGGCACTGGGGGAACCGGGTGGGCTGGGCCTCAACTCGCTGGGCTCTGCAGACCGTTCCCAGGGAGGCCCTGGCCTGGGCTGAAGGGTCAGCTTTGTGGGGGTCAGTGCTGAGGCTGGGGGAGGTGCCGGCCACAGTCATGGGCCCTCGACCTCCCCGCTGGCGTCCCCACCTGGACAGGGTTAGGGCACGGCAGGACCAGTGTCAAGGGGCTGCAGGGCGGGGGTGTCCTCCCGAGATTTGGGGCCAATGTGGGTGCCACCCCCCTGAGCCCGAGGGCTCCAGCCGCGCCTTCCCCGTGCGGGCGCGGATGCTTGGCATGGAGGAGCCGGGGGAAGGCTGTGTGTGGGCATCTCCCCTCCAGGCAGGAGGCTTCTCTGGGCCTGCTTGCCGGATGTTTCTGGAAGGTGCAGATGAGACAGAGGAGGAGGCAGAGGCCTCGGTGGGGGCCCTCTGGAGGATGCGCTGGAGCACTCAGACCTGCCTGTTGTCCCAGCTGTTGTTTTCCTCAGGATCGAGGTCATCACTGGTAGCAGCTATTGTGGGTTTCTAGAACTTTCTCTGCTAAAGGCAGATTTGTGAGTGTGCAGAGCTGGGTGGTCTCCCCGGGGCCCTGGATGTGACCTCCGGGTTGAACAGCTCATCCGAGCCCAGGTGAGGAGCTGAGTGCATCACCTGGGGGACGGACGGGCTGGCCTCTGGAGACCTGGAACCCAAGGCCCCCCCTCACCTGCCAGCACCTCTGTCCTGGGGCTGCCGTCTTGCCTGGGGTGGCATCAGCATGGCCAGCTGAGTGTGAGGCCGGCCAGGCTGTCCACAGCCGACCCAGGCTGGGCCGTGCTGTGACCCAGAGATCTCTGCACTGGACTGGGGGCTGCCCGCAGCCCGGGTGTCTTCCTCAAACTTCTGTGGAGAGAAGGGCCGGGGCCATGGTCCCCCTCCTGCTGTGGGACCCCAGCTACAAGGGACACAGGCCAGCTGGGCGGGGAGGTGGCATGGGCTCTGCTACAGGGAAGGGGGGGTGGAGCACCGAGCCCGGCGTGCCCTGGGGTCTCTCGCTTAGCTTCGTTCCGGGGCTCTGGGGGGCTGTGTACTGAGTGGCAGATCGCAATGCTGGAAGGGGGAGCTGTTTCTCCTCCCTCTGCCACTGTCCTTGATGTTCTGACGCCATCGAGGCGGACGCCTTTTGGGCTCAATCAGGGGCCTGCAGGACAGTGGGCAGCACCGTCGTACTCAGTGAGTACACGCACTTGTGCACACATACACAAGTGTGTAAGGCACATGCTGGCACACATGGCACAAACACACACGTGTGAGGCACATCTCTGCACACATGCGTGCACACACTAAACACACATCTTGGACTATTGTGAAGACTTGCGCCCAGGCATCAGAGCGGGAGACCGTTTTGGCAGGTGAACAGAGTCCTTGTTCGGGGAGGTGTCCCTGGGGCTGGGCAGTCCCACGGGCTGTGGACAGAGCCAGAAGAGAGGGCTGGGGACACCGAGTCCCAACACTGGTTGGTGGGCTGCCTGCAGGGGGTGGGCCCTGCCCCCCTCCTTGTTCCTGGTGGGCTCTGGGGTGTCTGGGGCCCGTCCACCTTGCGGGGGGCAGGGCAGGCTGGAGCCCCCTGGATCTGGTGTCAGGCAGACCCCGAAGTGGGGCACAGGGGCTGCCTCTGGCCCTTTCAAAGGGACATTCGATCTGAACGCTGGGGCCCAGTAAGAAGACGCCGGCGAGCGGTGCTGCTGGAGGGAAGGGCTCTCAGGCTGCAGAAAGGGCTTTCCAGGGTCCGGGCTCTGGCATGAGGCCCTTTGTGGGATTATTTGCCCCCTGGGAGGCACGGAATGCCAGGGGCGAGGGGCCACAGCAGTGCTGAGCTCACCCAGGGCCCCGATAAAGCTGGCTGCTTTCTGTGGCCGCTCTGTTGCCGAAATTTGAGGTGCAGCCCCAGAGTGGGGACGGCTGTCCCGGGACATTTGAGCCAGGGAGGCTCCGTCCATTCTGCGCTTGTCCTTGAGAATCTGAGTCCAGGCCACATCTGCTGCGGCCTTAAACCCGGGCTCCTGCCCACTGGAAAAACAAAGTGGGTCGGAAAAACACCCAGAGACCCGGCAGGGCCCTTCATCCCAGCCCCGGCAGCTCTTGGGCATCCCCTGCGGATTACAGGTGCCCAGCTCAGCAGATGGCAGGCTTTGTGGCAAGGAGGGCTCCAGAAGCTTCTCTGGTACCCACGTGTGGCCCCTGGGCCTGGGGTTCGGGGCTGTGCACACCTGTTGCAGGTGCTGTGCTGGCTGCCAGGTGTGTGGGCTTGGTTTCCAGCCACTGGGACCGTTTCCATGAGCATCCAGACCCTTCCCTGCCTCCATTTGTCCCCACATTGCACCCACCCTTGTCAGTGGCCGGCCCAGGGCAGCAGGATTGGGCACATCCAACTGGCCTGTCACCAGGCCCATCCCTGACCTTCTAGAACGTATGTGCAGGTGGAATCCGGACCCAATCCCCAGGCGCTGGCATTGCAGCCTTGAGAAGACTCGGGTGTCGCTGAGACCAGCGTGGCCTGGGTGGGTGCTGAGGAGGGTCTCAGGGTCTCCAAAAGTGGCAGTGACGGGGCCCTCGCCGTGCTGGACCAGAGGACCAGCACCATCCTGCAGCCAGAACCGGCTGCGCCTCCACCCAGCAAGGCCTGGGGGACCACACAGGTATCCCCCTCACTACAGACTGCTCTGGGAGCTGGCAGGGCAGGAGGAGCCCCTGCCTGGGGACTGTCCATCCTGTGGTGCGGCCGCTCTCGGGGCCTGGCTATCAGCGGGCGGCACAGGCTTTGCGCTCAGACCAGCTGGCGGAATGCTGGTGTCTGCCGTGTGCAAGGTGTGTGACGCTGGCTACTCCCGCGCCTCTCTGAGCGTGGTGTTCCCCTGCCCAGCTGGGTGGTCTACACGCGTGGGGCTGTGATTGCATCTAGCACGGGCCTGCCCGTCCCTCGGGGACGTCAGTGTCCTGCCCATGTGCGTGTTCTCCCAGAGGCATGGCAGGCAGCCATGCAGGGTGGCCGTGCCAGGTCTCCTCCAGTGGCCTCAGTTGACCTTTGGGGTCATGGGGCAGGCAGGCTGCAGGGCCTTGGTCAGGACCCGCCCACCAGGCCTGCAGGAGCCCCAGGTGGGCGCAGCTGTGGGAGCCCGGCCAAGGCCTTGCCTAGTGGAGCTGCCCTGGCCTGGAAGGACGTCTGGGCCTGAGAGCTGCTGCTCCACAGACGTGGTTCATGTTCACTGACAGGTGAGGCCGGTGGCTTTTTGGGAGCTCTGAGGCCATGGGCACCTCCCTTTAGCCTACATCAGCGGGGCCTCAGGATGTGT
The DNA here is from genome assembly GCF_020740605.2 of Lemur catta. NCBI lineage: Eukaryota > Metazoa > Chordata > Mammalia > Primates > Lemuridae > Lemur > Lemur catta. Next base: position 125,225,705 of record NC_059130.1, on the reverse strand, counting down.
CCATGGAAGTGATCACCCAGAGTCCCCACCGAAGGTTGCAGTGGCCTGGGATGGCTGCACGGTGGCCTCTTGCAGGGTCGCTGTGCATCTGTGCACCAGGCGAGCTGGCGGGTGCCCGAGTCTTTACAAAGGAGTCGTCCCTGGGGCAGGTCCCGGCCGGCCCGCTGCTGCCGGGGCTGTCCAGGCTCCACGCCGAGCCCGGCCCACCCTTGGGCCCCTGTCCTGACCCAGGCTCACTGTCCTTTCAGCCTGCGGTTGCTGTTAAGGGCCCAGGTCCCTGTCGCAGGGAGGTGCTCGACGTGCCCGGGTGGGGAGGGCTGCCACACACCACTGGAGCCGAGCTGGAAAACTCGGCAGAAACACCGGGAGCTCAGAGGCCTCGGCCTGGCGTCCTCCCTCCGGCTCCCGACCTCTCGTCACGTTGCCTTTTCATCCGGGCACTTCCTGGCCTGTCCACAAGCAGGAGGGCCGAGGGGGAGGCCGGGGCTCCTGGCGGGCTGCGGTGTCCATGTGGTGGCTGCCCTGACCCCGCCGTCCTCTACCCGAGCCTTTTTGGGTGGAGATTTCACCAAGTCCTTGTGCCGTGAGGCTTCCTCTGGAGCGAAGGAATGATTCTTGGCGGCTTCTGTCAGTGCTGCCTCCTGTATTTCTTTATTTTTTTTCTGTGAAGCCGTTAATTAGGCAAAAGATCTGCAGAAATGTGCTCGCGCCTGGAGATTTCTGCGAAAAATGAGAACCCTCCTGAAATTTCCAGTAGTGAAGCAATTAAGGGATGGAATTCCGCAATCCAAACACGGTATCGTTCACCTCCAACAAAAGTTAGAAAAAGAAAAGAGAGACAAAAAGAAAAATGGAAAGAGAAAAGCTGAGATTTAAGCAGTCGTCATTCTGGGCCAGGCCCTCGTGCTCCCAGTGAAAACCGAAACTGCCCTCGGAGGTTCCGCACGCGGCTCTGACCTGCGTCGTGGGGGCCGCTGCCCTTGGGGGGCGAAGGGTGTGCGTGAGGCCGCTGCTCCGAAGGGCGGCCCCGCCTGTGAGCACGCCGGGCCTGGCCGCAGGACGCAGAGGGACGGGCCTCACCTCCCGGCCCAGGCTCCAGCAGAAAGGGACCCTGTGGTCAAAGCCGCCGCTGCCCCCACAGCCGGCCCCGCTGGGGAGTCCTGGCCGAAACCCTTCTGACCAGCCTGGCCGGAGGCTGCGTCCCACATTGGGGTCAGGTTAGGTCCTTCCTCGCGCGTGGCCGGCTGCTCAGCCCCAAAGGAGGAAATTCACCCGCCGTGGGTTTGTGGGAGGGAGTTTTTAGATCACAGGAGGAGACTCTCGAACCAGCTTTGATTCTCCTCTGCAGAAGCATTCTCAGTCCAAAGTGCCCGACGCGGCCCCTGCCTGGGACAGGCCAGTCCCACACGCCCCGTCACCCATCCGGAGACTGCCGACAGCCACACTCCCTGACTGCACGAGCCCTCGATGTAGCGTTTTCATTTTTGCTTTTTTATTTTTATTTTTTAAACCACCTTGAAATGCCTTTGGACCAGTCCTGGCTTATTGACAAATCAATTTTCCAAAGGGCAACGCGTTTCTGTTTGTGCGCTGGGGTCTGGCCTCCTGTTTGTGGTTGAGCAAAGATTAGACTAAATTTCCCGGCGAGCTGTGTTTCCCTCCGTCCCCTGAGACCTCCCTGCTCTTTGGCCTTCGTGCTGCATTCTTTCGCGCTCCTCATTTCGCTTCGTAATGTTTCTCTCACCTTCCGAAGCCGCCCGGCAGCGCGGCGGAGATTTATGAGGTCTGAACTTCCAGCAGGATTGACTATTCTCCGCAGCTCCCTGTGCCGCTGCCCGGCCTGGCCCTGGCTGCTGCCCCCGGTGCCGCGTGCGCACGCCGGGCAGGCCTCGCCGGGCAGGGAGAGCGCCTCGTCGGGGGACGCCGGCGGCACTCTGGGGTCGCGGTTGCATTAAATCAGGGAGCCGTGGCTGGAGTCACTGAGAACAATGCAGAAACCCATAACAAAAACCCCAAACAGGCTTCCCCTCGTGTGTTCCTGTTTCAACAAACTTGGAGCCGGGCCTTGGCCAGGCCGGGCTGGGAGGGAGCATGGAGCCCTCTGACGGAGCCCCCCCACCTGTCCCCTCTGCCCCCTGTCTCTGTGGACGTCCCTCCTCCAGGTGAGCACGGCAGGGCGACTATGGCCAGTAACACCTGAGTGGCAGCTCCCACGTCCTGGGCACGGCTCTGCTGTGGGCTTGTGCCACGCGGCCAACATTAGGACCGAACGTGAGGCGTGGCTGGTCCGCCCCCGCCCTGCTGCCTCCTGCCTTTCCCTCCCTGGAGGGGGGTCGTTTCTGGTTCAGCACCCAGGCCCGCCCCACCAGGCCCAGGCCCCTTGCCCCGCACGTGCCCAGAGGTGCAGGTGTTTCTTAGAGCTGCCTGGCACCCAGCTGCTCGTCACCCCACCTGCCCTCTGTGGCGAGGGCCCCTCTGGGCCTGGCCCGCCCTGGGTGGGTGGAGGGGGTGCCCGGGCCAGCCTCGCCCTGTGTGTGGACCCCGAGGCTCTCCGCACCCGGCTGCCCGCGCCCTGGCGCCCCGTGGGCAGCCGAGGCTGAGCGTCGCTATCTGGAAAGTGTGGGGCCCCCAGGACGCCCCATCAGCCCTGCGTCCACATGCGCCGAAGCCGCCTCCGCCTGGGGCCAAGTTCTGCGCTGGTTCGTGCGCTTGAGCTGGAGGGGGTCTGAGAGAGCTCGTTTTAAGGAGGCGGAAGGGGGTGGAAACTTCTCAGAGCACAGCAGCCTGTCCATGTTCCTGCACAGGAAAAATAAACCCCCCGTCAAGACATCTCCAGACCACAGAACGAATATTGTTCAGTGGGCCTTTTTGTGCGACAGTCTCCTGATTGAAACGGAGACGCCCCTGCCGGGCGCGGGGGGCGCTGCCGGGAGGCGCGGGGAGCCTGCAGCCGGCACTCGGAAGCCCTTTTTGCCGCACCCCCTCCAGGGCAGCCTAATCCCGGCCGTTTCTCCCGAGCCCCCTACCTGGGCTTCTTTTAATTTAGTGAAAACAGGAAGTCGAGCTATTGACTCTGCCCCACCATCCGGAGGCCTGAGATGCCGGCTGGAGAGCAGGTTCCTCGGACGGCCGTGGCCCTGCGTGAGAATCAGCTCATCCGTCCGTCCGCTGTTCGTTCATTCGTATGGCTATTTGGGGGCCCCACTCTGGCTCTCCCCGAGTTCCAAGAAGCGATTCCAGCTGTCCATGTGCTCACCATGAGACAGAAACACCCCTGTGGAAGAGCCAAGCGGAAGCCAAAGAAGCCTGTCAGGACCTCCCGACGTCCTCATTTGCCGAACGGGGCTGGGGCAGAGATGCCAACAAGCTGCCCGGCGTCCGGGAAGCAGCCCCCAAATGCCATCACAGGGCTGGTCCCCCAAGGGGACGTGGGGCCTCAGACGTGCCCGGGACTCTGGACACCCCTGAGCTGCTGTCCACTTCGGGTGGGGCCCAGTAGGGAGCCTCAGCCCTGGACCTCGCCGGGTGGCCACATAGACCGGGCAGGGCTGGGGACCCGCCCTTCCATAGGGCTTTGCGGGGCCCTCTGAGCCTGTCCCCGCATCTGCTGGGCTTGTCCCCCAGCTGGGCACCCCATCCTCTGGGGCAGCCCACGAAACATGGAAACGCTCAGGAGTCCAGTGGCCATTTTCACCCCAGTGGGATCGAAGGGTCACCTTCCTTGTGTCCCCTCCAGCTGTGAGTCCTCTCTGAGAGGCAGACCACGGCTCACCCCTGAGGGCCGCTCACGCCCCACGGCTCTCATCCCTGGGCCGTGCCACAGGGAGGTCTCAGAGACCCCAGACTTGGCCGCATGGCTGGCTGTTCCACACTCCGACGCTAACTGCACCCCTGTGAGAGCCCCAGGCCTCTGTGACTCTGGACTCAGGCCGCATCACGTCCTGGGCTCACACGAAAGCCGGCAAGGTCTTCCGCGGGGGCCCCATCCCCTGAAGAGCAAGCGGGCATCGGGTGGAGGTTTCCAGAAGCAGCTGCAGATGCGCTTGCTTGGTCCTCAGGCACAAGACCCCAGGTGCCAACCTCCATTCGCACTCAACAGAGCCCTCAGGACCTGCCTCAGAGGCGCACGGGGTTGGGGGTCCTGGGTGTGGTCCGTGGTGAGCTGTGAACAGGTAGGGGACGTCCTCTTGGGCTTCCTGCCACCAAGCCCCCGGCGCTGAGGCTTCCAGAGTGGGTGGTCTCAGGGGCAAACGACTCCGCTGGAGCCCACACGGGCCCTGTGGGGCAGGAGCCAGGACTCGTGTTCCCCGGGGTGTGCGGAGCACAGGGTCTGGCCAAGTGCGGGAAGGTCCTTCCCTGGCCCAGAGTCTGCCCCGGAGACTCTGCCGCTGCAAACTCGCCTGCAACGCTGTGCTCTGGGCTGGGGGCATCTCTGCTCCTCTGCGCGCCCAGACGTGAGGAGAGCTGGGCAGGAAGGGCAGGAGGCCTGTCAACAGGGAGACGAGAATTCCGCCCCGGAACCTGCCACCAACCGGGAGCACCTTAATCGCGTGAAGGGGTCAGTTGGACTTTCCTGGCCGGCCACGTGGCACAACTGAGCCACACAGGCTCTTGGACACCCTGATGTGTGGATGGGGAGGCTGAGGCCACAGCGAGGGTGGCTGGGAGTGGAGGCTGCCCGCGCACGCGCCAGCCCTGGCTTTGCTCAGGGACACGCCTACAGAGAGATGCCACCTCTTCATCTGCCAAGGCTCATCCTGCCGAACCTTCACGGCCAGCAATGCTGGGCTTTTCAGACCCACGTAGGAGTCCTGAGAAAGGCGGGGGTTGGGCCGAGTCCACGGCTTGTCCCGACTCCTCTCCCGCCAGCCCTGGTTCCCGCAGGAGAGCTGACCCTCTCCAGGCTCCGGGCGGGGGAGCCCTGCGGTGCGGGCACAGCTGTCCTACTGGGGAGGCCTCAGGCATGGCTGCACCTGGCCCTCACTGAGCCCAGGAGCTGTGATCATCCCACAGCGCCGGGAAGAGGGACGGCGTTGTCCCTACCGTAGACATATGGGATGGACAGCGTTGTCCCCACCGTAGACATATGGGATGGACGGCGTTGTCCCCGCCGTAGACATAGGGGATGGACGGCGTTGTCCCCGCCGTAGACATAGGGGATGGACGGCGTTGTCCCCGCCGTAGACATAGGGGATGGACGGCGTTGTCCCCGCCGTAGACATATGGGATGGACGGCGCTGTCCCCGCCGTAGACATAGGGGATGGATGGCGCTGTCCCCGCCGTAGACATAGGGGATGGACGGCGCTGTCCCCGCCGTAGACATAGGGGATGGACGGCGCTGTCCCCGCCGTAGACATAGGGGATGGACGGCGCTGTCCCCGCCGTAGACATATGGGATGGACGGTGCTGTCCCCGCCGTAGACATATGGGATGGACGGTACTGTCCCCACTGTAGACATATGGGATGGACGGTGCTGTCCCCACCGTAGACATATGGGATGGACGGCGTTGTCCCCACCACAGACATGTCGGATGGACGGTGTTGTCCCCACTGTAGACATGTGGGATGGATGGTGCTGTCCCCACTGTAGACATAGGGGATGGATGGTGCTGTCCCCGCCACAGACATTTGGGATGGACGGTGTTGTCCCCACTGTAGACATATAGGATGGACGATGTTGTCCCCACTGTAGACATAGGGGATGGATGGTGCTGTCCCCGCCACAGACATTTGGGATGGACGGTGTTGTCCCCGCCACAGACATGTGGGATGGACGGTGTTGTCCCCACCACAGACATGTGGGATGGACAGTGTTGTCCCCGCCACAGACATGTGGGATGGACGGCGTTGTCCCCACTGTAGACATATGGGATGGATGGTGCTGTCCCCACTGTAGACATATGGGATGGACGGTGTTGTCCCCACCACAGACACGTGGGATGGATGGTGTTGTCCCCGCATAGACATGTGAGACAGGAGCCCAGGGCTGAGCTGCCTGCTCTCTGTGGACCACGGAGTGGCCGCCACACACCACTGCTGTGTGAGCCATGGGGTCCCAGCGGCCAGCGAGGCTGGGGGGAACGGGCCTGTCCTCCCCGGAGCTCCCAGCCCTGGCAGCGGGGACAGACTAGGTGAGGGGTTGGATGTGAGTGAGGTCAGATTGCAGAAACTGGAGACAGTTGGGTGACGAGTGGTGCTGGCTTTGGGGAGTCACTTCAGGCCCAGAAAGGGCTCCTGAGGGGGACGCAGGTCACACATACGGGAGGAGCCTGCACCGGCCACAGGCAGGAATGACCGCACAGGCTGTGCCCCTTGGCAGGCTGCACAGGGCCAGAGAGCACTGAGACTGTGCCCAGGTCTCCGACGGGAAGCCACATTGTGTGGCTCTGGAGAGAGCCCTGCGGGGTCAGGGGGCAGCCCCGGGACATCCCGGCGTGAGGGCTGCCGTCGGCAATTCCCAAGGCAGAGGCAGCTGCGTGCTCTGGGGGGTCGGCCACCAGGGCAGACGCACCCGGTCTTGCCCGATGCCCATCCTTAAAACCTCCTCCTCCTCCATGCCTGTGCACCCCGCGGGCGCTGAGGGTGCCGCCAACACTCCAGGTCCACGCATGGAGCAGGCCCAGGTCCAGTCTGCGCATCGTGGCGGTGGGCGTGCCGGGAGCCTTGGCCGGAACTTCTCTCATTTCCATGGTAAAGTGTACCATTTAGTCAAAAAAAAGTCCAGCAGGCACCGTCTATGATGCATGAGTAGGAAATGTAAACTGAACGCCCATCGAGCTGGCTGGGTGCTCCCCTCGGGCTCCAAGGATGGTCCTAGAGTCCCGTGTTAGAAGCCACCTGGACCATTGGGGACCTGCTCCCTCCGGCCGGGCAGCCCTGCTGGGCTCTGAGCCACTGGGGGTCTCTCAGCTGCTCCAGGGCCGGGGGCCTGGCCGGGGTGGGGGCGGGCGCTGTGCGGTCTCCAGGCAGAGCCAGAGCCGGGGAAGGTGGGAAAGGCCACGGCTGCGACCCATTCGGCATCTTTGAAGTAGACGAAGGTGAGAGAGCACGTTCCGGGACCTCCGGCCAAGTGCTGGAGGATACGGGGGTGCTTCCCACCTCTGCACGGCTCTGTCCGGCTCCTTCACAGCCAAGAAACCCGGAGTCTGCCGTGGCCAGCTGCCCTTGCCGGCACCTTCCCTGGGCTGACGGCTTCTCCCGACCTAGCCCGGGCAGGGGACTCTCAGGCACTCGCTCCCTCACCCAGGTCTCTGGGAGGGCCCAGGCTGGCGAGGTCGGGGCTGAGCCCAGGTACTGGGCAGCACTGGGTGTTTGAAAGCACCTGGGCAGATGCCCACGGCTGTCCCAATCGCTGTGCGGCCGGGCTGCGCAGTGGTCAGACTAGGGCGGAGCTGGGCACGGTCAGAAACCATCTGCCCATGAGAAGCCCCCCGTCCTGGACTGATCCACTGAAGGCTCTCCAGACGTCAGGGGCCCGTGAGTGAAGGTGGGTGGGAGCCAGACCCCTGCGGGTCAGGCTGTGTCACTCTGCCTCTGTGTGCATGGGGCCCCTGGTGTCGCAGCTGCATGTCGGGTAGCCCAGATCTAGGGTGCAATGGCCGCGGACCCCTTTAGATGGTGGGGTTCACGTGAGTGGCGAGTGGTGGACGTGGTGAGGAGCAGAGGGTCGCAGGAGAGGGAGGGACCTCGGTGGCCGAAGCTGGGAGCAAAGGCTCCCCCCGGCTGGGACGGGGCACCAGCCAGTGTGGACGGCCGAGGTGCAGCGGGGTCGGGGGTGTGTGGAGGGGTTTGTGGGTCAGGCCTGTGCTCCCCCAACACTCCCCAGCAGAGAGCAGGGCAGGCAAGGAAGGAGTTTCTGGAAACTTTCCCTGAGCTCTGAGAATTTTTAAAGTCTCCACCGGAGTGTGGACTTCTGCGATTCTGCGGTGCGGCGGCCGCGTTCAGGAAGCGCCAAGCAGAAGTGGTGACGCTGGCCAGCGACTCGGTCTGGGGAAAGCGGTGGCCACAGCCAGTGTGGTCTGTGGCTGCCGGTGACCCAGAAACGAGCACCTGAGCGTGCCGGGCGGGCGCCAGGCGGGCAGAGCTGGGAGGGAGGCGGCTGCACTGTGTCGGGCCCCAGGGCTGGGCGGCAGTGGGGGCACCAGGGCAGCAGGAACCTGTGAGCCCCCCGTCTGCCTTTGCAGCCTCCCATAGCCGCAGAATGCTCAGACCGGAGTGAAGAGAAAATAAATCCAAGTGCGGCCGCGGTGCCCTGCAGGGAGGGGCTCCGAGGTCGTCGCTCGCCCTGGTCTCAGGCTGACAGCACAGTCGGGGGTCAGAGGACGGGTTGGCGCAGCAGCGCGGCCGTGGCCGGGACTCCACGGAGCTCGGGTTTCACTCCCACCGGGCCCTCGTGGCTCTGACACGGAGGTGATTTTCACGCTGGTGGCCAAGGGGACATTTTACTTGTTGGTGTGAACAGCCTCGTTTTGTGGCAAATGTGGACCGCGCCCTGAGCTCTGGCTGCCCTGCTCAGACAAGCAAGGACCCAGGCGGATGCTGCCCGGCTGCCCGGGGCTCTGCATCTGGAGAGCCGGGCTCAGCCCTGCTGCTGTCCCCGTGGGACCCCAGGCCAGGCGCCCACCACTGGAAGAACCCAGCTCCTGTCCCTGGGCCCAGGAAGGGGGTTCGCTAGTGTGCCAGGCGGGGCTTCCCTCCTGGGCTTCCCCGACGTGGATGGAGCCACAGAGCCCTTCCGATGGCAGTGTGGGGGATGTCCTGTGCAGGTGACAAGGCCAGGATGAGGGCACCGCTGGGGGCTGGGGTCGCTGGGACCCCTCTGCCCCTTCAGGGCCCTCCCCACCCCGGTGCACAAGGGCAGCCCACTCCCCAGTCCGGGGGGGGGGAATGATGGCTCCAGGGTCCGCAGCTTGGCCCGACTGGGTGCTGCCCTGCCCACCCCCCGGGAGGAGAAGGCCCTTCCTGCGCCCTGCCAGGCCCGGCCAGCCCTGTTCACCTCCAAGCCCAATCCACGCCGGCTCCCAGGACCCTGCAGCTGCATCCCGGGGGCCTGGCATCCCCTTCCTGCTGCCCAGAGCTGTCCAGGCAGGCAGCTCAGAGGGTTCATGGAGGGCGGGAGGGTGAAGAACTTGGGGTACGTGCAGAAGTTCGGGGTGTGGCTCAGCGTGCAGCTGAGACACCAGAGGGCCTGGCTCAGACCTGCCCTCCAGCCTCAGTTTCCTCACTGGTAAAGGCAGGGATGATAGCGTTTCCCTCCTGGGTTGGAGGGGGCTGGAGCTCCTAGGGTAGGGGGCAGTGTGCCTGCCTGAGAGCACAGTGGCCTGTCCCTGGGGGTCTGGGTGGGGGGGGCAGGGGGTGGGCCTGGCTTCTGGGCCCCCTGGGGCCAGTGTGGACCAAAGGCCCCTCCCCCAGCTGGCCTTCTGGACCTGTGCATGCTGCAGGAAGCTTGGCCAAGGCCCAGAGGGCAGGAGCTGGGTGGAGGGTCGGCTGGGAGTAACTCTGGGGTCTGCGGCTCTTGCAGGGATGCATCTGCCCCTCGGGGTGCCCCAGGGTCTGCCGGGTGTGGCCAAGGCGTCAGTTCTCTGCTGGCCTGCGGCTTGCAGTGGACCTGGGAGGGCCCAGGGCAGGGGAGGTCACGATGCTACCTGCCTCCTCTACCCGCCATCCCGCTCTGCTGGGCCGGGGTGGCCACTGCCCTGTGCCCTGGGGTCTGTCTGTTTGGGGCGGACCTGGGCTTAGAACGTTCTAGATCCGAGGACCCCAGGATGCCCCCGGAACTGCAGCTTCCAGCCCCTCTCGCCTGTCCCCCTTCTCGCATCTCCCACCCCGAGGGTCCCCAGGGGCCTCCGTCTGCCCTCCCTTTTTCTGCCCCCTGGCCAGGCTGGGACCCACTTTGGGAAGCAATGAGGTCACCTGAGGGCAGGTGGCCGCGGGCGCAGGAGGAGGGTCCTTAGTGGAGCCCCCACCTCAGGGCTGGGGCTGGAACGACTCGCGTGCCCCAAGCTTCCCTCTGGGCCTGGCCTCTTCCTCTTTCGCCTGCCCTGCTGGGGACGCCCCAGTCCCCTCGCCGCCCTCCCACTGAAAGCATCAGAGGGGCTGCGCGTCGGGACGGCCTCTCCTTGGCGGCCCTGGTCCAGAGCCGGTGAACGCTCGGAAGCTTCCGGAGCAGGGGTGGACGGTGAGTGGGCCGCCTCTCCCAGCGAGAGCAAAGCAGGGTGGGTGCGCGGCAGCCTCGACTTCCTCAGTTTCCCCTGTCCCAGACTGTCCTCAGCGTGGCCAGGACGGGAGCCAGTTGCCCCTGCTCTGGGCCGCCTGCCCCTCGCTCGGGGAGAAGCCGCCGTCCGGAACCGGTGGGGCCGTTCCCGCTCCACTTAGAAACCACGCCAGGGCCATTCTCCACCCCCCCAGGACCTCCTTCCGGACTCTCCTGCGGGGTCTCCTCCCCCTCGGAGCTCTTCCTCCCGGGAAGGGTCCCCCGGAGCCACGTGCCCCTGGCCACGTTCCGGCCCCCGGGTACATGCGGCGTGTGTCCCCCTGGGAGCTCTGGGTGGGGGCTGGGGTCGCAGACACGGCCCATTTCCAGGTAGCGGATGCCCAGGTAGAGAAGATGCCTGGAGAAGCCGCCCAAGCTGCCAAGGTCGCGAACAAGAGCCGGCCGGGCAGCGTCTCCGTGCGCAGCGGAGGATGGGCCGGGCTGTGCTGGGAGAGGTGGGGGAGCTGTGGGCTCTGAGGGGCTGACGCTTGGCTGTGTGACCTCCGACACGTTTCCCGACCTCTCTGCGTCCATTTCCCCGTCTGCAGTCGGGCGAGACTGTGCGCCTGGTGGGCAGCTGAGGGCTGGGATTCCAAAGGGCCGGTGGTGCCCAGCGGGCTCCGGGCTGCCGGTAAGCAGAGACACTGTTAATAACAACAGCAATTGCGCCAAGGCCACCAGCACGTGTCCTGACCAGTGTCTCCCTGTAGGTCATTGGTGGGTGCTGGTCAGGGTCGCTCCACGGGAGCCAGGAACCGGCCCCGGCCGCCTTCAGACATGCAGGCTCCCTGGCTCTCCCTCCCTCCTCCAGCCTGCAGACCCCACCTCGCGGCCCCGCTGGGGTCCTGGCCTCTGGGCCAGCAGAGGAGGGTGCCGGGGACAGTGGCAGCCACAGGACCTCCCTGAGGTCGCAGGGGGCTCCTCCCGGGAGCCGGGTGTCACTGGGGCTGGCAGCCTCTCCTGCGTTGCCCCCGCAGAGACACACAGGGCTGCCCAGCTGCTGCTCAGTGGGGGAGGCAGGTGCAACAGATGCCCATCCACGGCCGAGGAGGCACGGGGGCTGCAGGGACACCCCAGAGGCGGAGAGCCATGCAGCGCCTGGCCCACGGCCCCGCGACTCAGGCAGAGCTCCTGTCTGCAGGGGGCAGGGGTCTGGCCATGCCCGTCCGCACATGCCCACTGCTGCTGGTGGTGTGGTGCACAGGGAGGAGCTGTGCCCCATCACGGTGACACTGTCCGCTGCCCACCCAAGACCTGGCAAATAGCGCTAGGAAAGTGCTTGTCGGCAACCGAGGCACCGCTCTGAGGAGGGAGAGCAAAGGAACCTGCCTGCCCCGCTGAGTGTGGAGGGCCAGGCCGCCCGCCCCCTTCAGCCCCGACAGTGTCCCCAGAATGTCAGGGGCCCCTGGGAACACCACGATGATGGCCCCCAGGGAGTCAAGGCCCCCTGCAATGGGGACCCCAAAATGGGAGTCCTGGGGCTCCGTCCGTGCTGCTGGGTGCTGGACCGGGGGGAGGCAGCTCGCTCAGCCCTGCCGTCTGGGGGCCCGGCGTCCGGCCAGCCCACTTCCCATCCTGGCCCCGCCGCTTCCCGCTGGGGGACCCCGAGTGGGGCTGAAGCTCCTCAGAGCTCCCATGAGATAGAGGCAGTGATGCCACTGCCAGGGACCCGACCACGTGTGTGCGTGTGGCACGTGGCTTCAGTGACGCCAATAACCAGCCTCAAGAGGAGCGGGGCTGGCACTGGTGTCCACACTCCGCCACAGGCCCCCAGCCCGGCCTGCTTGGTGCCGGCCCCCCCGTGCGCCAAGGTGTCCAGCGGTCGGCCGCTGGGGCTGGGGCTGGTGTCGGGGTGTGGCGTCCTTGCCGGTGGCTGTGCTGTCCCCGCTCCCCGGGGTGTTCAAGGGCTCGAGACGCCCACTCCCAGCATGGGCACCAAGAAGTCCAAACCCTTGAACTTGTCCTCAAAGGAATGCACGGGGCCGAGCCCGAGTGTGTCCAGGGCAGGACGGCCGAGGTTCCTGAGCCAACGCCCAGGCTGAGGTCAAGGCTGGGAAAGGAGGGTGCACCCCACCATGCCCTCGGGGAGAAGCACCTCGTCGCTGCCCGGCTGCAGCTGTTGTAGTTACCACTTTCAGTCCCCTACTGGGTGCCCTTCCAGGCATGGTGGTGGCATGGGAGGTGGATGCATCTTCAGGAGCGGCGGCCGGGCAGGATGTGGGAGCACCGTGTGCTGTGTGTCACCGGACTGGGGTGTGCGTGTGTGAGGGCCAGACTGTCCCCTCAGACCCTGTGCTCTAGGGCCTGCAGGGCAGCCTGGAGAGGCGTCCGCCGTGGCTTCGTGCTGGGCCACCGAGCAGGAGGGACGGGGGAGGGCAGGAGCCAGGTCACCCTCGGGACCCTGGTTCTGAGGATCCAAAGCCCGAGGCCATGTGGCTGGGGCCTGGGGTCCAAGGAAAGCAGCCTCTCGAGGAGGGTCAGGGCCTCCCGGGGCTTGGAGTGGAGCCGTGAGTGGTGGCACCTGGCATGTGGCAGGCCCTCAAGCACCGGGGGAGGAGGGACGTCTGCTTTTGTCCCACCTGCTCCCCCAAGACCCTCCACGGCCACCTGTGCTGGGGCCTCCCCAAGGCACCTCCCCAGGCTGGAGAAGTGACGCCCCACTCGGGACCTGTACCCTCGCAGCCAGCCCTTCCCGCGTGACGCTCCGAGTCCCCGTGGCCCTTGCTGCACCTGGAGCCCCATTCGCCTGCTGGCAGAGGGAGGAGATGCCCCATGGGGCTCCCTGGAGGGAGAAAGACACGCCAGCGCCTGCCGCGTGGGGCTCGCAGGCCAATCGGAGGGCAGGCGAGGCGGGAGGGCTGCGGGCAGGGCGGGCTGTGGGGTGGGGGATGGGAAGGGGAGATGCCACAAGTGCCCCCACGACCACTGCAGCCCTGGGGCATAAAGACCGAGGTGCGGCTGGCAGGGGATGCGCTTGCTTCCAGGAGACCGGTGTCACTTGGCCACGTGGCTGGTGGCTGGCGGCCTGAGGAGGGGCATGGGCCCGGGGCTGTGTCCAGCTGAGGGCCGGGCCGTCCTGCGCAGGGCGTCAGGGCTGACGCGACCCAGGGGAGCGGACGCTGCCTCCTCCTCAGGTGCGTGCCCACCTCGCTCGGCTGGCAGCGCTGCGGCCGCGGGCGGAGCCTCCCCGCGGTGCCCGGGGTCTGGCGAGCAGACGCTGTGCCAAGATGAGCTCCGTGCTCTCCGCTCCTCCTCCCGCCCGCGCTCTTCCCGAGAGATAGTGGCTCCCGTCCAGCGCACCCGCTAATCACCAGCCATCGTGGGAACAGCCCGAGATGCGGCGAGAGGCGGGCATTGTCTGTGTGAGATTAAAGCCCCAGGGCGTATTGTCTGGCCAGGGGATAAATCTTCGCGCTGTCACTCAGGCACAGAATTAAGTTCCCCCTCATTTTCTAAAGGGGCTTATCTGTGCTGAATGGGCGGCCACAGCCCCGGCCCGCGCAGGCGTCCCCAGCACCTTCCGGACGGGCTGGGGCAGTGCAGCCATCAGGAAGGGGACGCGGGGCCCAGAGAGGCCACGAGGATCCCGGCAAGGGAGGTGGCCCCACCTGAGTCCTGTCCCCCCGCTCACGGGACGCCGGGCAGGGTGGAGCTGGGGACCATGGGGGGCTCTGTCCCAGGCCAGGCAGAGCCAGAAGCCCCCAAGGGAGGGACCCAGAGAGGGTCAGAACTTGGCAAGGTCAGAGGGCATGCCAGCGGCCAGGCAGGGGCAGCCAAAGTCCTCATGGCGGCTGGAGGCTGAGCAGGAACCCCCATCCAGCTCAACATGAGTGATCCGGAACTTTCCATGTATGATGGCATCAGTGATACAGCAAGATGGGGAAGCCACCCATCCTGTCCCCTCCAACTGTTCCCCCAGTGGTGGAGCCCTGGGCTGGGGCACAGGCCCTGCTGGCTGGGGGCCATTCGAAAGCACAGCCCCCCACCCCACAAATGCCGCCCCCCACCCACCATGTTCACAGGAAGGAGATTCAGAGCTGGCCTTCAGCACTTTTAGCAACTGGACTCCTTTGTGGCCCAAACCTCATGCAGGACTCTAATACGATACAGATGAAGGCAGAGCTAGGGAAGCCCCCGGGGCCCCAGCCGTGACTCACGCAGCCTCCCAGGAATCCCGTGTCACAGGTTGAAACCCCAGAGCCCAGGGCACTGGGCAGAGAGAGAGTCCCGCAGGGAGAGCTTGCCACCCCTGGCCACCTCCAGGCTGTCCCCACTGGTTTCCCGGGGACTCTAAGCTCAGGCCAGCGCCGTCTCCCAGGGTAGAGTCCTGAAATGAGGGTTGTCAGGGGAAGACACCTCTGGGTCACTGGTGGGCTGGGGTCCCGTGGTGGGATCTTGGCTGAAAGTTTCAGCAAGGAGCCCTCAAAACCCCATCAAAGGAGTTGACTTCAGGGGGGACCCTCGGGCACCTCTGCCCCAGAGGGGACTGTTGGATTCTGAATGCCCTGCATGTCGGTCTGTGGATGTTTGGGGAAGTGGGAATCGGGGTTTTCTGTGCCGAGCGTGGACTTTCCCCTTGTTGATGGGGTTCGGTGAGCTCTTGTAGACGGGTCTGGCTCTGCAGCCACCCCCAGTCCTGAGGGACACAAGCCACCGCCTGAACAAGGAGACTGTACCTGTTGCCAGACTCCCAATGTGCAAACGGCTTGTTGTGAGTGACAGTGTCCCCAGGATCCCTGGCACCCTGCGGAAGGGACCGTGGACTGGCCAGAAGGCTCAGCTTCCTACCCCTTGGTGACTCTGAGGCTCCCGCCTTCTGCCTCCTCTAGAGGAGATGCTTGGGGGGCCTGGGGGCTGCCGTTCTGGACTAGAGCAACAGCAACATCAAGGTCGAATGGGGGCCACCCAGATGTGTGTCCGAAGGCACAGTCCTTTCAAACCTCCCTCTGTTGAAACCAGAGGACACCTGCCCTGCTTGTGCAGAGGTGTGACACGAATCCGGGTTCATCGCAGAATGGGGCGTGGATGGGTTTGATGTGTCCCCCCCAATCCCGCCAGACTTGAGGCTGAGGTAGGGACAGTGGCAGCCAAGGTGAGTGGCTGTGTCCCTGTCACCAGTGTGCTGCATTAGTCTGCTCAGCTGCCACGGAAGGTGCCACAGACCACAGTCAGGGCGGCTTGAATAGCAGGGGTTGGCTGTCTCACGGTCCTGGAGGCTGGAAGTCCAAGTTCAAGGTGTCTGCAGCCCTCGTGCCTGCTGCGACTCTGAGGGACGGCTCCGTCCCAGGCCTCCCTCCTGGGCTGGCAGACGCTGCCTGCTCCTGCGTCCTCGTGGTCATCCCTGTGTGTGTCTGTCCCGGTCTCCTCTTCTGAGGACACCGGTCCCAGTGACCTCACGTCAACTTAACCACGTCTCTAGAGAGCGCTCCTCCAAACACAGTGTCTTCTAAGTGCTGGGTCAGGACTGTGACGTAGGAATCTGAGAGGACACAGCTCAGCCCAGACAATGCCCTTCTCCGCCATGCGGTGCTGACTTACGCCTGTGACGGTGACCTGACACCCCCCAGGAAGGGTGTGCCAGAGGCTGCCAGGAGCGCCGGGCCTGCAAGGGGCGTCCCAGCAGCATCAGGGCCTCTGGGCACCCGCGGGAGCAGGTGTGCAGGGCAGGAGGGGACGGGATTCTGCACTTGGCACAAATGAGCTTTCTTGAAAGGCCAAACGAGCTTAAAAGAGAGGCCTTGAACCTGAGAGGCGTCCGTGGAAATCAGGGCTGCTCCGGAGTGCTCAATTTTCCCCGTTTTTGTGGGGTTGAGCCTTTTCAATAACATTTCAAGAGAATAAAATCAACAGGCTCCAGGAAATTTGCATACGGCTACTTAACATCAATTCTCTGTGCGTGTGTGTGTTTTTTAAAAAATAAAGAAATAAACACATCCGCAAACTTCCCCATCTGCAGGGCGTGACTACCCCGGGAGCTAACGGTTCAAACCTTTACAATTTTTTAAAACCCAACAGCTTTCCATAACAAAGGGCGAAATTCACAAACAAATTGCCTTCCCGACGTCGCTGCTCCTTGGCCGGGTAAAGGCGTGTTGATAACCGGCTCCTCGGGCCACCGCTAAATGGCGGATCCCACGGAGACAGGGTCCCCCGAGGTCTGTTGAGAACAGTGTGGCTCGGGGGCCGGTGCACGCGCTCCCCCTTCCAGCCTTTCAGAGCTCCAGCTCACAGCGTGTGGTGGGCACCCGGCAGGACCTCTGGAAGGGAAGTTGAGGACCTGCTGCCCTTGCTGGAAGGGGTGGAAGGCAGGAGAGTCCACACGCAGGGGCTCGCTGTCCTAGGGGCTCCAGCCGTCACCCAGACGGACAGCTCTGGAGGGGACAGGTGCTGAGACCACACAGGCATCACCAGGAGAGGAGCCCTGAGCAGGTACCTGCCAGCGCTGAGGAGGGTGGACGCCCGGCTGGCCCTCAGGAAGCCATTGGCTCAGCCAGAGGCAGGATGGAGAATGAAGCTTGTCCCCGCAGGGCAGAAGGGCCACACTGTGGCTGCCAAGGTCCTGCAGCCCCTGTGCATCTGGGAATAGGAGCTCACACCCCTGGACCCCTTTCTGCCACTTGTTTCTGAGCTCTGCCCCCGCCTCTTCCCGGGGGACGCATCCTGGCTCACGTGTCCTGGCCAAGCCTCCCTCAGAGTCCCACAGTCCCCCCATGTCTGCTGTCCCTGGCCCTGCACTTCTAGGCCGTGGCCACCCCCTGCCCGTAGACTGTGGCCCCGGAAGGGCAGGGAGGGCTTTCCTGTTCCTCCCAGCTCCTGGCAGCATCCGGTACCCAGTAGGCAATCAATCAATAAATGCTCACTGAACACATGGCTGAGAGATGCATGCCCACCAAGAGGTGGGGGTGGTCTCAGAGGATAGGGCACTTACAGCGTGAGCTCATGCCCCGGTGGCAGGTGTGGGGCAGGATGGACTGTTCTGGAACAGGTGTCATCAGAGGGTTGGGTCGGGAGGGCCTGGGCAGGAGGTGGCCCGCCTGCCCCAGTGCAGAGCTGTGGAGGCTCAGACCCTCTGCTGAGGGGTGGGGGCTTCCACTGCCCGGCCTGGTGTTCTGGGGGCTCCACCTGGAGCCCCCATCCTGCCCACCAGCCCCCAGGCCCAGCCTCGAGGCCCGGCCGGGCTGTTCACCCCTCGGCCCCGGTGGCCGTCCTGCTTCCCAGGCACCTGGCCCAGAGCAGAGGCCTGGCCACTCGCCTCCAGTCTGGGCCACTGCACCTCCCGGTCCCTCTGTCTGTGCAAGACACACTGTGAGAAGGTCCAGGCCCTGTCCCGGCCAGCGGGCCCTTCCGGAAGCATAGGGGTGCACCGGATGCCTGGGCCTGGCTGCAGGGAGCAGCCCCTCCGATGGTCACCGGTCTGGACCCCAAAGGGTTAAGGAGAGAGTGCCGGGCTTTGTTCACCGCATCTCATCAGATGCTAACCTAGAGCCTGTCCCCAATCCCTTCCTTATGACTGCGATTAGGACTGCGCTGGATGAATAGGCCAGCGCGGATTCCTATGGTAACCTTCAAAATGCATTCCTCGGGCAGGCTCTGCCTCCTCCAGTAATTACATTCCTAACGCGCCCCACAAACAGCATGCTAATTAGCCACTCTGGGCCTGGCTGCGCTCCCCTCCCTGAGAACAGGGCCAGAGCAGGCGACTTCTGCTTGCAGCGCCCCCCGCCCCCCACCCGCCCCCAGACAGGACAGGAAGCTGGCGAGGTGCAGGGCACAGGTGGCCCTGTGGCTGCGTGGGAGGTGCGAGGGCCCCAAAGCACCCCCCAGCCCAGGCTGGCCGCCATGGCCTCAGCGTCCACCCGGGCTCTCGACCTAGTGGGGTGGGGGCGGGGTATGCCCGCCAGGCCTGCCCGGCCCCAGCCCCCCAGGAGTGGCTGTGCCCGGCTTCCTGTACGTGGGCCCCTGGGTGCAGGACTCAGAGCCAGGCAGGGGCCAGGGTGGGACCCGTCTGTGCCTGTCCTCGAGGGATGGCAGCCCAGCTCCCCGCATCGCACTCGTTGATGGAGGCCTTGCGGGTGGGCGTGGGGGCTGCAGGTGAACAGCCCGTGGGCCGGCGGCCAGGCCTGCAGCTGCTGCTGCTGGAAGGTTCTGCAGCTGTGAGGGAGCAGCTGGGCTCTCCGGGGAGACGGAGGGCGAGGCCGGGCCAGGAGACTGGGACTGCCTGCGGGCGAGGGACAGGAGCGCCTGGCCTGTGTCAGCGGAGAGCTCGGTGCGTGGGGGAGGACCTGGACTCTGGCTTGGTGGCACGGAGGGCGAGGGCCAGCTCCGAGGGCCCCCGGGCCGGCGGGAGGCGGATGGGCTCTGTGCGAGGGCGCGGGGCAGCCACAGAAAGGCTTTCGGCGAGGCAGGGAAGGGGTCCAGGTCCTGTCAGAGACCCCCGGCTCCAGGGCGAACAGCGGACTCAGGAGGTGCTGGGCAGAGGCAGTGGGAGCCTCCCGCCTGGGTCCGGGGCAGGCACGGGGCAAGGGCTGCACATGTAGCGGCTGGGGAGATGGCAGGAGGGTGGGATGTGGGCACCTTTGGGAGGCAGACCTGGCGGGAATTGCTGATGGGTTGCATGCGGAGTTTGGGAAAGGAAGGGCACCCCCACATTTCCGTCCAAACATCTGGGGTGATGGCGGCCATTTGGCAGGAGCCACCAGGAAGGGACAGATCCTGGCTGGACTGCCTTGGGGCCCCTGTGGACAGTAGGGCTGGCCCTGGGTCAGACTGGCTGTGTCCTCTAGTGGGCAGGTGTGGCCCCATGACAGTGGTGCCGGGGCCAGCAGAGCCCGGCCAGCCCAGCCACCTGGAGGGAGAGGGGCCAGCCTTGCCACGGCCTTCCACCCAGGTGCCCCAAGGGCCTCAGTGCACCTGCTGCTCCGGCCTAGGGAGGAAGGGGCAGGGCTGCCATTGCTCAGGGGTGGCCTTGAGTCGGGGTCCAGGAGCAAAGCTGCTCTCCTCGAACCTCACCCCTGGCTGTGTCCCCACCCTGCTGCTCTTGGGGGGCCAGTCTGGTGGATTAGAGAAGGCCTCGCCTTGAGCCGGGCTGTCAGGGCTGGGGCAGAGGGCTGGGAGCAGGCAGCTCCAGGGCTGGCTGGGGCCGGGGGGAGCCATTGATTTTGTGCCCAGGTGGTTTAGCGTGTGAGGCTTAGGGAGGGATTACCGGGGCTCGGGATTTGGAAGCCAGCAGTCCCTTGGTGTCAGTCTGCACAACTAATTCTAATGTAAATAGAGCAATCCTTTAAGTATATATCATTTAATGCTCGACAGGGAGCCTGCAGATCCCCTTAACACCAGCCTCCTCTCACAATACCTGCTGGTTAACTTCCCTTGTCTCAGCCCATTTCCCTGACGGGCTGGTGTTTGCAGTAAACCCTGTTAAGGTATCACAATAATTATGGAAAGCATCCTGGGTGGATTTCCATCCCTATTGTCCTCCCTGCTGGACTGACACCTCAAAACCACCCTCTGTTGTTAGGGACACACATGATCCCTGAGAGCTCTGCTGGCCAAGCCCCAGCCTCCTCCCCATGGTGCTGGCCGCTGGCTGCAGCCGCTGCACTTTCTGCCCCAGGCCTGGCCTTGCCCAGCTGTTGGCCAAGCTCCGGCCCTCAGTGGCTGTGTGTCCAGCCTGGGACTGGGCTCTCCCAGGAGGTGCTGAGCTGAATGCAGTGTGGCTCCTGCCTGGGAGAGGGGACTGGGTTGTCGGGGGACAGCCACGGTGGTATTGGCACCACGACAGTTGCTGGTATCGGGGCTTCATGCCAGGCAGTGCCTCACTCCTTCCTTGCTCCAGACACCTGTGAGTTGGGGGCTCTTGTTATCCCAGTTTTCCAGCCCGGGAGACACAGTGCATAGGGTTGAAGGCTTACATTTGTAGGACGCCGGGGAGACTTGGTGTAGTGGGATGCCATCAGTCTTCTCTTTTGTCCTTAGGGCTTTTGTGTTTTTTACAATAAATTCTTCCTTATCCCAGGTTAAATTCTCCTCTAATGTCTTCTTGAAGTTTTGCTTTCCATAAGTAAATCCTTTAATCCTCCTATTGTGAATATGTGTGGTGTGAGGTAGGGATCCAACTTTCATAACATACGCCGCATAGGTGGCCACTGCCCCAGCCTGGTTTGCAGAGTGGAAGTCTTGGTCTCTGTCATCTGAAGTGTCACCAAGTAACCTGCAGTGTCACCTCTGTGAGGGTCAAGCTTCCATCCTGGCGAGGGCCTGTCTCAGGGCTTCCTGTCTCTTCCCGTGGCCAGCGGGGGGCCCAATACAGCTGTTGGAGTAATTGCCGTATGCCAGTAACAGGCACAGCCATGGAGTCTCCACCATGCCAGGTGCTGACTTCCGCTTTTGGGGGGGAAGGTTGAGGAAACCAAGGCACAGGGAGGTCATGACGCCTTGTGGGCCTTGAAGGCTGAGCACACGCACAGCCTCACTTCGCACACCCTGTCTGGAAGCAGAGGCACCTCCAGGCCAGCTGCTCCTGGCCCAGCCTCTGCAGACAGAGCAGGGCTGCCCTGAGGCTGGGAACTGGGTGCTGATGCCACTTCCCTTCCTGACCCCAGGCACGGGGACAGTCTGAGTGGGACAGCCCGAGGCAGCGGCCCCTCATGCTCCAGGATAAGCATGCTTCTTCCGAAGAGTGTTGGAAGATTGTGAAAACATCGTACAACAAAGTCACTGTGTCAAAAAACGGATGTGTGCCGTGTGGCACCCTACAAAGGCCGGGGGGTTTCATCTTCCTGGGTGCCACAAGCTTTCCTGGTCTTGGGGCTAAGTGTGCTGGTCTCGCCTGCATTTTGCGGGTGGGTGGCTGCTGCCAGCTCCTTGGAGCAGGCTGAATGTGGTGGGCTCCCACTTGCGTTCGTTATTATCATTGTTTTACCTTCAGCCAAGGCAGGGCGCTGTGTTGGGGCGGCAGCCAGACCCACGCAGCCCCCCGGGGTGCAGGCTGCGGCTTCCTCCCTCCTCCGCGTGCAGGCTGCGGCTGGCTCCCTGTGCAGAGGCTCGGATGATTCCTCTCTGCAGAGATCCCAGAAGTCAACTGTCTTTTAATAACCCTCTAATACTTAACGCTCCCAGGAGGCCCCAGTGGAGCATCACGGGCCATTAGCCCAGGGGCCTCAGCCAAGGAGTAATTGAGCGGCCGTTCAGGATGGGCTGCCCATCTGGGCAAGAAACTGTGGTCCTCAACGAACCTCACCAAGTGCATCCTGTGGGGCCGGGTGTGGGGACAGTCCCCGTCCCTGTCTGCGTGTGTGAACAAAGGACGGAACCTCAAGTCCTGCAGTTACTGCAGGGGCTCAAAAGCCAAATTTCCCCCAAACTCTCTGAGGGGCAAGTAGATGCGTGTGATCCCCGACTGGTGTGCTTCTGCGGGCGAGCTCGCCCGTCTTGGGGATCGGCTCCCGTGCGTAGCATGGCGGCATCACCCCTGCCGGACGCAGACGCGGTGAAAAGGTCCTCCGTTTCTGGGGGGTGGGGGGCTGGCTTTCTCCAGCACTTGCTCTGGACTTAGGGAAACTAATCTGCATGGTAATGGTGCGTGTGCAGTGCCAGACCAGGTGCCTCCCGTGTGGTGTTTCATGTGCTCCTCACACCCCCGGTGACGGGGGAAGGGGACCTGCTCACCACGGTTCACGCGGGTTCTGGCTGTGAACACAGCGTGTTGGGGGCTGGGGCCCCGCGTCCCGGCCGGTGTTCTCCAGGGCAGCAAAGGCCCTCGGCTCCGGCAGACATCCGGCCTCCTCTTCCCCATTGCCGAGGCCACGGGGGCCCCGTGCGCCTGGGAGCCCCAGGGATGTGGGGACCTGGAGGGAAGGGGAAGCAGGTGCTTGGGTGGTGCTTGCGCCCACGCCCACATCTGCAGCGTGAACTCGCCCTGGAATTCTGCGGTCTGTGGCCAGCCCTCGGGGGCCACTGCTCAGGGCCCTCCACAGGCATTTCACGGTGCCCGGGGCCCTGTGCTCTGTCCTGCCTGGAGTTGGTGTGCGAGGCTGTCCCCTGGGGAGCCGGTACCCCTGTCTGGCTTCTGCCCTGACAAGTCCTGCGTGAAGCCTTGGAGAGCGAGGCGGGTGCCCCTTGACCTGGTGCTGCACTAACAAGCTCCTGGGCTCGGGGTGCTGGGTGGCCGGGGCGGCCCACCTCCCTGGGCCTGTCCTCCAGCGTCCCGGCTTCCCCGCGAACACCTGGGCAGGTTCCACAGGCGTGGGCGGATGGGGAAGGGGGGGAGCTCCAGGACACACCGGCGTCCTCCCAGGGAATGCCCGTGTGCTGGTTACTGGTGGGGACACAGGGACAGGCAGCCCAGGCCCCTCGAGCTCCTGGCCCACCCCACGTCACCTCCTGAGGGTGGGTGGCCCAGGGCTGTGCCGACAGAGACGGTCCCACCTGAGGGGCTTCCTGTCTTTCTCCCTAACATTCAAGTGAGCGTATTTGCGGGCTCACGGCTGGACCTAAAGGGGACCTTTTCTCAGAAATCTGTGCAAATCGGCGTCTACGGAGATGGCTCACTTTGCAGGACGTCAAGATTAGTGTGGTGTGAATTTCCTTCCCCCACGTGGTTCCTCTGAGACGTCAATCTTTGGGTGAGAACAGCTGCTGGGTCCTTGCCGCTCCGGAGGCTTCCGGGGGTGGGAGGGAGAGGTGTCAAAATAGCAGGAGGCCAGAGGTGGACCAGGTCTGAGCAGGGTGGGGGGCTGGTGAGGACGCGGCGCTGATGTCGGGGGTCCCCTGGCCCCGAGCCAGCTGTGTGTGATGGAGAGTTGGCAGGGCCCAGCCTTCCCGGGACAGCCAGGGGCCATGTCCCCTCCCAGCCCTGGGCCCTGGCGGTGCAGCTGGGGCCCTGTGCCCACCCTCCTGGCTCACCTGTGCTGTGACCGGCGTGGGGAGGGGGCGGTGCAGATAGAGGGGGAAGAACTTTGTCCTCTGTCCCCCTCTGGGTGGGGGGGGTCTGTACAGGCCTCAACACATTCCCTGCATGGAGAGGGGGGCTCAGCAGACAAGTCCTCCTTCTGGGGGTGTGGGGACTCCACATACAGGGGCAGGATTCGTGTCCTGAGGGCGGAGAGCCAGGCCTGGCACTTGTGGGGTCTGTGCAGATTTCTGTGGGGAGGGGAGAGGCAGAGGACTGGGAGGAGGGGGAGGGCGGGAAAGAAGCAGGAAGAGGAGGAGGAGGAGGAGGAGGAAGGGGAGGAGGGGCGTGAGGATGGGGAGGAGGGGGAGGCGGAGGGTCCGAGCCGGTGGGGGGCGTCCAGGCCATGCAAACGAGGCCGGGCAGGGACCCGAACACCCCCTTGGGGCAGGGGCGGGGGCGGCTTTCAGGTGCGGCCTTTTGTCTGTGGCCCTGGGCTTGCCTGTCAGCCCCGCCGTCAGAGGCCTAATCTTTTTTCTTCAGGGCCTGAAAAGGCCCAGCATCACATCAGGCCGCACAGGGCTGCCTATTCTCTGCCCGCGGAACCCAATCACCGGACAGCGCCGCTATAATTCACTCCCCAGCCCGCCCTTTGAAAAGGTGGGCCGCCCCCGCGCCCGCCGGCCAGATAAATCACGTATTCCGAGTTCGCTTGCATTGACAGGGAGGCGGGAGGAAAGGCCCAGGGCCCGGAGGACCGGCCTTGAGAAATGTCAGCGCGGGTAATTTGGGGGCTGTGATTAAGATCTTATCTAGGTGGGAAGTGAATAGAAAAGACTTTAATAAAACTCCTGCCCCATCCGTGCCACCAACTCGAGAAGTGCCCCCTGTATTTTTGGGTGGGTTCAGCAGGGAATACAGAGAAGGCGGCGGCTGAGTGAAAGCTGAGCTCCAGGCGTCACTCGAGAGGGTCGAACAGACCTCGGAGCGGCCTTGTTCCCCTGGTGACAAAGGGCGCAGGGCGCAGAGTGGAGCTGCCTTTGTCCCCAAATTCCCACTCCTGAGAATGCAGCCAGCTCGGGGCTGGGCGTCCGTCCCCGTGTGGGACCAGCCTCCAGCCTCGCATTTGTCACAGTGTCATCTTGCTGCTGTAAATGCTTTCCTCAAATGAGATGTCCCCGTCCCCCAGAGCAGAGGCGGTAGGGATTCCCATGGGTATTTCCTTTTGCCACCGAGGTCGGCAACCTGCCACCGGGACCCAGGCCACGGGTGGAGGGGGTGTGTCTGCAGGGCCCGGACTGAGGACACTCTGCCACCCGCCAGCCCAGCCACACGTGGCCCACCCCCCGCAGCCGGGCAGCTGCTCTCTGGCCAGGGCTTCTGCCAGCTGACGAGGAAAGTTACACTCTCATCGGCAAATCCATCCGAGCTCTGCAACTCCCCTAGTGGGATTCGCCCAGGGACGGAAGAGCTGGGTGGCCCGCAGACCCCGTCACCCTCCTGTGGTATGAGGTAGTAAGCCGGGCCTGCTGTGGGCACCAATTGAGGTCACATGTGCCAAGAGCTTAGGAATGGTCTGGAGGATTGGGACTGCTCCCCGTGCTGGGCAGGGCCTTCCGACGCCAGGGTAGTGCCAGCCCTTGTCACCTGGCACCTGGAGCCCCACCTGGGAGCAGACACAGGGAGCGGGCAGGCTCGGTGCCGGCGGGGAGGGGAAACTCGGCATGGGGGACGTGGTGTTGTGGCTCCTGCAGGTCTGAGATGTCACTGGGCCACTAGGACATATTCACACCCAAGGTGGGGGCCACGGGAGAGAGTCCAGGTGTATGGGCTCCCTGGGCCCTGGCAGACTGGTCGTCTGTGGCAGGGACCATGCAGGAGAGGCTGGAGGGGGCTGGGGCCCTGGTCTTCTGAGCGGCCCTTCACCCTGGGTCCCAGCCTGAGTGTAGCTCGGTCCTCGCCAGGGCTGGGAAGGCCACTGCTGCCAGGCAGAGCTGACACGTGGCAGGTGCTCAGTCAAGGTGCACGAGGTGGGGGCAGGGCGGGGAGAGGGCAGGTGCTGAGGGCCAAGGCCACGGGGCCTGTGTCTGCAGCTGGGATTCTCAGCCGTGGCACTGCCGGCGCTTTGTCTGAAGAAGTCCTTGTCCTGGGGTGTCTTGCGCATGGTAGGGAGGGGAGCAGCTTCCCGGGGTGGTGACAGCCAAAAATGCCTTCAGACATGCTGGGTGCCCCTCGGGCGCCCCTGGCCTGGAGGTGGGGGGCGCGGGCCTGGGGGCTCCGCCATGCGGCTCCTGCTGTCTGTGTCCCCTCAGCCACGTGGAGCTCCGAGGCTCTGGAATTTAAGGAGTTAGCTATTTCCTTGAGAACATTTCCTATGTCTTCCTCTTTTCAGGAGAAAAAAACAAAACAAACCCCACTCAGGATGCAGAGGGACAAGCTGGAGTCGCTCCCTTCGCTGCCAGCCGTGTTTGATTTTGTGTCTAAGTTAAACCCAACTTAGATGCCGGGGGAGTTTCAGGGACAAAGTTGCCAAGTTCGGAAATGCAGATTTGCATTTAGATGTTCGTTTGTCTTGGCACGATGCATGAAGAAAGTGGCACTGACCCCTACACACACACACACACACACATACACGCATGTACACACATGCACACACATGTGCATACATGTTCACATACACTTACACGCATGTGCACATACACACGTGCACACACGTGCGCACACACATGCATGTGCACGCACACTACCAGGCAGATGGGGGTTCAGCCCCACCAGGAGCCCACCAGGCCCTGCCCCCGCTGCCTAGCACGGCCCCCTGGGCTGGCTCTGGGGGATCTGCAGGGTCCTGGGTGTCGGGGCTGGCAGGGAGGAGGCCCTGCAGAGACGCAGGACTCTGCTGGGCGGTGGGTGTGAGGGCAGGTGCCTCCCGTCTGCACACCTGACCGAGGCCCCCTGTGCCTCTGTTCATGCCCCCACACCCCACCTGGGGCCTTTGGCCATAGCTTGGGCTTCGCCAGCTGTGACCCTGACTTCCCAGCTGTGTGACTTGAGCTGGGTGCTGTGCCTCTCTGGGCCTCCCCATTCATCCTGGATAATTGGTTTGCTTGGTTGAGTTGGGGGAGGGGTTGCCATGGGATGACGCAGGCCGGCCCCAGACCATGCCGGGCCCCGTCCCTGCGTCAGGGGGCAGAGGGGCTGCGAGAACGCTACGGCCCCAAACGCCCGTCAGGCAAGGAGTGCGGGAGGCCTGGAAAGTGGCAGGTAAAGCAAATACCCCAGCTCCTAAGCAAACCCAGCAGGACAGGGAGGGTGACAAATGGTGGGATTGTGTCGGTCTGAGCGCAGATTGGACTAATGGCACGCAGGACTTTGCACTCGGGATCAATACTCCATCAGGCAGGAGAGTGCTGGGCCCCGCGAGCAGCGTTTATATGGACAAAGGGGAGATCGGGGATACCTGTGCACACACTGCCAGGCGCTGGCCTTTGCTGCAAGCCTAAAGGAAGTGCAGCGTGTGTGAGAGCGTGTGTATTTATGTGTCTGTCCATGCGTGTATGTGTGTGTGCATGTGCCCCCAGGAGGGTCCCAGCACCCCCGAGTCATGGGAGCTCGCAGTCCACCCAGGGGTGCAGCGTCTGGCGTGGGCGTGGTCGGCGCACAGTGGGGCCAGGTCTGAGCCGCAGGAGTTCACCTGCTGCCTCCACTGCTGGCGTGTTCATCCGTCCGTGCGTGCCTCGGACCCACCACGCACCAAACCCAACCCAGGGCCGGCCACAACTGCTCGTGGGTGGGAAGGACACCTGTCCTCTGTCTCTTCCTGCGGAATCTCACCCCCAAGATGGCAGGGCGGCTGGATGTGCCAACTCTGCGCCCAGGCAGTGGGCCCTGGCCTGGGTCACGTGGGGACATGTGGCGTTGTCTCCCCCTGGCTGGGGCGGCCCCCGCTCCGCTTGGCCCTCGCTGCCCCTGCCTTGGACAGAGCCTGTGGCACCTGCCCACACCCCAGCTGTGATCACAGACACCATGTGGCAGGTCACCTCAGGTCTGTGCCTGAGCTCTGGTCAGGTTGACCCAGGGTGGGAGTGAGAGGTCAGAGGCCACGCCTCACCATGCCGTTGCTGGTGCAGTTGTACCGCCCCTCCTGCGCCAGGCTGCCCGTGCCCGTGGCTCTGGCCCCAGGCAGCACCTTGCCCGAGGGCTGTGCCCTCAGCACAGTCTCACCTCTCTGTGCTGGGAAAACGTCTCCGTTGCTTTTGCTCAGATTCTATGCAAACCCAGGGACCAGGCACTCGCTCCCAGGCGGCCTGGACGCAGCCCGGGCCCCACCTCCCGGCCTCGTTGCACTCGTACCCCACATAGATCAGGAATTCCAGTCCCTCCACCCCGTCCTGAACACATAGAAAGTGAGTCTGAGCACTGGAGGAGGAGACAGCCTCCTGCAAACGCCTGTGCCAGGGTGGGTACAGGTGGGCACAGCTGCCCCCAGCACCCACGGGAAGGGATGGGTTTAGGGGCTGCTCCCAGGGGCACCGTTTCCTCCGTGGGCTCGACCCCCTCCCGTGCACGCTCCTGCTGGGAGTTTCCCAGCTCCGGCGCTTTCTGCTGACATCCTCTCCGAATAATTCATTCCTGGCTTCTCGCCTCCATGTCCACCTGGGCCGCCCCAGGCTGGCCCAGGTTTAAGGGCATTTTAAATACAAATATGGCAGGGCCAAGAGCTGGCCCCCGCATCCCGGTGGTCATGGCCCTGCCTTCTTTCGGAGTAGGAAATCGGATTAGACCGTGCAGGGACGGGCCGATTGAAACCAGGGGCTCGGAGAGCCCGTGCGGGGCGGTGGGGGCTGCCGGTGAGGGCACAGCGGAGGCGACACCCTTCCTGTCCCCGGAGAGCCAGTGAGACGCGTGCCCGGGGTGTGGCCTGGAGCCCGGGAGGGCGCGGTGTGTCCCTTGCCCTCTGTGCTGCCACGCGGGCCTCTCTGCCTCGCCTCAACGTCCCAACTCCCTTTTGTGTGGCTCCTGAGCTGCCAGCCAGAGAGTGGCCTTTTGCCTCCTGAAAGCCCGTCTCCAGGGCAGGAGCAGGCGGGGAGGGCCTGGGGGTGCAGTGTGGCCCCCGTACCCTCCAATTCCACCCCTGTGTCTCCCTCAGGCCGGGCCTTTATGGCCAAACGTGCCGGCCCTGTGGCTTCCAGCCCGACATGCATCGACCCAGGGGCTGCGTGGCCGGCCCCGCCTCTCTCGGCCACGGTGGGGCTTCCTTTCCCGGCGCCGGAGGAGCAGAGTGTGCCGTGGCCGGCCTGTGCGGTGGGGGCTCTTTGTGTGGCCCGGCGGGTGAGCCACCTGCAGACGTGGCCCTCTGGGGCCTGGTTAATTACCTCTCTGCAGCCCCGGCGTGGAAAGTCATTCCCTGAAAGGATGCGGTGAGAGGGGCCGTCGGCATCCTTTCCCTGGGCCGGGAAGCGGGGCAAGCTTTTTGGTGCAGCCTTCGGTGGCCCCCAAAGCCATGGCTCCTGGGGCAGGGACACTTCGGTGTCCCCCGCAGTTGCCATCCAGGGCAGGGCAGGGGGTGACGCCCGGGTGTGGCTCGGCTGGGGAAGCCCATTGGGCGGGAGTTCTGGAAGCCCAGCCACAGCGTGGCGGGGCCGCGGGGGCCCAGGAACGTGGGAGAGGGGCTGGGGAGCTGCGTCTCTGACAAGGAGATTTTTATGACTGATCCTTTTTCTAAATGTAAGCCGAGAGTTAAGTGTTTGAAAATTGCTGCAGAAGCTGAGAAAGGCCTGCCCCGGGTCACACTGGATTGTCTCTCACTCGGCAGCTGACACGGCCCATCTGCAGGACACAGGCGGGGGCGGCTGTCGGGGGCAGCCCCTGGGACCCCTGCAGCCCCTGGAGCCTCTTCCCCACCGGAGGCTGCTTCTCAGGAGGGCAGAGCGGGAGGAGCCGCTGCCCCAGGCCGCCCACGCTGCCTGCTGCACCCGGCATTTGGGCCCCCCTGCCAGCAGTGCCGGTCCCTCCCCGAGGGCAGAAGGAGCCCAGGGAAAGTCTGGGACACTGGTCCCTCCTTGCTCAGGGGAAGTGGGAGTGGACAGCCTGCCACGGTCAGCCCTGGTTCCACAGGTGGGCCCTGAGCTTCTGTGGGAGGTGACGGGCCAGGCCGTCCCCCGGCTGTTACCAGGTCACGGCTTGAAGTCCAAGCAATTGCGGGGACGGATTCAATCTGTAGGATGTCTCCGCGCTGGGCCTGTGTCATGTCGTTCCACAAGTATCATGTGTCCTCCCACCCCACCCCCAATAGGCTGGCGCCACCCCGCTCTGGGGCGCTGGAAGATTCCAGGGATGTGTCTGGTGCGCTTCAGCCTGGGCAAGGTCACCACCACGAAAGGGACGTTTGGGGTGTGGCTGAGGATTGGTGACACACAGGAGCTTCAGGGTGGTTGGGAGGAGAGGAGGGGCTTGTTCATGAACTTGGAGGGATTGTCACACACAAAAAGACATGTCAAGTGAGCACCTGGTCGTTTATTCCAGCGACCCCAAAGGGTCTGCCACCACCCCCTCGAAGTAGAGAAACCCCGACAGCCAGAGAGGAAGTCAGGGGTCCCCCAGCCTCTGCCCCTGCAGACCCCCAGGGCAGGAGGACTCAGCCCCTGCAGACCCCCAGGGCAGGAGGACTCAGCCCCTGAGTCTTAGTGCCGGGACAGGCAGGCTGGGTATCTGGGGAAGCGGTCGGAAGTGCCCCATGAGGGTGACCCCAGCCGGGCAACGCTGGGGGGCCGTAGGGGCAGGGCCCAGCCCCAGCCGGGAGGGCAGGGCTGCTGCCGGCCCTGGAGGGAACCGTTAGAGGCCGACTTCCCACTTCTGCAAAGAACTCGTTCTGTGTTTAGATTGGAAACAGGATATAATAAACTTGTTAACATGTCAGAATCTTGTGTTGGGACAACATAAGTGGGTGTTTTCTCCTCTTTGCTTTCTGTTGTGCAGGAAAATGCCGCAATTAGTGCCCTGCTCTCGAGGCAGGGCTGGGGGAGGTGGCAGGGGCTGGATGGCAGAAGAGAGCTCCTCTGTGCTGGAGCCCGTGGGCCACAGGGGCTGGGCTGGCCTCGGGCTTCCCGGGGCCACTGGCCTGGGCAGGATGGAGCCTGCTGGACGGCTGCTCGGTGGGGCGAGGCCCCAGGGCCCCCTCCCGGCAAGGCCCAGGGACAGTGGCAACTCCCACCCTGGCATCTGCCCCTGAAAATGGCACTAGGTTTGGGGGAGGAGGAGGTCTCAAGCGGCAGGGTGACATTATTTGTTTTTTGCAAATGGCTGTTATTGTAAAAGCCTGTCCTGGAGGAGCGCATGGAGCTGTTTGCAGAGCGAGCTCAGAAGAGATCAGCTCCTAATTAAAACAAAACGCAGTGAGAACACGCTGCAGGTAGCCCGGAAGCCCCCACTGGAACAAGACCGTCTCTGTGGAGACCCCCTGAGCTCGCCGCCCACTGGCGAGGCCCCGCTGCCTGGCCGCGTGGGGCTGGGGCCTGGCCAGGGCCGGGAAGTGGGGGGCAAAGGGCGGGGGTGAAAAATGAATGGGCTTCCGAATGCCGAGAACCAGATGTGCCTCTGCGCCAGCCGACGGGGGACCGGGCAGGACCCCAGTGCAGCCGCGCAGCCTTGGGGCACAGTGGCCTGGCTGGCCTCCGGCCGATCGCTCCTGGTCCTGCTCGGCCGGACCGGGGTGGCCTCCCTCCAGCCGGCACCCTCAGGGTGGCTGGGACCCCTGGGATGCGTGGCCGGCGGCTGCGTGGGGAGCCGGGGAGGGAGGCAGGCAGGGGCGGCAGCCACGGCAATAACCTCGGTGATGTAGTGAGTGAAACATCATGAAAAATGAAAGCAAATCCTGCTCTAATCTCCCCGAACAAAGGCCTTTCAGTTGGACCGGAGTGGCGGGCGCGGGTGGTGGGTATCGCCAGATCTTTTATATTAAATGTGCACCCGGCAGGGTATGGATCTTATTAGGGGAGCCCTGCCTCCCCGCGAGCCCCTCTCCTGCACGTGGTGTCTGCGGAGGTCGGGGGTGAGGGCAGCATCCCGGCCGCGGCCCAGAGCGTGGCATCGACCTGCCTGCCGGAGGCTTCCTCCCGCCCACCTGTCCCCTCCCGCATCTCCCACTCAGTGCCGGGACAAAGCAGCGCACGCTCCCGACGGTTTCCACTGGACTCCCAGATACCTGGGCCCCTGACACCCCTCTGCACACACCCCGTGTGCCCCCAAATGGTCACGCGTGGCCCTTGGGGTGGAGGAGCCCCAGCGCCTGGTCTGGGAAAAGCAGGTCTATTGAGGGGCTCATTCCCTTCTTTGCCTCGAGGTGGTCACGGGCCAGAGGCTGTGTCTCCTTAGAGCCCGGCCGTTAGGAGCCACTGTCCCCTGAAGGCCCCGGCCCCGGCCCAGGCCGGGCAGAGCAGGCAGAGCACAAGCGCCTGCCGGGAAGAAAGGATCATTATATGAGTGAAAAAAATGAGCCTTCCCGACTCAAGACGCCTTCCTCGGGCTCACCCCGCCCCCGCCGCGGAAAACAGCCCAGGAAAGGAAATCAAATTTAGGGTTCCCCTTACTGGCCAGGATTTTTAATTTAATAAGGGGTAGAGAGATGCTGTTGTATTTTATTTTACTTTATTTCTACTTTGAACAGGTTGAATCTTCCTGTAGGGCCTTAGGAAGGCAGCTGCCGGAATGAAAACCAGCCCAGCCTCGCAAATGCAAACCAGGCCCCGGGCGCGAGACGGGCTTGTCCCAAAACAGGGTGGGAGGAGGAGGGGGAGGAGGGGGAGGAGGAGGAGGAGGAGGAGGAGGAAGAGGAGGAGGAAGAGCACAGCCTCCACTGGAGCCGAGGGCTCAGGGCTGGGTGGGCAGGGCAGCGGGGTGCAGGGGTGCAGGGGTGCAGGGCTGGGCCGGTGGCAGGAGACCCCTCCCGAAAGAGGAATCGACGTTCCCTGGTGCCGAGGCATAGACACAGGAGCGGGGGGGGGGCGGGGGGCCGGCGGCGGGGGGTGTGTGCATCCGGTTTTGTGACCTGGCTGTGGGGCTGCACCCGGCGCGGGGACAGAGGTTCCCAGGTCTTTGGTGCCGGCACCGCCGCCCTGGAAGCCGAGACCTCACCGGCAGGTCCTCTGCGGCTCTTGCTCGGGGCACTGCGGCATGTCCGGGGGCAGGTTCCCAGCACGGGGTCTGTGTTCTTCGGGAGACCACCGGGGACTGGCGGTTAGAAGCCGTGTCTCTCCGGGCGTCTGTCAAATTTATAAACCCCAAGCGCAGCCCCCGTGCAGAGCGAGGGCGGCCGAGATAAAACGCTTTCCCCAGACCTGGGTGGAGGGTGGTGCCCGGGGAAGCCTCCCTCTGGGAGGGGCGGCCAGTGGGGGACGGGGACGCCCCCACCCTGGCACGTCCTGTCGGTGTGGGTGGCAGGGCCTTGCTCCCAGGTGAGGGAGGCCCAGAGTCTCCTCAGGTGATGCGGGTGTGGCTAGGACTGGGGGTGGGGCGGCCTGTTCCCCCACCCCGCTTGAGATGCAGCTGACTGGGGAGATGGGGCTGGGAGCGGCGTCCTCTGTCTGTCCGCGGGTTTGGTCTCAGGTGCCCGAGCACGGTGTGCCGACCAGGCCTTCCCGGCGCTTGGCGGAGAGATTCCCAGTCCCAGCTCTGAACGCATGAGCCTCAGAGCCTGGGGCAGGCCGCGTGGTCTCTCCTCCTTTGGGGGCAAGAGGAGAGACTTGTGTCTTTGTCAAGATTAGATGAGGTGGCGTCTCCGGGGGCTTGGCCAGCGTGTGGGTGACCCGGCCTCTGACGGCCGCTCCAGCCTTGAAGTGCGATGCAGCCCAGGCCCCCGTCCCCACCCTGCGTGACGTCTCTCCAAGCTGCCTTTGGTGCCGGCCCCCACCCCATGAGGACGCTCCACGAGCTGTCGGTTTCTTCTGACCCCGACGTCGCTGGCCTGGCCCAGCCCATCTGTGGCTTTTTCCCTCGTGACCTCGAATGTGACCGACGGTCCAGGAACCAATGTGGTGGGTGCTGCGGGCTGGCGGTGGGCAGGACAGGGTGGCAGCCGCAGCCAGGCGAGCCCCCGTTTGGGAGAGAGCTGGGCACCGTAGTGGCCACCGCCTGCCATACCCGAGACCCAGTCACTCAAGTCACCTTGGTCGTCCTGCAGGCCCCCGAGGGTGGGGAGCAAGGCCCGGGGACCGCTCAGACCTGGGCTCGCCCCTCCTCAGCCCGGCGGCAGCTCCAGGAGCCCCCTCAGCCCAGCGGAGAACCCAGCTCCGTGGGGCCGTCTCCCTGGCCTTGGTGGCTGATGCCAGGGTCGGTGGGGGTCCGCCTGGCTCCAGGGCCGGGAACGTCCCAGACCCCAGCTCCCCCCTCCTCCTCCATCGGGAGTGCCCTGTGGGGCAGTGGACAGGACAGAGCCGGCCCTTGGTGTCCATGGTGGTGGTGGTCTGGCACCCGTGGTGGCCCCATGTGCCAGGCTCAGGCCCCAGTGGCTCTGCCTCTCCCTGGGGCCCGGGGCTCTCTGGGGCTCTTTCTGCGTCTCTGGAAAAACTCACTTGGCCAACCCAAACCAAACAGAGCTCTGCCGAGCTTCTCCGTGCCTGACATTCCGCCGTTCCTGCCCCCCTGAGGCATGGGCAGCAGCCAAGGGCAACACGTCCGTGCTGAGGGCATCCTGCAGGTGCAGCTTGTGGAGAAGGGCCCGTCTTCCTCTGGCGAGTGCTTCCCGCAGCCTCAAATCACTTGGTCTCGGCTGGGCGCCATAATCCCAGGGCTTTGGGAGGCTGAGGCAGGAGGATCGCTTGAGGCCAGGAGTTCAAGGCTGCAGTGAGCTATGATGATGCCACTGCACTGCAGCCTGGGTGACAGAGCAAGACCCTGTCTCTAAAAAATAGAAAAAAAATCACTCTACTGATCCTGTTGCTCACAGCGCAGCCCAGCCCCTGGGCTTGGGCCTGGGCGGCCCCACAGCAACCACAGGATGCCAGGCCTTTTGCCTATGGGTGGGATGGACAGTGATGGGGCCAGTGGCCCTCCCTGCCCCGTCTGGGCCTGTGGGCCTCTGTTTAGCCCCTGTGTCTTCACTGACCCCCAAGGTGCCCACTGTCATTGCCAGGTCACACAGGGGAAACTGAGGCCCCAGATGCAAGGCCACTGCCTCCAGGCCCCCACGCTGCTGCCCGGCAGCTCTGCAGGACAGAGTAGCTGGCTCAGCATGACACATGCTCTGAAAGTGCAGCTCTTTGAGGACGACAGCCGTGGCCGGCACTTGACAGGGTTTTAGAGCAGCTGTGAGTTTGTGCGGGTCCCTGGATCGAGCTCCGTTTTTATTTTTTTAAGGGAAGAAAGAAAACGTCTCCCAGGGGCTTTCCCTCGGAGCTGTGCTGCATCTGACGTGGGCGGTGGCGGGCTGGGGCACCCGTGAAGTGCCTGGTCCGCGAGAAGGGCACCGACCCGGCAGGCCTGGCCCTGCAGCGGGCGGGCGAGGCACGGGGCTGTGGTGCCGGTCCCTGCGCTGGCTGCTTCATTAAGGGCTGGGGTCCTTTGTGGGCCCAGCTCCAGCCCATTGCTGTCACCGGCTGTTACAAGCATAATGACAGGGGCGTTAGAGGCCCGAGAGCAATTAACAGGCTGCTTAATTAGCAAGAGGAATTAGGGTTTGAGTAAAACCTTGTCCAGAGCAGGCAGTTATCTGATTATGCATTGATCTCTGGGCTGGCCTCGTCCTTAGGTAATCCTCTCCCCTCCTTGCATCTGTGAATATACAACTGTTTAAATATTCCAAACTGAGCTG
Organism: Lemur catta; assembly: GCF_020740605.2. Lineage (NCBI taxonomy): Eukaryota > Metazoa > Chordata > Mammalia > Primates > Lemuridae > Lemur > Lemur catta. The sequence goes on along the minus strand of NC_059130.1, from coordinate 125,190,759 downwards.
TCTCAGCAAACGAGGGGAGAAAGGGGCCATTGTGGGCTCCCGGCCCGGCTGCTCTGGGCCTGCAGAGGCGTAGCCTGTCCCCCAGCCTGGCCGCCTCCGAGCCCGGCCAGCCCAGCTGTGCCTGGAAGCGATGCCGGCTGGCCTGCCCTTGCCGGCCAGGCCCCAGGTGCCGATGGCGTCCTCCTCTCCCCGCCCGCACATTCCACCGCACAGGTGGACACGGCATGGCCCGAGGACCTAGTCTCAGCTGCACAGGGAGTGACAGGCCTGGGGACCTGCGGGCAGCGTCCGGGTTCCCAGGGTCCCCCAGGAGGGCATTCAGACCACGTGCTCATGGCTCCTTCAGAACAAATCGCCCCGGCACCTGGTGTGGCTCCTGGAATCCACGATGGGCTTCGGCAACGCAGGGCCTTGTGCCTGAGGCCGAAGGCACCGCCCCCCACGGCACACGAGCTCCTGGGAGACGCGGGGAGGGGGGGCTGGCTCCTGGGAGGATGATGCATCCGGGGGGAGGCAGGAGTTTGGGTAGGACCCGGTACTGAGGGGGCCTCCGGCTGGGGCAGGGACGGTGCCACTCACAGGCAGAGATGGAGTGAAGGGTGGTCCGCGATGGGTAGCACCACGCAAAGGCACAGAGACGGAATGTTCCAGAAAGGCTTCTGATTCCATGTGACAGTGCGTGGGATGCAGGTGGGCACGGTGCGCTGGTGTCGGGCCAACACTCGCTGTATGTTCTGGCGAACTTCGGAGGGTGGGGCTTCCTCTGTAGGCCGGGCAGCCTTGGGGCCAGGATGCAGGACGGATGCCATTGGCCCTGGACACGTCTGTCCCCATACCTGGCTCTGCCCAGCCTGGCCTGGAGCTGGAGGCCGGCAGCGGGGACAAGGTTTGACGCTGGCTTTAAAATGAGAGAGAGAGAGGGAGAAGCCCAGACGGCCTCTTGTTTTGCAAAACTCAAAATAGATTTCAGCACTGTGCTTTTAAAAGACAAATCCTTGCGCTCGTCTGCGATCCCCGCGTGACCCCTCCCGGTTTCTGGCAAGGAGAGCCGTTGCGATTTGGCATCGAGCTGCTTGAAATGCATAACGGCGGTTCGCAGACTCTGCCAAAAGCTGATATATGTTGGTTTCTTGAACTTTGCTTTTCTTGTTTGCTACATCTGATATCATCTTACCCAGACGATGCCCTCGCGAGATAGATCCCCCCACCCCGAACTCTGTGGGTGCAGCCGACGTGTTCCCTTTCATCGCCGCACGGCCTGTGGGTCTGGGGAGAAAGGAGCCCAGTCGCCGCGCGGCACAGCCCGGCGTCCCCGGGCACTTGGGGAATCTTTATCGAGCTCAAATGGTTAGACCTGGTTTCTGGTTTCATTTTGGAAGCCTGGCTGCTAAGCAGATCCGTGCGCCCGTAAAACAACACACATGCTCAGGGCCCCCGCTGCCCCCGCGACCCTGGGGCGAGGGTCATGCTGCGTGGAGGTCAGGCCGCGTCTCTGAGCACGCGGCCGGTTTGTAGGAGTGTGAAGCTCTGCGGCCCGTCCCCGTGAAGGCAGAGTGTCCCCATGCTCAGTGCCACAGTGAGGAGGCCCGTCGGCCCCCAACCTGGCCCCCCAGCAGAAAGCTGGGTGGTGTGGCCATGGGGCGGGGGCTCTGGGCTCGGCCTTATCGGAGGCCCCTGGTGTCTGGAAACATTTCCCCGGCTTCCTCCTTAATGGCTAATTCATGAGAAAAGGGCCAATGTTTGTCCACCCACTTCCTAGGCCGCTTGAATGAAGGTCCCCTGGCCCCCAGGTCCGCCCTGCTGCTGAGGGACAAGCTCCAGGTTTTGGCTGAGGGGGCTGCTCTGAGCGGGTAAACTGAGATCCAGCGCGTGTTCCGGGCACACTCCATGCGAGGTGGGCCCGCGCTCTGTTCCGAAACGAAGCGAAGATGCGAAGTTTGATGGGGCAGGAGGGGGGCCTCATCCTGCAAAACTGGGGGGCCATCAAGTCAACTTTGATTTCCTATGTTGTCCCTATGGAAATGGCATGTGAAATATGTGGGGGTGCATCTCCAGCCCCTTTTTCTGATCACGGCACCCCATGTGTGGCTTCAGGATGTGAAAGCCACAGAGCCAGGGTATTGAAAAAGAACCCACCACAGCGTCCCCGTCCCCCCAGTCCCATGGGAGCACCCGAGGGGCCTCTGAGCCGTGGGGGGGGGCAGGCTCCTCGGGCACTTGGCCCCACCCCGCAAAGCGCAGAGATCTCTGAGACAGAGGAATGGATTCGGGTTTAGGATACCCTCTTTCCTGCAGGACTTCTGCCCATGGGACCAACTGTCCCTCTGTCCCCTCCCTCCGTCCCTCTCGCCCCAGGCCCAGGGAGGGTCTCACCCATTGGCATCCACCAGGACACCGGCCCTCCAAGGGGTCTGGCGGGCAGTGCCGTGGGAGCGGGACGCCCCGGGGAGGTGGGGCCTCCTGAGCAGGCCCCTGCTTTGCTGTAAGTTTTTACAGAACTGGATTGAAGGGGCTGAGACTCCCGTGACACGCCCGCTGCTCGTGGTCCCCGGCAGGTCCTGCACTGGTGCCCAGCACCCAGGTCTCAGAGGGGCATCAGGGCAGGTGGTGAGGGGGCCTCGGAGCTCCATGAGAAGGCAGTGGACCCCTCCATCCCTGTCCTGTCCCCGCCCCCCCGTCACTGTCACACAAGCCCAGGCAGGCAGTGACATGCATATGGGCCGTGGGGTCTCCCACCACAGTGGGGCTGGTGGCCAGGGTTCCCGGAGAGAACCGGGGGGCTCTGAGGATGCTGCGGCTGGGACTGTCCCTGGGGGCCACAAAGGGCTCGTCCAAACCCCACAGTGTGTCCTGCGTCCCAGCATGTCCTTTGCAAACCGCAAACAGAAAGCGGATGCGGCAGCAGCTCTGAGGACTCCAGGACAAGGGGAAGAGTCCTGGGCAGCCCGGGGCCGGCTCCCCCCACGGCTTTTACAGCATTAGGAGGCTGAGCTGCCCAGAAAGCTGTCCCCGGATATTGTCCGGCAGCCCAGGGTGTCTCCTCCACACCGGCCAGTCACTGTCACTTCATTCTGTCCCAGTGCACACTCTGGGATGTCGGGGAGGGGTCCCCCCTCCTGTGGCCTGCATACCTCTGCTCGCCCAGAAACCGCTGCCCTCCCTTCGGGGACCTTTGTCTTCAGTTTCTTAACTTGCAGGGGCCCATTATAGGCGGAGTTCACCATCACTCTGTCAAATATTGTCCCCTTTCCCCGTGGCTGTTTTGCCTTTTTATCTGGCGCTGCCAATTTTCCGTCGTGGTCGGTGGCTGTGCACACGGCTCCGGGTTTGTGATGTCCACCCCACCGGCCTCTCCACGCTCCGGTCTGCGGTGCCTGGGACCGTGTCAATATTCACGTCAGGTTCTTTCCAGCCATTTTCCAGATTTGCGGGGCGGATTGAGAGCCTGACCCCGTGGGTCGGTTGTTTCTTCTGACGTGTGGCCCAGCGTCCTGCCGGGCGAGCCCCGTGCCGTGCCGCTGGCCCCACGCCCCGCTGCCCAGTGACGGGGACGCACTCGCGTTGTCAGCGGTTTCGTTTATGTTTTCGTAACCTTCGCAATCCGCATCCAATATTTGAATTCATGGACAAACGAGGTCTCCCTTCTGTCTTAGACATCTCTTGACACGGTGCATTTGTATTTTTTCCCCCTTCGAGAAAAACTCTGGAGTCATTTTTTCCAATTAAAAGGGTTTATTTTGCAATGTTAGAGCATTTCTAGGTCAAAGTTAGGAGAGTGAGTGCCATTTAATTTTTAATTCTCCCCCCTTGGGGAAACATGGTAGGTCCCTCCATTTAGTCAAGGTGGTTTTCTTTAAGTGATTTTCACTTAAATTTTGTAGTGCTATTCACAGAGTCTCAACACATTTCTCGCTGAGTTCTACTTCAAAGGATTTTTTAGCAGAAAAGTGAAAGAAAAAAAATGTTTAAGTGGAAATAATTAAAACACTTGTACCTCTCTGCTCAGAGCACCTCCAACACACAAAATGTTTTTTTTCTAAGGAGACAATTCTGGAGACAATAAGCGAATGTTTCCCGGCGCTGGCGGAGCGAGGCTTTGCAGCTCTCAGTGGGTCTGTGCCTGCCCTGCAGCGCCAACACGACGCCCTCGCTTGGGACCGTGGGGCGGTGGGTGCCGCTGGTGGGTGCCACTCCTGCGGGTCCCCCCAGCCTCCTCCCGCGGTGCCGCCCCCGGGCCCAGCGGTTTCCAGGCAGCTTGCAGAGCCCCCCTGCTTCCCTGGGGCTCGGCCCCTCCCGGGCCCATGTCCTCGATAAGCCTGTTAAATTAGCCCCATAATACTTAAAATGCTAGTCCGTTTAATATGTAAACAATGACAATTTTTTTTCAAAGGGTTTAGGATTTAAATTAGTTTTTTTAAAAACCCAATTACTGCCATTTAATTCGGAGAGGGAGCTCTTTATGTGCTAATTACATAGCTGGGAAATGAGCGATCGGGGCACAATGGGGCATTAAGGGCACTTTTTGAAGGTTGAAACTGATTTATCTGAGTTTGGGGTTTGGAGCCTGCGCTCTGCGTGCCGACGGCGGGGTCAGCGCGTGGAGGGGCTGCGAGAGTGACTTTGGGCCAGGTGAGGGCAGTGGCTGCGTGGCGAGGGCAAACTCGGTCCCTGCAGCATCCGATTCGCCAAGCGTCAGGACCTGGACTCCGTCCCTGGTCCCCACCCAGGTCCCGCCATGGCCAGGGCAGAGGAGAGCAGGCGGCAGGGTGGAGGGGGAGGGGACAGGAGCCGTGGGCCTGGTCAGAGCAGTGCCTTGGGCCCTGAGAGCCCAGCCCACACAGCCTTCCGGAACTTTCCAGGACCTTCCAGAGGGGCACGCACCATGCCAGTTTGCCATCTCAGACCCTGGATGCTGAGAGAAATGTGGCCGGGGTGGGGATGTTCTAGAGGCTCCAAATGCCTCTCCCCCAGCCCCCTCTCATGGTCCCTCCTCCCCCCCACAGATCTCTCTGACAGATTTGGAGCCTGTGCTCGGTCCAGAATGTTCTAGAGCCATCTTGTCTTGGGCTAGTCAACACCTCCCCTTCCTGAGAGAGAGAGAGTACATGATTCATTTAAAGTAGGACTTAGTTTTGAAGCAAAGTGACCCTTATTCGGTCCAGCACTGTGTTGAGCACATCTGGCTGGCATGTCTGGGGTGAGGGGCCGGGTGGAGACGGTGGCCGGTGGCCGGTGGCCTGGGCCAGGCTGCCCCACAGGGTCCACACGCTGGGCCCCCGCCTCTCGCAAACAAATACTGCGCTCCTGCCCCAAACTTACGGAGAACGGGCCTGTCACAGTCTGCGTTTAGCTGCGGTGGGTCAGAGATGTTTGCAGGAAACACTGGCGTGTTTCAGGGCAGTTTAAACAGCGCACCTGCGGCAGGTGTGCTGCGTGCCACCTAGCCAGGGCCTTCCTGCGTGTGGCCAGGCGGGGGCCGTCACTGGGCTTGAGCAGGTGCAGGGGCCTCAGTCCCCGATGTCCGGCAGTGCAGATCGTCCACGCCCGGCTGCAGCTCCGCCGGGAGCTTGACCTCAGAGGCCCAGGGCGGCAGCCGCACCAGCCTGTCCCCTCCAGACACAGCCTGAGGGACTGCTGTGACAGGTGTTGCAGGGAGCACGGAGGGTGGTCCCTGACGGGGGCCCTCCCGGCAGCCCCTGCAGCTCAGGTGCAGGTGGCAGGGAGGGCGGCTCTGCCCGTCCCACGGCGGCAGTGCCAGCCTCGCCCAGGGGTGGGGGACGTTTCGGTCATGGGCCTGGGGAGGCTCTTCCGGGAGTGTTTTCGGAGGGGCCTCCTCACGGGCTGTCTGTGGGGGGGGGGGGGGCCCTGGGGCTTGGCGTCTTGAAGCCACTGCCGGGGGCCTCCTGGATGTGAACCCCACGCCCTTGCTGTTCCTCACGGTGGTCTGTGGGTGGCAGGACCCTCTAGAGGTGCCCACGCAGCATCCCGCACCCGTGGGCGTGACTCCCGCTGACCCTCCCTCGCCCTTCCCGACACCCATCTCTGGCAGGTGCGTTCGATCTCGTGTGGTTTCTGCAGAAGCCGCCTGGGGGTGGCCTGCTCTGTTCCACTGAGGTTAACTGCTGGTGGTGAAGCTGGCCCGGACCCCCGTCCCCGGGACCCCTTGTCCCTGCGCACAGTGCAAGAGCCCCCAGGAGGCCAGTGCAGCCCGCGGGGAGCCATGGCGCGGGAGGGGCTTGCCTTGGGGGTCTGTGCACAGTTCCTAGACGTCGGTCCCTCCTTGCCCCATGCAGAAAGGATGGGCCGCAGGCAGCTGGGCTCACCTTGTGCAGAGCAGGAGCCTGTCTGGGAGCTCTACGCGCACACGCGTGGGGAGGAGGTCAGAGTTTTACGTCCTCCCAACGGCATAGAGCCCGGGGAGAAGGGAGGGAACATGTCCCGTTTCGCCGAGGGCCAGAACCCCGGGCTCGTGCTGGGGCCCCTGGCGCCTTGGAGCTGATGCCAGGGGGACAGGGAAGCCGGTGCCCGCCATGTGGAAGAGGCCACAGAAGCGTCCAGCCGGGGGGAGAGAGGGGGAGTCCAGAAGATTCCCTGGAACATGGCACCATCTTGATTCTTGAAGACGAGGAGTTGGCGGGCAGAGGAAGCAGGCGGGGGAAGGAAGGCCACACCACTGCTCACACCAAGGCCGAGGCCCAGGGCGCACGGGGGCCGCGGAGCCCCCCGCCCCTTGCTGGGGAAATAGGAAAAGAACCGTGAAGAGCAGCCGGAGTCGCGGCGGCTGCAGGACCTTGACCTAATTGGTCCAGGAAAGTCAACATCGGCACCTAGAGTGTTCAGAAAAAGTGAAGATTAAACTTAAAGCGATTAGACAACTTATTTTTCTTTTTCAAGACATTAGCTGGTCAAAAATGACAAAAATGTCCTTAAGCCGCGATGAGGCAGAGGCAGCAAACAGGCGGCCTTTTGTTTGGCGGAGGGGCCTGACCACCGAGCCTGCGTGGGACACCCAGGAGCCCACCTCCCCGAGAGCCTGCGGAGGGATCGGGCTGGGTATTAGCCGGGATTAGGCGGCCGAGCTGCCTGCGTGGCAGGGAAGCTGCCGGCCACCCACAGGCCAGGGCCTGGGAGTCCCTGCTGTGTCCCCACGCTGGCCGCCCGGGTCAGGTGCATCTGGGAGCAAGGACGCTCTCCTGACAGCGTCGGTCACTCATTTACCCGGGTGCCCTGGAACAGCCCAGGGAACAGCCAGGCCACCCAGGTGTCCAGCCAGGCCCTGCCCGTGAAGGAGGGCGACAGCCTGGGGGCCCCCCGGCTCTGCTGAGGCCCTCGGCCTGGGGCTGCCTGGCGGGGGTGGCCCAGTGAGCAGGCCGGGCCCCAGGATGTCCGAGGTGGGAAGGGCGGGCCCAGTGAGGCCCTTCCCCTGTGCCCGGCGCTTCCTGTCCTGCAGACACCGTCCCCGGCCAGGCCCGACATTTTCTCAAGAAAAGAAAACACATGAGCCCACATTTCTTATCTGAGGGCAAACAATGAGGCCGGCCGTCCTGGGAAGGTTTTGCAGCAATTTCAACGCTCCAAGAGCTCTTAGCAGCCGCTGCCAAGGCCAGCGGGGCTCTGCAGGCAGCACTGCTCCCGCCGGGCCCCCGGTTCTGGTGCCCCAGGCCGGGCAGAGCCCCCCAGCCCTGTGGCCGGCAGGTGACACGCCAGCTGTGAGCTGGGTAACCCGAGCCAGCCCCGCGCGACGTGCCCTGGCGTGGCAATGACAATTAAAGGGTCTCCTCACCCGGCTCCCGGGCACTGGCATTGTGAGCCCAGCACAGCCTCCCAGGGTGTAGGCGTAATTATAGGGTCGGGTTACCCCAAGAAACAGGTATCGGCTTTGTTCAGTACAAACCTCTCCGAGCTGGACCCCAGCCGCCCTCAGCCCATCCTTCCCTCCCCAGCACTCTTGGGCCGAGTCCCCCGTGCCCCCCCAGAACCCTCCCCAGAGCCCCTCACCCACTGTCCCTGGCCCAGGGAGCCCAGGGCTGGGGGAGCGGGGCAGGGCTGCCCTCAGGCAGGGAGGGCAGGAGCGTCTCCTTTCATTTCTCCAGCAGGGGAAGTTGAGAGTCCAGGTGCGAGGAGATTGTTTTGCTCCCATTGTGCAGGGGCCACCGGGAGCCACAGGACACCAGGGTGGGGCTGGGCACAGAGCTCCTCCAGCGGCCCAGGAAGGAAGAGGCTGCTGGGTGGCCTTGCCGTGGGACCGCGGCTTTGTGCCTTCGTACCTTGCCCCGTGCAGGGGTGACGGACAGTGACCTGCCGATGGCTTTGGGGGCCTGCGGCTGTGACGTAGCTGAGGATGGAACCTACCCCCCACCACCCGAAGGCGAAGGCCCCGGTGGGGCATGTGAGGGCTGAGGAGGTGGGGCCCTGACAGTGCCGGGGTCCCCATGCACTGGGCGGGTGGCCTGGGTGTGGTCCGTTGTAGAGACAGGACATGGAGCCCCGGGGGACGTTAATCTTGGGGTAGCTAAGCCGGGTTTGAACCCAGGCCGAGACCACTCCAGGCTCTTGCGTCCGGGGAGAAGCCGATTCCTAACTTGGGGGCACAATGACCCCCGAGTCCCTGCGTCCACAGGCCCTGGTGGAGCCACGCTGAGGAGCCCCAGTGTGCGGCATCCCTTGCTTTCAGGGCCACAGAGGACAGGACGTTTCTCTGGCTCTTGGCTCGGCCGCCGGGTGTGGACAGAGGAACTGGCTTATCGGGCCTTTCCTGAGGCCCCCCCGCACCCCACCCCGTAAACACACACTTTGCTCCCTAGATGGCTGCAGTCCCCAGCCCCGCACCAACCCCTCCTCCGCTCCCCGCAATCAGCGTCTGCTTCGGCCCATGCTGGGTGATTGGGCAGCCTGGCGCCCGGGCTGCTGGGAGCTGACCTGCTTACGCCCCGACCGGCCACGCCGCCTGCCAGAGCTCTGAATCGTCAACACTGGACCCTTCCTCTGCTGCCCCTGGCTCTGGGCTGGGGGGCTGGTGCAGAGGGAGGTCTCAGCCCTGGGGGGGTCGTCCCCAGGGTTGGGTCACCAGACAGATGGGTTAGATGGGGAAGGCAAGCGGAAGGAGTCTCACACCATTTTACAGATGAGGAAACTGAGTCAGAGAGAGGCAGTGCAGAAGACAGCGGCCTAGCCCTGGCCTGGGACTGTGTGCAAGGATGGGGTGGCCCTGGCTGCTCCCCCTGTCCCCTTCCCAGCCCAGGTGTCCGGGGACCGAGGGCAGGGCCGTCCCTGCAGCAGCAGCCTGGGGCACCCGGGTGCTCCTCCCCGCTCTGCCCGGGCGCTGCCTGGCCGCGCACAGGCATGTGAGGGGTCACATGGCGCAGATTTAGATACAAGCCGGTCGTGGCGGAGCAAGGAATGCACCAGCTCTGGCTCTTCCCGCAAAGCCTTGTCATGTGTGTGAGATTCTGGGGACAGTGGAGGCCGCCAGGGGACAGGACGGGTGCCCTTGCAGGCCACCTGGGCAGTGTCGCAGTGTGTTTCTTTCGGGTCCCAGGATGTTCCGCCAGGACGCCCCTGCCTGGATGCCCAGGGCCTGCAGCAGGGGAGGTGCTAGTGGTCAGCCTGGATGTGGCCGGGTCCTGGAGGGCTCCCTGGAGAAGGCGGCCTCGGGAGGTGGGGGAGCAAGGTGGAGGCTGCCCGGTAGGCAGGCACGAAGGCTTCCTTTCCCGTGGGCAAACCCCGGGCACCTTCTCATGCCCACCCAGGCGGGAGTCAGGTTTCCTGCGAAGTGGGCTCAGGGGACGTCCTGCTGTCAGAGGAGCCTTCCCCAGCTCCTGTCTCTCTTCCTGCAGACGCACATGGCTCCGGCGAGGAGGGGCTGCAGCCTCCACAGTCTGGCTTGTCCACAAGTCCCCGGCTTTGCCAGGCCAACCTCCCCCAGCCACCCGCAGGTGCCAGGCCACCCCCCACCCCCTGCCCATGGGTGCCAGGTTCAGGCCCCCTTGTGCTCACTGGTCCCGGGACCGCTGGGGGCGGCAGCCCTCACTGCCGGCTGTCCTGGCTGAGCGAGCGCGGAAAGATCCGTGAGCACAGCTGGCCGGGCAGAGAGCCCCTGGGACTCCAGGACCCTCCTGGAAGTGCCCCCCACCCCCACGCAGGGGAGGGCCTGCGCCTGGCAAACCTGGGCCCTTTACCATTGTCCACCATAATGGACTTGTCGTTCGGGGACAGGAAAAGGAGGGGGACCCCATCCCTCTTTTCAAATAACTTTTTGTGTCCCCTGCTATTTCTTGGTGTCCCTCCCCCAGCTCCGTGATCTTCGGGCGTGTGAGGAGAAAACTCGGTTTCCGCGTCCACCCCGGTGAAAGCGTTGGGCGTTGCTTCGTGTGGAACGAAAGGACCTGCTTGTAGTGTGGCCGTCTGACAAGGAAGCGGGTTTGGTTCATAGCTAGGAGAGTTGAAAGCAACACCCACCAATTAGACACAAAAGCCGGGATTCCAGGTCTTAAAGGGACACTCCGGCGGGGCCTGATGGCTGGTGAGGTGTGTGGCTGGGGTCAGCTTGTGCCCCGGACCCTGTGTCCCCCCAGCGTCACGGCTGTCCCCACAGTGCCAGCTTTGGGGTCTGCGGGTCCACTTTCTGGAGTTGCACCTTCCTGTGCTCAGGAGGGAGGTCTCCAGGCTGGGGTGACACAGCCACGCCCACTTCCGGGTCCTGGGGTGTGCTGGAGAGGTGGGCTAAGTGTGGCTGGAGGGCAGCCACGGGAGCCCGCCTCCTGGCCAGACCCCTTCCTCTCCGCACCCAGGAGGTGGGAGAGATGTGGTCCGGAAAGTTCAGGAAGGTTCCAGAAGGTTTTCCTGCCCTGGCCCAGCAGGCGCCAATGTTCTGGCCTTCCAGCCGTGTTCTGGGGCACATGGCAGTCACGCCAGGCGTCCGTGTTGGGGGTGGGGGGCTTGGAGGCCAGCACAGGTCAAGCCAAGCACCTCCCTGCGGGCATGGAGCAGCTTCCCTGGGCTGGGGGTCGCTGGCAGGTTTTGGTGTCTCCGGTTTGGTGCTGTTTTCTGGATACTTCAGTGAGGAGGAGGAGGAGGAGGAGCGAGGACGTTCCCTGCTTCCTTGCGCGGCTCCGGCCTCCCCCTCGGCCGGGCTTGCTGTGGGCGTTCAACTTTGACCTTTGGGGTAGGAGAATGGGGCTTCTGTTCCTGGGAGAGCTCGAGGCCGGGGGCCTGGTCTTCAGAGTCCAGTGACTGCCTCGTCCTTGTCCACAGAGCTCAATGCAGCGACATTTGCAGTTTCTGTTTTCTTGTTTCAGAGGGGACGGTGGCGGTCCCACGCCCGCGTCCTGCCTGTACTGTCACTGCCCACCAAGGTGTGGCCCTTTCCCGCCCCCGAGGCCACACACGCCAGGAACACTGGGCAGGATTCCCTCTCTCCCCCCTGGAGCTGCTCAGTTTCCCCCCTCCCGGAGCCGGGCCATCTGGACGAGGACCTGGGGCAGAAGAAGGGGCTAGGGCCACCTCAGTGACCCTGGGTGGCAGAGGCTGATGTTAGTGCCGTGGCCGGTACCGTGAGCGTCGTCTGTGGCTTTGCCATGAATTCTCATTCCCCACGCTCGGGCTGTGATGATTTTTATCTCTGGGAAGACAACCTTTTCCACAGCCGCGGCCTGTGGCCCCCGCGTGCCCACCTGGGACGTGTGTGCACACAATCCCGCCTCTGTGGACGGGAAAGGGAGCTGCTCCCGCCAGGGGGGCCAGAGCTCCCGGGCTGCACATGGTTTGGTGGCCAGGGCAAGTAGAGGACTGTCCGAGACGTCTGGCCACCGCGTTCCTCCTCCCTGGCTCAGAGCTGTCCCCGCCCGGCCTGGGCCGGCAGCCCTGCACCCTGACCTTGAGCCCTGACAGACCACGTTTAATCACGGCTGCCAGCAAACATGTCAGTGCCACGTTGCCGTCGGCAGCCCTGGAGATGAGCCTCCCTCTGAGAATGGGCTGGCGGGGGCTGGTTTTTGACAAAGCCATTAGTGGGGCTGGCGTTTTAAAGCAGCGTCTTAGAAAAGAGGCTCTGGGAGGTGGTTATTCCTTTTATTTTAAATCCGACGTCAGCAGCACCCAAAGTGGTCTCCTCTCCCAGCGGATGCCGTTGCCGGATGGCTGCAGTTGCCATGTATCTTTGTTTAGGAACCTGGTTTTTATTAAATTTAACTGCTTCCTCTTCTGGCCTTAAATCAAGGGTGGCCTCAAAACAGGGACAGCATCAATTTAATGTAATTACTCTGCACTGCAGCCCTCCGAGCCGAGATGCGGCTACCGGGGTCTCGCACAGGCCCCCGAACCCAGGACCGGCCCAGGGGCCTGGACAGGGCCCAGGGGGTGGTGTCCCCAGGGGAGGGCCCGGAGGGGGCCCCAGCTCGGAACCCCACCTCCGTCCTCTGGTCTCCACTTGTGCCTGCAGAGATCGGGCCCCGGACCACGGTTTCCACTCACTTATTGATGTGTTTATTTTTCATTTGCCATTAAAACCACGTTGGCTCTCTGACTCAGGGGCAATTCATTAAGGGCCATTTATCTTTCGCAGCGATATTTTACCGCACAGCCCAGCTCAGGGCTGTAAAAGAATCGGAAGTGTCGCCGCCCGGCAGCAGCACCGGGGGTGCGTCTGCCACTGGCACCCAGGGTGGGTGGAGCCCACAGCCCAGCGTCCCTCCCCGCACCCCGGGCCCCGCAGCCCATGGGGTCCCGGCCTCGGTTTCTGGAGCACGCACTCGCCTGCGGGGTGGGCCTCCCTGGGCAGCACCGCACGGCGTTGGTGCCCTGCCGAGGGAGGCCGTGCTGGCGACACAGGCGGAGTGAGCGGGGCATCAACCTGCCGACACTTGTCCCTTCTCCCCCAACTTGGAAATCCCGTGACAAAGGCAGCCAGAGGCCACGTCCCGCGTGTTTTATTAAACATCGCCGCCGGCAAGAGGGCACTGCGCCCTCGGCCCTCACCGTCTCGCTCCCGGAATGCCGAGGAGAAACACTGGAAATTATTAAGATGATTTGTTAAATAATAGAAAATGTTTTTCATTCCCCAATTTCCAGCTCCAGCTAAAACCGTCCTCCAGCCGCCTGCTTCTCATCCCCGAATATTTAGACTTATGGGCCAATTTGAGGGTATTTTCTCTTTCTGCTGTGATTAATGCTCCTATGGAACAATGTCATCACAAGTCACCTACCTGCCCTGTCAGCTCCGCATCAATCTCGCGGGGCTGGGTGGTAATTTATGAGCGGTGCTGGCAATTTGCAAACCTAATAGGGAGGAGGGACCGCGGAGCCGCTCTGCGCTGTTTGCGGCCCGCGGTTCCCCCCATTAGCAGAACAAATGGCGCAGGGATCAGACATCATCTCCAAGGCTCGATAAATATTTTATCAGCCATAATGGAAATTGTCAAATTGATCTAATTGTACAATACGTTATCAGGGAGATATCAAAGCCAGCCTGGCTCTGCCGGGACCCTCCCCGGCAGCCCCGGCTGCCAAGGGTGGGAGTTGGCGAGTGCCTCGTCCACCCCGACGTGGCGTAAATAATGCCCCGGCCGGCCACGGGGCCCCTCAAGGGGGTGATAAATTTTGTGGAAATGAATGGCCTAGTCTGTTGTGCTTTGCCAGTCTTGATTGTTGAGAGAGAGACGGGAACAGAGAGAAATAGAAAACCAGAGAGAGACGGTGGGACAAATGCAGAACTTTCCAGAAGCACGGGGTCCGTGCCCGTCTTCCTAGTGTGGGGCAGGGGCTGGTGACTGCCCTTGAATTGGTCAGGAGGGTGGCAAGAGGAGGCCCCTCCAGACTGGGGCCGCCCTGAGACAGAGGCCAGCGTGGCCCATCAAGGTCCCTTGGGCCTGACTGGGACCAGAACACACGTGACGCACCCACCGTGTTCCTTAAAACTCGGGGCCACGTGGTGCATTTGCCAGCCATGGAGGCGCGCACAGCGCCCGTCTGCAGGGGCTGTGAGCACCTGTGAAAACCAAGCTCTCGAGAACCCGAAGCTGCCCCAGCCTCCACCTGCTCCCCCCGTCTGCGGGGTCCGGGCCTCTGGGAGGGGCAGGGGAGGGCTCGGGGTGGTGGTGGTCAAGCTGCTTTCACAGCCAGGCAAGACCTTTTGATTTCTAGAACAAACAGTGGAGCACGAGGCCTGGCGCAGATTTGCACAACCGAGTAAAAACATCTGGCCACACTAACGACGCGTAGCCTGCCTGAGCGTGGGGAGCTGTCCGGGGCTGGGGGTGGGTGGGCTGGCCTTCCCCGTCCTGCAGCTACTGGGGCTGGGGCGGCCTGGCCTTCCCCGTCCTGCAGCTACTGGGGCTGGGGGGGACTGGCCTTCCCCGTCCTGCAGCTACTGGGGCTGGGGGGGCCTGGCCTTCCCCGTCCTGCAGCTACTGGGGCTGGGGGGGGCCTGGCCTTCCCCGTCCTGCAGCTACTGGGGCTGGGGGGGCCTGGCCTTCCCCGTCCTGCAGCTACTGGGGCTGGGGGGGACTGGCCTTCCCCGTCCTACAGCTACTGGGGCTGGGGGGGACTGGCCTTCCCTGTCCTGCAGCTACTGGGGCTGGGGGGGCCTGGCCTTCCCCGTCCTGCAGCTACTGGGGCTGGGGGGAATGGCCTTCCCCGTCCTGCAGCTACTGGGGCTGGGGGGGACTGGCCTTCCCTGTCCTGCAGCTACTGGGGCTGGGGGGGGACTGGCCTTCCCCGTCCTGCAGCTACTGGGGCTGGGGGGGACTGGCCTTCCCCGTCCTGCAGCTACTGGGGCTGGGGGGGGACTGGCCTTCCCCGTCCTGCAGCTACTGGGGCTGGGGGGGGGGGCCTGGCCTTTCCTGTCCTGCAGCTACTGGGGCTGGGGGGGCCTGGCCTTCCCTGTCCTGCAGCTACTGGGGCTGGGGGGGGGGCTGGCCTTCCCTGTCCTGCAGCTACTGGGGCTGGGGGGGGGACTGGCCTTCCCCGTCCTGCAGCTACTGGGGCTGGGGGGGGACTGGCCTTCCCCGTCCTGCAGCTACTGGGGCTGGGGGGACCTGGCCTTCCCCGTCCTGCAGCTACTGGGGCTGGGGGGGGCCTGGCCTTCCCCGTCCTGCAGCTACTGGGGCTGGGGGGACCTGGCCTTCCCCGTCCTGCAGCTACTGGGGCTGGGGGGGCCTGGCCTTCCCTGTCCTGCAGCTACTGGGGCTGGGGGGGGCTGGCCTTCCCTGTCCTGCAGCTACTGGGGCTGGGGGGGGACTGGCCTTTCCCGTCCTGCAGCTACTGGGGCTGGGGGGACCTGGCCTTCCCCGTCCTGCAGCTACTGGGGCTGGGGGGACCTGGCCTTCCCCGTCCTGCAGCTACTGGGGCTGGGGGGGCCTGGCCTTCCCTGTCCTGCAGCTACTGGGGCTGGGGGGGGCTGGCCTTCCCTGTCCTGCAGCTACTGGGGCTGGGGGGGGGACTGGCCTTTCCCGTCCTGCAGCTACTGGGGCTGGGGGGGGCCTGGCCTTCCCCGCCCTGTAACTACTGGGGCTGGGGGGGGACTGGCCTTCCCCACCCTGCAGTGATCGGGGCTAGGGGAGGCCTGGCCTTCCCCGTTCTGCAGCTACTGGGGCTGGGGGGGGACTGGCCTTCCCTGTCCTGCAGTGACCTGCACCAGGACCCTCCTGCTCCCTGGCAAGGTTCTCATGATGCTCCATGAAGCCTTTATCCGCTTCTCAAAATTGCTTGCCAGCTTCGGGGGCGGGTGCCGTCTTATAGATGCACACAAGCAAGGGGACACTTCTCATCTGACGCAGACTTCCAAAGGCTGATAACAAAAGGCGTGTGGCACACGGGTGTTGAGGGGGGTCCGGGATGCCCATATAGATGCCCACACCCGCCATGTGTTTCCTGGGGGTGCGTGGCTGGGTGAGAGCAGCCGCGAGTCTGGGATCCCTGAGCCACACGATCCCTCGGGAGTGGGCAGGTATCCGGATGAGCCCCTGAGCAACGGGGAAGCCGGGAAATTCCTAGAAGCCCCTGCCAGCGGAGCTGTGGGAGCTGCGGCATCGGGAAGGGGCGAAGGGTCCAAGCAGAGGACATTGCTGTGACGGCCTCCACCAGGCCCCGATGTCACATGCCAGGGAGGGTTGCCAGGGTACGGGACTGTGCTCACCAGCCGTGTGGCCCCTGGGGTGCGGGAAGGTGCCGGCCGCCTGGACCCGGGTCTGGGCTTGGGACTCAGGGCAGCAGCCCCCCAGGCGGAAGGGCCCAAGGCCCTGGCCCCACGTGCTGTCCCAGCAGGCTGCCACCTCCACCGAGCGTGGCAAGTTCCATCTCTTGTGATCTCTGTCTCTTTTTCTTTCTTCTTACCAAGGAAAATGACAATAATGTAAATTCCTCACGGCAGATTTCGTCCATGAACCACCACTGGCCCCACCCAGGCTTGTTTCCTCCGTGGGATGAGGGGGTGGCTCTGCAGGGGCCCGGAGCTGGACACCTGTGGCCGTGAGCCCACTGGCTGGTGGCCCCTGCACTCCTGGGTGCGGTGGCCAGGCCGTGGTTTTGGCTGTCCTCCCCCGGCTCTGCCTCTGTGGCCCTGGATGGCAGAGAGGCCATGGCCCGGCTGGGCAACCCTGGAGAGGGTCCCCAGGCTGCCCGGGGGCTTCTCCCGAGGTCACCCTGACCCGGTCACACCAAGCTTCTGGTGCTGTCAGTGTGCAACGAGGAGATTCCTCGGCGACACAGAACCGTGAGCCTCTGCTGGCCGTGTGTCCTTGGTGTGCGTGGCCGGTGCAGAGCCGGCAGGGCAGGAGGGCCTCCGTCACCCCTCCCTCTCGCTGTCCCCTCCACCGTGCAGAGAGCTGGCTCTGGCCGGGCTCTCGGCTACACAGACAGTGAGGTCATTCGGGCCCACCGAGGGCTCCCGATAACCTCATTAGGAAAGTGCAATTTATCTAGCTGGGTTCCATTTAATTATCTAATTTGTCTGAGTGAGCAGGGCTCCCTATCGCCCCGGCAGGTGGGCAACCAGTCACCCAGGGGTCAGGCCGCCATCCCCTTGAGGTCCCTCGATGCCCCCCGGGTCACACAAATCAGCAAGGTGTGAGCACCACCCTGGGGGCTCCCAGGGGGCTCCAGTGAGGAATGTGAGGGGACACAGCTATCCGCTCATGGAGGGTTGGGCTGAGCAGGAAGAGACCCGGACACGCACCCCACAGCGGCTGCACACCCGCGCCAGGTCCCACATGGCGGATGCTCTGCCCGCTGCCCCCCCTCCCCAAACCCCACCCTCTGCCGTGGGACTGGGGGCAGCTGATCCCCCAGTGATGGCTGACTCGGTGCCGAGAAGGGGGACTCGCACCGAATGCTCCTGCTCTGTCTGCAGGAAGTCCCCTGTTGGGGTGTAAATCGCTCAAAAATCCAACCCGAAGTGACCCGTAAAAGTGATCTGCCTTAAAACCAGCTGCCGCGGTGCCGTTGTCGTCAAGGATGTCACGCGTGTGTGCACGTGTGTGTGTGTGTTTCCTTCTGTTGTGACTGAGAAAGCATCGTGAGTGCCGGGTGGTTTCGGACCTAGAAGGAAGAACCCTGTGCACCTGCTCCCCCCGCGTCCCTGCCGTCCCCTCCCCAGCAGAGTGTCCCCAGGCGGGGCTCAGGGATCCACACAGAGACCTGGGCGCCCACCAGGCACCAGGAGGCAAGCGCATTTGTGCCACCTGCCGCGTGCCGAGGTGTCGGGCGGAGGTGAGGCCACACTGAGGGCTTCGAGGTGTGGCTTTTCTGTGGCCCCTGGAGCTTCTTCTCTCTCTTGTTGAGGAACAGATGGGGTCTCCAGCGTCTGGAAACTGTCATTTCCCTGCAGCGTCTTTGTGAAGGACGAGACCCCAGATCCTGACCTGGGGCTCTCTGGGGATGCCCAGGTACATCTTGGCCCCAAATGACACACAGTGTTTGTCCCAAGCAAGGTTTGGGGGAGACCGGGAGCCAGGCTCATGTCCAGCAGGCCATGGACGCTCTGTGGGGTCCCCGCCAAGCCACCTCCCCTCTCTGGGCTCCCTGGTTCTCGTCGATAAACCTGGGGCTGGGCCAGGAGCAGGAGCCCCGGAGGTTCTGCAGACGGGAATTCGAGGTTCCCTGGGGGGGGGAGGGGAGGGGCCTGTGCTGGCCCGATCCGCCCCAGCCGGAGCAGGGGGGTGTTTAATGTCTTTCCCTGGGGTCTCGTCCCACCTCCCTTCATAACTCTCCTCCGTTAAGATGCCAACCCCCGGGCCAGGCTGGGTGGAAAGCCCCTCCCTGCACTGACTGATTCTGGCTTGACCTTAGGCCCCGTTCCCTGGGCCGCTTCCCTGTCACTAGGCTTTCTAGTATCTGTGATCGGAAATGCTGAGACATGTAAGACTCACTTCTAGCCTTTGAGGTCTTCCCTCGAGGACCCCCTCCCTCTGCCATTGCAGGTGGTGGGGGGTGACAGGACGGCTTTATGAGGGGGCCCTAGACTAAGGGCCGGGAGCACACAGGGGATGGAAGGAGCCGATGCAACCTTGTGCCCCATGGGAGCAGGCCAGGCACCAGGATGGAACAGTCACCTGGGGTGTCCCTCACCAGGCAGCCCTGCAGGCGCGGGAGCCAGAGGCTGTGGGGGAGCCGGCCCCCGAGGGAGGGGAGGAGCTGTCCCCAGAGCAGGTGCCCCCCCGCTGTGCTTCCCTCCCCTTCCCGAGGGTCAGACTCCCCCAGAGCGGATGGCACTAACCCTGGGGAGCAACGTCTGCGTTTCTCCATCCAGGAGAGGCCTGCTCCTTCCTGTGTCCCCCAAGGCACCCCCAGGCCCCAGGTCCTCCGCTTGGTGGCTGTAACGTGTCCCAGCTGAGCCAGCCTAGACCTTCCAGAAGTCCAGTCTGCATCGGAGTCCAGCAGCGAGCGTGAGGTGCAGGGTGGGGACGCCGCCCGGGACCCTCACCCCCTGCCCTGTTCTCCTGAGACGCAGGGACCACAGTGTCTGTTTAAACCCTCCCAAACCCGTTTCCCTTTACTTAACACGTGTTGCAAGTCGAAGGGAGCAGGACTTTAGTTAGTACATTTGTTTTAATCAGTGTGGGGGGCGGTTTGTAACCCTAAAGGTGGCTCTCTGCTGTCCTGGGACGTGCTGGCGTCGGGCTGGTGCTGCGGGTATTTGGGTCTCGCGTCCCCTTCGGCTCCGGCCATCTGTGGGGTTCCCTGTCCCTGCTCAGGCACTACTTGTCCCAGCCCGTCTGCCTCTGTAGGGTCCTTAGTGTGTGGACGGCGGGAAGCTGGGGGGGACAGGATGCGGTGGGGGCAGGGCCGGGGCCGGGGCGAGACGTCTGCAGGGTCTGGTGCAGGGTCTGGTGCAGGGTCTGGTGGAGACATCCACAGCCTCGCCACGTGGTCCGTGGGGCGGAGACCTTGGGTGAGGAGGAAATCCCCAAACCCAGGCTCCTTCCTCCTGGAGAGCACAAATCCAGCTGGGTCCCCGGCCGGCAGGGACGGCTTCCAGAGGACTCAGAGATTCCCCAAACCGGAAGGGGCGGGAGGCAGAGCCCCGATGGAGACCGACAGCCGGGAGTCCCCCAGGCTCTCACCCAGCTGGTGCTGGGGGCACCCACGGCCTGCCCCACCCCCCTGGCTAGGCAATGGCTGGGGCCCACCCAGGGGTGTCTGCTTTGGCATCTGGGCCTCGTCCCGAGCCCCCTGCAGGGAGCCAATGGAAGCTGGGAGTCCACGCTTCCATGCTGCCCTCCAGGGTTTGCCCCGCTGGGCCAGGCTGGCATGTGGGGGTCTCCATGGCCCCTGCCCCACTGGCAGGAAACCCTCTTATGCCAAGATGGTGCCGGATTCTACTTCACCAGAAAGAGCCACCAGCAAGTCCATTTATTAATTCCCGTTTCCGTCCATCTTGGTGGCTCATGGGGGAGGGAGGCTCCCGGGCTCGACTCAGTCAGGACCCCACAATGTGACGCGAGCTCCCCAGAGATGCTCGAGGCCAGGAAGCTGGTTCTCTGAGAGGTGCTCACACCTGCTATCACTGCTCCCGCTGGGCAAGGACAGCTGCTCCCCTGGCTGCAGACTCCGGGCCTTCAGAGCTGCAGGAAGTCAGGACCCCGGGGTTTTCCCGGCTCTGCCGCCGCCACCAATGGACTGAGAGGCCAGAGCAGGGGGACACTGTGGCTGGGGCGTGTCCGTCCCAATGCTCAGCCTGGGGGATCCCCGGCACGGCACCTGCCCCTGAGGAGGGGAAACAGCTCACACTGGACACATGCTGGGGCACAGACATCCCTCCCGGAATCCACCAGAATCTTCCAGAATTAACAAGCAAGCTCTGCAAGCCTCACACGTCTGTCAAATCCAGGAGCGGCTCTGAGAGAGCCATGCAACCTTCCAGAACTTGTTTTCCTGTCCGTAAAACGAAGGCTGTGGACCCAACACGCAGACCTTTGCTGTCTGAAAATTGAGGCTTTAACTCTCTACCCGAAAACACACACATGCCAGCAGCCGTGCGCCCCCTCCCTGCGTGTGTGGGGGAGCACGCTTGCCCCCCGAGAAATCTGAGCATCCTCCCGGGCGAGCTCCAAACAAATGGGAGAATATAAGGCCTTCCTTCTTTTACTAAAAGCGTTCCTCAGAGGGTGTGTTCTGCTTGAACCTCCGTGTGCCCATGGCGGGGTGATGCAGACAGGTGAGACGTACCTGTTTCCAGTGCGGTGTGCGCAAGCTGCGTCCCACACGGGACCTGGGGCAGAGGGCGGTGTAGACCATGATGCCTAACTTGGCATCCCTTCTCCGGGGAGACCACAGTGCACAGTCCTGCCGGCGTGTCTACACAGTGTGAGTGCGTCAGGCAAGAGCTTGTCTCCAAAGTCCCTGCATTCTTCATTCTTGGAGAAGATAACCCGGACGTGTGGGCCGGCAGGGTTTGTCCGAGCACCCACCTGGGTGACGGGGCCGCCTCTGCTTTCACCCTGGAATTATGGAGAGACGGCGCAGGCATCGAGTCAGGCCTGGGGCCCTCTCTGTTGCTGGAGAAACTTCCACATGGCCAACTGTGGCTTTTAAACCTCAGAAAATCGAACATGCCTTTGGGCCAGGACACTCACCCTTGGAGAGAAAGAGCCTGGGTGGGCGGGAGTCTCCTGTCCCGTCTTCTCTGTGCCTTTCTGAGGCTTGGCAGGTCACATTCTGCCCCTGTGGCCAGATACTGTGCAGACAGCATCACCCGCACTGAAATCCACGTGGGAAACCAAAGCACGGTCGGACGCAGGCTGAGCAGACTGTGTGGAGGCACCTGTCCAACTCTGAGGGCTCCGAGTGACAGGTGCTGCTGTGATGGTGAGGGTGGGAAGGTGAGGGGTCCCTGACGATCCCTGATCCAGAATCTGGGGTGATGCCACATTAGGCCTCTTTGGAACCTAGCAAACAAGACCCCAGAGATTTGAGGCAGTTTATCTGCCCATCCACCCACCCACACATTCATCCATCCATCCATTAATTCAACCATCCATCTATCCTCCCACTCACCTACGCACTCATCCATCCATCCACCCACCCACCCACACATTCATCCATCCATCCATCCATCCTCCCACTCATTCATTCATCTATCCATCCATTAATTCATCCATCCATTCACTCTTCCATCCATTAGTCCATTCATCCATCCACCCACCCACCCACTCATCCACCCATCCATCCATCCTCCCACTCATTCATTCATCCATCCATCCATTAATTCATCCATCCATTCACCCATCCATCCATCCATTAATTCATCCATCTATTCACTCTTCCATCTGTTAGCCCATTCATTCATCCATCCATCTACCCACCCACTCATCCACCCACTCATCCATCTGTCCATCCATCCAGCTACTCATGCATGCATGCATGCATGCATACATCCATCCATCTAGCTACTCATGCATCTGTCCATCCTCCACCCACAGAGATGAACTACGTGCCTTAAACACCCAGCTGCGCTCTGCGCTCTGGCTTGTCAACCCTCTGAGCAGGCAGTATGAGTTCAGTGCCCATGTGCCAGTAAAGACGTGGAGGCTCAGAGGAGTTATGACGTCTTTTTTGAGTGGGCACCAGCCCCTGTGCTGCCTCCCACAGCACTGAGCATCTCTCTCTGGAGCTGTGCGTCCCCGCGAGGTCTCGCGGCCAGTCAGGCGAGAGCCAGCTCCAGTGGTGCTTGGACCTGCTCTGCTGAGTGCGAGAAGGGTCATCCCCAACCCCGGGCCTCCCTGTTTGGTTGGAGGTGCCCCCTCCTCTGTCTGCCTCTTAGGGTCTGCAGTCCTCGGCTCCACATTAGTGGACAAGGGTGCAGGACAGGCTGGGCATGGGCTGGGGCCTGAAGGGGTCTGAAAGGAGCGAGACACGTAGGCCTGGGTGGGGCCGGTTGTGCACACGTGTATGTGTGTGTGCATGTGTGCTGTGTGTGCTGGTGTTGCAGCTACACGGTTTGTGCTGTGCACTGTGCAGCCTCCCGTACCGGGAACATGGCCTGGGTGCAGCTGAACAGAAGGGGCGGCCGTCAGCCACCCAGTGGGCAGCTGGCTGTCCCCGAGGAAAAGCTACATGAGCCCTTGACCACGGCCACGGGCTGGACCCGAGGGGGCTCATGCGGAAGCCACCCCCAGGAACTGCGGGGCAAGGAACACGCCGACTGCCTTGGAGGCTGGTGTCTCCATGCTGGCAACAGTTTCTCTCGCTACTATTTGGTCCCAGAGAGCCCCGGTTCACCCTTCCGGAAAAGGCAGTCCTGTTTGGATCAAAAAATAATTAGCTGGGCTTTAAGTGGGGGTTTCAAGTACACATTTAATTTACGCTGATTAACAGTCGTATGCTGCGTAAACACCAGCTGAATATTAAACTCGTACCATTGAGAAGCGCGGGACGCGAAGGAATATAGAAAATGCAGTAAGTACACAGCTTCCATAACTAGTAATTATATTAATAACATGCGGCACTTGTCTCACAAAATTCCCATCAGTGTGTGCAGGTCTGCGCAGAGCCCCGCACTCCGTGACTGGATTCCGCGTTTCCAGGGAGAGCCCTCGCGGGCGCCACGTTACAGAGAGCCACAGCTTCTCGAGCAATTAGGCTCGTGACAGAAAATAAAGTGAAATCAGCCCAGGGACGTCTCCCCCTCCAACCCCTCTCCTGACCCCGAGCCCCTTTGTCTGTGAGTTTCTGTCGTTAGAGCCGCCGGGTCCCACTGGGCCCTGCCGTTGTTTTCCCGTGTGCACCGCGGGGCTGTCACCGGGACCTGCCAGGGCCGGGCTGTGACGAGTTGTTAGGATCTGCCATGGTGATCCACCACCGCGTCCCTAAACAGGCTGTCACTGCGGGCTGGGGTGGGAGTGGCATGGCTCTGGTCCCAACTGGGTGGGCAGTTGCAGGAGGGGACAGAGCTGTCACTGCTGTGGCACATTCTCTGGGAACAGCTTTGAACTTCCGGGAGAAAGATGCTGGAGAGGGGTGATGGGAGAACGGGGTGGGGGCTGCTCCTCCACGCACAGAGCTGCGGGCCTCAGGATGGGCCTTCTGCACCCCCAGTCTCCTGACCCCTGTCTCCGGTCTTGGGTGGCTGGGAGGGGCTTTCTGCCCCTTGCCCCTCCCACTGCCCCACGGCCCCACCTGGTTCCCTGGTGTTCTCCAGGCCCCCAGCTGGTGCAGGTAGCCATGAAGGAAGGTGGCCTGGCTGAGACGGGCCGTCCCCGCTAGTCCACAGGCCATGCGGCCCCTCACGGCTGGATCCCCACAGGACGGTGGGCGGGAGCCGGGCAGGGCAGCGGGTGACACTTACGGAAACTGCTAGGAAGACCTCTTTGCTTCATACGGAGGGGAAAAATCAGTCTCAGCAAAAGAAAAAGAGACTAAAACCCCGTCTTACACGACAAAGCAGAGTGCCAGGCGCAGTCTTCCGCTCACGGGATGAATGGGGGTTTTGTGTGAATCCTCCCCGACCCTGTGGGCGCAGGGGCCTCGTATCAAGCTTGGGGTGGGCTCCACACTGGCCCCACGCTCTGGGGGGCAGCCTGGCATCCCCCCAACCTCTCCGGGGCTCCAGGCTCTCCATGAAGGACCCCACATGGGTGGGTCCCGCTGTCCCTGCTGACTTCCCAAGGGAGGGCCCTGGGGGACACTTTTCTCCAGAGGCGCCCAGAGCTCGCCTGATCTCTGGCCAAGGCAGGTGGGGGACTCGGCCCCCAGCTCCTTTCTCAGAGGGTTTTGAAAGAAAGTAAAATAAGGGAAAGAAAACGCAGGCGGCTCTGCGGCCGCCCCCGGTCAACGCGGCTCACTGTCCGCGAGGACTGTGGCTCGGGTTGGGGCGTGGTGCCCGCGGTCTGCACACACGGTGCATGGGCCGGGGGGGCTCTGGGGAGAGGAGAGGGCCCCCCCCCCGCCCCGTTCCCAGCACACTTGCTCCTGCCGTCCTTCTCCTTCCTCCTCACCCGGACGCGGCCCCCGCGTGGGCCCTGCCTTCCCAGCTCCTGAAAAATGAGACCTTTGCAAACGGGGCCGTTTTCCACTTTGCAAAATGCGCTTGTGTTTGGGGGAGCAAACGTTTCGTCTTTTATTTAAATAAAAGGCTGCAGGGGTTGGGTAGAGCTCAGCCCGACCTCCGCTCAGGGACAGGCGGCTTCTGCCGTTCCTCTCCCTGACCCTGCAGCGCGGAAGCCGGCCCATACCCTCGTCTTCCTCTTCAGAGCCGTTTGGTGTAATGGATTTCTTTAAATTAATAATGCGTAGAAGGAGATTTACAACACATTGCTCGAATATTGTCTCTGCCTTTTATTCATGCATTTGTCACTGTGGCCTCTAATCGAGGTGCTCAGAGGAGGGATAAATTATGAAGAGAGAAAACAGCTCTGTCATAATCTGGGACCATTTGCAAATTCATCACCGCTATTCCTGGGGAAGGAGACAGAGGAGTTGACAAACACCCCTGGGCGCTAATATATCTCCTTGATTTCCCCTCTGCTTATTCAGATAACCTACTTGGAGCCGTGATAGAACGGGGGTCCCGGCTGCCCGGAGCAACACGTGGGGGGGCCGGGCGGCAGGACAGTGGCCACGTGCTTGACGGTGGCCGTTTGAATTTTCACTGGGATGGGTTGACTTCAGGTGACTTTGGGGGGATGACTGTTGAGGGGAATGATCGAAGGTGATTTCTACGGCAAATCCTCCCCCTGCAGAAGAAAAAGTGGCCATTGTGTCTGTGCTTGTGGCTGGATTTAAGTCAATGGCTGTCATTAAAAAGAATTGACCCAAACCCAAATCAATACCCCCCAAAAGAAGGACAAAATGTCTTTCCAGTTTGGAGGGATTTTGTTGTTCGCGCCCGGTGGAGGCAGAGGCCGTGTTTGGGGGAGGCGCTCACCCCCCTCCTCCTGCCCCCCAATGATTTTTAACAGACAGGACCCGGGAAGGGGGGACAAAGATGGTTTTTAATGGACAGGCTCCGGGAAGGGGGGAATTTTCCCCCAGATCACACAGGGTTGGACCGGTTGGTCCCAAGAAGCCCCCAGGCTCTGCGCGGCTCCCTCGGCCACCTCTTCAGGCAAGAGCCAGAGCCTGCTGGGCACCGGGCGTGGTCCTAGCGCGGGTGGAAGCAGAGGGGTCAGCTCCGCTGGGGCCTCAGCGGACACCCTGTGGCTTCAGGCCCAGCCAGGGGTGTCAGCCCTGGGGCAGCCCCCCGCTGCCGCGCTGGGGACCTGTGGAGTTTGTGTGGCCGTGGTGCCAGTGACAGCCTGGATGGCACCTGGGCCGGGACAGTGCCGGGGGCCGCGAGGGAGGTGACCACAGAGCAGAAGGGTCACCCGGCAGTGGCCCAGCTGGAGCAGGTCCTTGGGGAGGGGCCAGGTTAGCAG
Source organism: Lemur catta (assembly GCF_020740605.2). Classification (NCBI taxonomy): domain Eukaryota; kingdom Metazoa; phylum Chordata; class Mammalia; order Primates; family Lemuridae; genus Lemur; species Lemur catta. Next base: position 125,164,912 of record NC_059130.1, on the reverse strand, counting down.
ATGAGAATCTAGCACATCCAGATGAATTTGAATTTCTGATAAACAGCACATGGTCTCTTAGTACACGTGTGTCCCAACCGCGGCCTGCGTGTTCTTTCATTTATTGCATTTATGTCACTTTATTGATTAAATCCATGGCATTGGACCTGGAGCCCCCCCCAGGCCCCGCCTTTCTGGGACCCCATGTGAGGAAAAAAACAAAAACCAAAACCCAAACCACACAAAGCTTCTGAGGAGGGGCACCCTTGTGTCTCCCGAACACAGACCCTGGCTGGGTGCTGTTGGGTGGGATGAGACCCTGGCGGGCAGAGAGCAGGGTGCAGGTGACAGAGGAAGCTGGGGTCACGGATTACAGGAGACCGTGGGGGTGCTGGGCCCCGTGGGTGGGCGGAATGGGGGCCAGCCCGGACTCCTGGGAAGCCCCCTGGTCCCGCCCCGCTGGAGGGGGAGACTTAGCAGCAAGTGCTCCAGAGAGGCTGTGTGGCCGGCCCAGATTTGGGACGGCCCCGGGACGACTCTGATGTGGGCGGGAGCCCTGGGGACGCTGACACCACGGGACGTGCCGTGGTCCCCTCCCTGGGGGGCACATCAGCTCCAGCATCCAGAACCCCCTTTTGTTTTCACTTGAACTTTGCTTTTGATGGACGTTATAATGTCTATATTATAAAAATCGTAAATTCATAAATTATAAAAATAACAAGTGCTCATTGTAGAAAATACCGAAAGGCACTTTGAAAACTAAAATCTCACGTCCCATCATCTGGAGATGACATTTGGTATATTTCAAGTCTCGCGTGTGCATCTTATTTGTGTACACACATGCACGTGCACACACACAAGTCACTTCTGCTGTGACACCCATGAGCTGAGGTGATGAGTCACATCCAAACTGGCCACCAGGAGACACAGCCACCTGCCACAGCTCCACGCTGGGACTGTGACCTCCCACCCTCTCACGGGCTCGCGCACGTACCGCAATTGCACAGAGATGAAACCGGCCTGGCAAAGTCAAACTCGGCCCCGTCCTTGAGGGGGGGCCATTTTCCCAAAGAGGGAACCAGACCTACGTGTCTTTTGTTAAAAATGTACTACGATTATTTAAACTGGAGGTCATTAAAATATCAAAAATCTAAATGTAACTGAATGTAAAGTAAATTTAAGAAAAAATAAAATTTTAATTTAAATTATTTTTTAAGACACGTCTTTTTCACCTGTGCCTAAGTCACTGATATTTTTGCTGAGTCACTGGAATTTTAAAATCTGCTTTTCTTCAAATACTGAGAAGGCGCCAGGACTTTAGTCTTGTCGTAATGGGCTTGGCCAGCTTTTATGGGGCAGGAGGACGCTAAGCTTAGGGTTTGTTAGAGACTTTTCTTTAAAAGGTACAGAATGCTGCCCCCCCCCAGTCTGCAGCCCCCACCCGGGGAAGCCCCCAGACGGCCCAGAGACCTCACGCTTGGGGCCCCGGAAGCAGAGCATGAGGCAGAGGTACCTGCAGATACCGAGCACCGAGCCTTGAGGTGTGTCCCTGTCCCCCCATCCCGTGGCTGTGCGTGTGGGAGTGTGGCCATGAGACAAAGTGCTGCAAAGTGTGTGTCTTAAACAACAGGCACCTGTGTCCTGCTTTCTGGGGGAGAAGTCCCAGGCCAAGGTGTCCAGGCTCCTCCGGAGGCCTCCCCGGGCTTGGAGATGCCATCCTCTCCCCGTGTGTCCCGGTCTCTTCCGACGAGGACAGCAGCCCTGTTGGATTGGGGCCCACCTGTCTGACCTTGTTTTAACTTAATCGCCTCTGGAAAGACCCCTCTCCAGACAGTCCTGTGTTGCTGTCTTGGTGGGGATGTCCAGCTAAGAATTTGGAAGGGATGCAGTGGCCCATCTTAACAGGCAGTGGGGGGGGGCGCAGGGGCATGGGGACGAGGACCCTGACTCGCAGCCCAGGTTGCCTTCATGCTGCGCTGGGGGCTGCTCAAGGTCAAGGCTTGCCAAGGGGCTGCCGGGCTCCTGTACCGGCCATTGGAGTGGGCTGGGGTGAGGCCAGCATCTGGACTCAGACGACACGCAGGACACCAGTTAAACCTAAGTTTCAGATGCACCGTGAGTACTTTTTAGTGTAAGTATATCCCAAATGTTGCACAGAGTATACCCAGCACGGCTCCACTCTGGACACTGTGCAAGAACCTGCAGGAATTGCCCTGGCTACTTGCCCCAGCTTCGGGGTGGGGGTGGGGGTCTGTTCTCACTTATACTTGCGGATGGGGTAGCCAAGGCTCAGAGAGGTTAAGCTCGCTGCCCAAGGCCGCACAGCCAGTAAGAGCCTGAGCCCGGGCTTGAGCCCTGGGCTGTTTTTCAGGCAAGATCTGTTAGTCTGTGGCTTTCATTCCTTTATCTCCCCGTTCCCTTGGCTACGCTGCTCGGCTCCGTTGAGACCCAAAAAGGAAGAATCGTGGAGCGAGTGGGGGCCCCTCCTGACGTGCAGGGTCCCCTTTCGCCGTCACCGAGCCGGGAGATGGTGGCCGGAGTGGACCCTTTGTTGCTCAAGGCCCCCGTTTCAAGGAGGACAGAGGCTCGCCACGGGCAGCTGACAGGTGAGGGGAGGCGAGTGGGAAGGCGGCCAGCGCTGAATGTTCCGGCAGAACAGAACGGTTTTCAAAGTTTCTCAAAGGACGGCAAAGGAGCGCCTCAGAGCGCACCAGAAAACACATAAAAACACGCTCGAAAGTGCTCAGGGAAAAGTTTATTTGAAACTTGGCCCCGGAGCCGGCGAGGGCTCTTTGTGTGCCGGTCACAGCCGCACCAAGCACAGACGAGGTGGTTTCCCACATCTTGTCAAAGGACGGCATTTCCTCTCTCCTTTCTCCTCGAGCTGATTAGCGGCCGGGCCGTGGCGTGAGGAGATGTTGGGGGTAGGAAAATGGGGGTCATTTTGGAAAACCTCTTTGTGGATGGGTCGGGAATGGAGAGAAAATGAATAGTTATAAGCTCATTTCCATAGAAACTGTCTCATTATCATGCGGGCTGCCCGCGGCCGAGGCAGGGCTTCCTGCCAGCCAGCGGCTCCACAATTAAGTGTCCCCTGCCCGCCCGGGCGGGAGGAGCCGGTCAGCAGGCCCGGCCGCGGGCAGCGGCCAGATCCTTTCTCTGGAAATATCGGAGGCCGGTGGAGATGGCGCTGGGAGTCACGGGCGGCACCATCCCGCTTCTGAGCAGGTGCCGGCGGGTCTTGCTCCGTTTACAGGGTCTGGCGGTCGCCTCGGTTCGGGTCTTTCCTGCCCCCGCAGGCGCAGGTCTCCGGGCGCCCTGAACACGCTAACAAAAGCCACAGGGACAATTCGGTTTGGAATTGCTTCCTTGTTGGTGCCCTCTGTGCTCCTCCCACACGCGGCCCTGCTCCCGGCACTCTGTCCGGGCCCGGGCAGGTCCTTCCGGCCCCGGCCCCGAGACCCGCGCCCACGCACGAGTGACCGCGGGAGCCTCCCCCAGGGCTGGCTTGTTTTAATTGTGGTGGGACACGCACGATGCAGTATTTGTCACTTTAACCCTCCGCCAGGGGCAGGGTGCCGTTGGTGGCATTGAACTCCCCAGGGCCATCTCCACTGTCCCCCGAGACCCTCTCGTCAGCCCCAACAAAAGACACCCGCCCCAGCCCTGGCCCCCCCATGCTGGCTTCCTGGCTGGCTTGTGTCACTGAGAGGGAAAAGCCATCCCAGGGAAGCAAAACTGACCTGAGCCCCAGCAAGGTCCCCAGGCCGGGACTCTGCCCCCTCTGGCCCCCTCTTCCGCCGGATTGTCAGGGCCCCTTCCCCGGCCTTGTGAGAGGCCTGGTCCTGGCTCAGAACATGCCCCGGCTCCCTGGAAGGGAACAGCGTGGGGAGGGCAAACAGGGGGCCGTGCCTGACTGAAGCAGCGAGATTTTCCTGTGAATCAGGAACAACGCGTGATGCAGGAAACGTGGGGTCAGGCCGCGGTGTGCCGGCTGCACCCACTTCTCATTTATCCCTCGGGGTCGCCCATGAAGTAGGGACTTAGGTGTCCCTCTTGTGCAGCCCAAGAAATGCAGGTAGCCAGAGGCCAGGGGTCGAGGGTCAGAGCAGCCCCTGGCAGCTAGAATGTCTCGGGAGAGGGGGTGTGCGGACGTCCCTGGCAGCGGCCCTCTTGCCAGAGTCACTGGGCACCACGACCGGGCCCCAAACTGGGTGATCAGCTGGAGGGAGAAGCCTGCAAGGCCGGCACAAGCCCCAGCCCCAGCAGGCCTCCCGCACCACCCGGCCCGGGCAGGTGTTCCGTATGAAGCTGTTAAGCAAAATCAGTCAGACTCACGGGGGTGCAGGCCCTGGGCTTTGGTGCCAGAAAGCCCCAGAGGAGCGGCTGAAACAGCAGAAACGAGTCCTCTTGCGGCCCTGGGGGCCAGAGGTCCCAGGTGAGGGTGTGGGCAGGGCTGGTGCCTCCCGAGGCTGCGGGATGGGGGGTCTGCCCTGGGCCCCCGGCCTGTGGTGGTTTGCTGTGTGTGGAAGCATCACCCCGATCCCCGCTTGTGTGTCCACACGGTGGTCCCCCTGTGTGTGTCTGGACCTCCCTCCTTATGAGGACACGGTCACACTGGATTAGGCACCCACCATACGATGACATGACCTCGTCTTAACTAATCACATCTGCAATGACCCCAGCTCCAAAGGAGGTCCGTTCTGTGGCACTGGGGTTTGGACATTGACGTGTGAATTTAGGGGGGATGGTTCAGCCCATGATAAGGGGTAATTGCCAGGTTCATCCTACACGGCACCGTCTTTCTCAGGGAGCCCCCGGGGGAGGCTGTGCCCTCCCAGGCCTTGGCCCTGGAGTCCGGGAGATGCCGGGGCACGTGGAGGCCGTGTGTGGACATGTGCCCCCGTCCCCACAGGGCAGGCTGTGCTGCGCCTGTAGCACTGCCCACCGCACCCTGAAACCTGTGTCTTCCTCGGACTTCCAGAGGCCACCGGCTCGAGAATGACATGCCACTCAGACGTTCGGCCAGTAGCTTAAGTATAATGTATGATAAACGAAGGAGACCATTCTGTTTTTGTGGTTTCTAAGGTTTGAAAAGCGATTTAAAATAATTCCGGGTTGTCTCAGGGTTGTCGAACGGTGCAATAGGCAATTTGAGAAAACAAAGCTTTGTAAACTGAAGGATTTTCCCTTCTGGTTTCCAATTTTTAGAAACATGATCGATGTCAGCTGGCCAGGTTGGGGCCGGCAGCTTCCGGGAACGGTTTTCCAGCTCGCGGGGCCCAGGTGGGGGCCTTGGCGGTCAGGGCTTCGGGGCTGCGGCCACTGTGCCCAGCGAGAAATTGGAAACGGACTCGGGGTCTCCCTTCCCTCGCCCTCCACCCGAGAGCAATCCGAACGCGCTGCTGGGCGGACAGAAAGCGTCCGGACGGCAGCGCTAAGTGTTTCTGGATCGTGCGGCGACGGAGCCTGAGGGATTGCTGGCTAAACGCGGGCGGCAGGTACGGGGCTGCAAGAGGCGCGGGCCGGTGAGGCCACTGCGAGAGAAATGAGGCCGTGGCCTCGCACGGTCACGGGATGAGGCGTCTCAGCAGCCACTGTGGGGGTGGCGGGCTGTGTCGGGTGGGCCTGGGGCGGGGCCATGGCGTGCTCCCCCCACCCCGAGCCCTCACTGTCAGGCCATGGGGGCCAGATAGGCCGGCCCCGCTCCCGAGCTGCAAGGCTCACTCTCCAGCCTGCCCGGCCCAGGCTGCTGGCCACCCGGCATCGGTCGTCTTTGATTGGCCGGTTGGCAGCTCTCCGTGCCAGGTGACCTGGCACTTCAGGAAACCTCAGATGTGCCCTATTTGGGTGCATAACGGAAGCACCAGGGCCCCGCCCCGGCCCTTCCTGCAGGAGACTCAGCTGCAGGCAATCTGCTGGGATGATCACTCACCTGTGCTTGGGGATGGGCCTCACCTGGGCTTGGGGATGGGGCCCAGCCTCCTTCCCCAGTGGCCACACCTCTCTTGTCATCCAACGCTCAGGAAAATGCAGGTTGAGCGAGTGCCTCGGACAGGGGCTCCCTGAGTGTGGGGGGGGCAGGGTGGCCGGACGAGCCCCTCCTGGCCCCTGGCCCTTCCTGTGCCCGGGTCTGAGTGGTGCACAGGAACCTCACCTTGCTTTCCGTTTGGCTGAAATTCATTAACTGCCAGGAAATCATGGATTTCCAAGCCCAGCTTTTTCCACAGCGCTCTGCTTAGCCGAGAAAATCAAATTGATGCAAGTGAGTAATGAGAAACAGCCCCCGAGCCCGGCTGAGAGGAGGGCTCTGGCGGCGGGCGCTGTGGAGGCCACGTCTTGATGCCCACATGGGTGCAGGGAGGCGCCTGGCCACGGCCAATCCTGGACAAGGGGGACCGGGGCACCGGCCAGGTCACAGCACTGCTGGGTGACCAGCTGTGCCTGCTGAGCCAGCTTGTGAATGGGGCCTTCCCAGGGACACCGCCCGGGGGGACCCTTCACTGGTGGCCTTGGAGGTGCAGGTGCCCCTGAGGGGGGTGTGTCTGAGCATCACCGTGAGCCTCCCTGCCCGGCCTCCCCGACTGCGAGGCTGATCCCAAGCCTCCCACTCCCCAGCCCGCGTGTGCCGGTGGTGGGACAGAGAGGGTGCCAGGTGGGAGGGGTCGAAGCGGAGGTGGGCCTGGGCCAAGCTCACCCTGTAGAGTGGAGGTATCACGTGGCCGACCCAAGCTGGGTGCTGACCACGTGCCCAGGCCGGTTAGAAGCCCATTTGCTCCCGTTCAGTCATTCGATGCTCACCGGGGCCCCACGAAATAGGCACTGTTGTTACCCTGCTGCATAGATGCTGCCATGAGGCCCAGAGACCTCAAGGCACTTGCCCGAGTACACACAGCTCCTAGGGAGATTCAGTGAGTGAATGAAGAAAAGACCCAGATTATACCTAGTGAGGGCTCAGTGGGTGCTGGTCTACACCACCACTACTACCACCAGCAAGCTAGAGAGAGTGATTTCCCCAACTATATTACCCAGAGAAAAATAAAGGAGAAGGAGTCCAGGGAAGCCTTCATCCCCGCTGGGCCTCCGGCCGTGTACAAAGCCCAGAAGCTGCCCTTTACGTGAGAGGAATTTCTGAAAACAGCCTCATCCAAAGCCAGTTCTGAAATTTGTCGCTGGCAAAACCCGAAGCCGCTCCCAGTTCTCGGGGAATTCAGGCCACGGCCGCAGCGTCGGCGGGTGCGTTTGGGGACAGGAAGGCCCTGCAGTTTGGGGAGGTCAGTGTGCCGGTCCCCGGGGGGTCACGTTCGTGTTCAGGTGCACCAGGGTGTGCCGGGTCCCCGTGGTGAAGCCGCCCCGGCACAGCAGGCCCCCCTCCCCTCGCTGCCGTGTAGTCGCCCGCGGCCCCGGCCCGGCGCCCCCTCCACTTTCTGGGAAACGCAGTCCCAGCGTCACATAAGTGAGCAAGTGGCTATTTCCAGTCTTGCAACAGCCACCATGAAAGGAACAGGTGGGAAGATTGTGGGGACTTGTAAATTAGTTGCTAATGAGGAAAATTAGGAAATTTGCTGAGGCATAAAGAATGAGAAGGAAGACAAATTGTCCCCACCCCCGTTCTTGCAAACCGGTCAGAGCGGCCTGAGATGCGGGCCTGACGTGCAGGTTCATGCAGAGAAATTGGTTGAAAGTGGGGAGATGATTAATTGGATTAATGTGCAGAATATGGTTGAAGTATGTCAGGGGATGAAGGGGGCACGGGCCGTGTTTCCTGGGCCACCTGCCCCCTGCCCGGCCGGGGAAGTGGTCTGCAGACGTGGCCTCCCTGAGTCCCCAGAAGGACGTGCAGGTGGCCACACCACGCCCCTTCCACAGAGGAGAAGTCCCAGCTCCTCCGAGAACCGGCGGTTGCTGCCCATGCCCCGTCCCGGCAGCACTGACCCCGGCCCCACTGGGATGCAGGTTTAGGACCCGTGCAGGGGACACAGTGCTGTGGCCCTCCGTCAGTGAGTCCCCTCCCTGTAGGACGGAGATCCCACGGTCTGTGATGTGCTGCCCCCGCCAAGAGGGCCAGTGACAGCCCATGCTGTCCTTGCCGTGCCCCACTGCCCTGACGCTGAGTGAGTGGGTCCCATTGCTCCCGCCTACCCGAACCCCGGGTCTGGGATGGCAGGAGGAACCAAACGTGTCAGGATTCTATGTCCCTCTTGGACCCTCCGGCTCAGCCCTGCTGTTCCGAACACACAGGACCAAGACACGACTTTACACACTTTATCGGGGGCTGAGGAGACACCCCCTCGCCCTGCGGAAGCCATCTCCCCTCTGCTTTTTCAGGGCGCCGGGGTGGGGAGACACTGGCAGGGGCTCCTTGGATGGGATCTCCGGCCTCAGTTTCCTGATCTGGAAAATGGAGATAGTAGGAGGCCCTGCTGCAAGGGTCGGCGTCAGACGGACGTCAGACAGGCAGCCCCCGCAGGAAGCAGGTGCTGGGCCTGCAGCCGGGGGTCTCTGGGCGGCAGGGAGGGCCGGCCCAGCCCCGGGTCCTCCCTCGCCCTGGGCCCTCTCCCCCGGCCGCCGTGTCCACGGGCCGTGCTCGGGTCAGTGGCGAGCTAACGCCTTTGTCAGGGTGATTAATAGTGCCGGGGACTGTCGTTAATTCACTGCCTAATGACTGCGGCCGGCGCGCTCCGAGTAATCGGGTGATGTATGTGGGGAGCGCGCACCTCGTGGCAGAGGTGAAAATCATTTCGACAAGTCAAATATTGTCACAGGGAACAAATGGCTCTCTCTGTTAATAAAAATTAATGAATTTTTTTTCTTTCTTCCTTTTTTTTCTCACCACTGGCCTGCTAAATGAGGCTGCAGAGGGCTGGCGGGGGCAGGACTGGCGAAGTGATGGCTTGATCCGATGGCCGAAACTTCAGCGTCTTTATCAGGGCGGATGCGGGCGAGGCCAGGGCGGCGGGGACAGGGCTGAGCGGGAGGCCCTCCTGGGCGGGTGCAGAGGGCGCCCCCCAGTCCTGATGGGGCGAGGACCCCCCAGGGGGACGCAGCTGCCCTGCTCTCTGGCCCAGAGGAGAGTGGTACAGCCCCGGGCTGATCTCACATCCCCGGAATCCCCCCTCTGCCCCGTCATCCTCCGGATGAGTGTCGGGGGAAGCTGGTGCTGGGTGAACCCCCAGCCCAGGTGGGTCTTCTTGGCCCCAAAGAGCTGGGGCACAAGTGGCACCACGTCCCCTGGAGCACCCAGGTAGCCCCCAGCCCGGCTGCAGAGGGCTCGGCCTCTGCGGCCCCCAGCCCCGGGCTGGTGGGCGCCGGGCAAGGCAGGGAGGTGGGGCCTGGGGGGCAAGGCCGAGCCCTCCATGGGCCCCCCACCATCATGCAGAGCCCCAGTTCTCTCCGCTGTTCCAGAGCCCAGCTGTGCCTCCCGAAGCTCAGGCTGAGGGTCCCTCCCAGCAGAGCCACTGCAGGTCCCTGGAGAAGCCGGGGTGAGGGCAGCCCGGCCCCAGCAGGAGTCCACGGGCCTCGCCCTCTGCCTCCCGATTTTCATTAGGGGCAACGTGTGTTTGGTGCGGCGTGACCTGCTCCGGCCTGTGAATGGCAGCCTCGGGCCCGGGTGGTTGGTAGGCACCGCACCGGCGAGATAAATAGTCTATAAATAGCGTGTGGCGGTTGTCACGGCGTTTGCTCAGCGTTTAACCTGCTCCTGCTCCCTGCGCTGGGCCAAGGGAGGCGACGGGGAGCAGAGAACAGAAACCACGGAATGAGCTTTCCTTCCCGAACCTGCCGCTGAGCGTCTCACCCTCAGGTGGCCACACAGCCTCCCACAGGGCCCCCCGCCAGGTGTGTCTCCCCAAACCCTCTGCATCCCCGGTGACCGGCAGCGGCAGACGTGGCCTTCCCCGGGCAGGTGGCCTTCTCCACCGCGGCCCATGTCCTTGAATCCTACTTAGAGCTTCCGAGTTCGCAGAAGCACAGGGGTGTGTTGCAGGGGGAAGGCCCTGCCCCAAAGCTGCCCTGGCCACGCGCCAAGCCCACTGCCCTCCTGCTCCCTTCTGCCTCCTGGCGGCTCTAGAGCCTTCCCTTCCTCTCTCCCTCGGGAAGGGTCCCCGGACCCGGAGACGCCCAGCACGCCTGGCTGAGGGTGCAGGAGGAGGCTGAGGGCAGAGATGACCCCGGCCTCTGTGGCCACCGGGGCCCGACACCAACCAGAACCCCGACGCCCAGCTGGGCACAAGGTCCTGCAGCAGGCCCGGCCCCGGGAAGCACATCCTGGCTAACGTGGGGGCTGCCGACAAGCAGCGGGGACCCCGTTGTCCAAGGAGCACACTGGGCGCCGCAGGAGGCTGTGAGGGTGATGAGTCGGCAGCGCCCTGTGGCTGCCGGGGCCTGTCACGGTAAGGACAGCACCGAGAACAGCCTCACCCACACGCCGGGGGTGGGGCATCGTGGCTTTGAACTCCCAGGGGTCTACAAGGTTGGACTTATTCCTGTTTCCCAGAGAGGAGGCTGAGGTCCAGGCATGTGCGTGGTCATGGAAGGGGACATGCAGGAAGGAGATCCTGCCCTTACTGGCAGGAACAAGAACCAACCAGCGTAGGGGGATGGTGGCCTTCACCTCCCTCACAGGGACCCCAGAGTGTGGACAGGGGCTGTTGGTGGGAATCTGTTCTCACTTTGGTGGAGTAGCCTATTGGAACCCCCTTTCCCGTGGGTTCTGTTGATGCCAAAAGCGCACCTCGGGGTCGGAGATGTCCGTACGCCATGTTGGTCGCAGTGCTGTTCCGCCATAGCTGACGTGTGCACCCAGCCCACGTGCACGTCGGCAAATGGGCAAACAAAATGTGGTCCATGCACACAGTGGAATATACTACTCAGCCTTAAAAAGGAAAGAACTTTTGACGCTTGCTGCAATGTGATAAGCCCAAAGGCCAGGTTACTAAGGGAAACGAGCCGGGCACAGAGACAGATGCTCATGATGGCACCTCCGTGCGGCCCTGCCGCGTAAACCCTCCTAGAGACGGAAGGTGGAACGGTGGTGCCGGGGGCTGGGGAGTTAGTGTTTCAGGGGAAAGAGCTTCAGTTTGGGAAGATGAGAAAGTTCTAGAGATGATGGTGGTGATGGCTGCACAACAATGTAAGTGTCCTTAATGCCACTGAACTGTGCACTTAAAAATGACCGAGATGGTAAATTCTATGTTAATTGTACTTTGCCGCATCAGTTTTTACACCGTACCGTGGTGTCGCTAGATCTCGGGTCTCGGGGCTGGTGCCGGTGGCCGTGTGCCCTTGACGTTTGAGGTCTGAGGCAGGAGCAGTGGGGAGTCGCGGAGGGGCTCCCCACTCAGGCCCCCGCCCAGACGTGCTTAGCACGGGGGCCAAGACTCCGAAGGAAAGCTGAGATTTGAGCAATCCGTGGGCTACCTCGCCGCCCCGGGGCTCGGGGAAGCGGTATATTAACCATTAAGGAGAGGAAGAAAAAAGGCCAAATCACATCTCTCTGAAACAAAGAGGCTTTTTACCAGGAACAAGCCTTGATAAAAATTACAGTGGCATCGCAAGTCATTCAGCGCCTGCCCGGGGCGATGGAGGCGTAAGGGTCTGAAATAGGAACGCGGCGTCCCCCGAGCATTGCACGGATAAGTAATCGTCTTAGAATAATGCATGGGCTTTGAGGAGGGCCAGGTGGCCTGGGCTGCCCATCAGAGGGCCGTGGCCCTGCGTCAGGGCCAGACCGGCTCAGAGGCCGGCAGGGGTGTTTGCTGGTAGTGGCTCCCGGACCCCGCACACCCACAGCCCCGCTGCCTGCAGGAGTAGCGTGGGTGGGTTGTAGGGATGGTCACCCCAGCCCTCCAGGTCGCTGGGGTCCCCTCTGAGCCCTGGGGCCAGCCCCTGGGGGGACGAATGGCCAGCGCCCAGCACCCCAGGCTCTGCTGCTGCTGCTAGAGCTCTGCGCTCGCAGAGGGGCGCGTCTGGGCTGTCTGTCGTCCTTGCGCCCTTGTTTCGTCATCGGTGACAGGGGTCGACCCGTAACCTGCTTGGGGCACTGAGCAGGTTTAGAACCGAGGGGCAGGTGGGGAGACCAGCAATCTCGCATCCTGGCCAGCTGCGCTTTGTCGGAACCCTCCCGCCGCGGTCTTTCTGTGAGTGTCCCCGGGCTACTGTGACACGTTACCGCACACGGGTGGCTTAAAACAACAGAAATTTATCCCGTCGAAGTTCAAGGTGTGTGCAGGGCTGAGCTCTGCTTCAGGGCCTCGGGGAGGACCCCTCCCGCCGCCTCAGTTCCAAGGGCTCCAGCCTCTGCCTCCCCCTGTCACACCGCTGCCTTCTCGTGCGTCGTGGTCTCCTCTTCTTTAAGGACCCCCGTCCTGTGGGGTCAGGGTCTGCCCTCACGACCTCTCTTAACTTGCGCACCTCTGCAAAGACGTTATTTCCAGATAAGGCCACGTTCTGAGGGACGTGGGGTAGGACTTGAACACGTTTTGTCCCGTGACACCATTCACCCGGCCACGGTCCTGAGAGCTGCCCCTGCCACCATCCTGGGTGACAGTGGGGCCGGCGGAGACTCTGCTCAGAGTCACAGGCCGGACCTGCCACTGCCGGCTGTGTTATCCTGGACTAGTCACTGAGCTGTTGCCCCAGCTCAGTGCGTGTGACAAGGACGAGCGTGTGATAGTAGCCAGGTCAGGGCTGGCAGACGGGGAGGAAGCCCTGCCTGTCTGTCAGGGACGTGGAGCCAGTGTCTGGGACCAGTACCCCCCTTCCCAGGCTCCCACAGGCCCTAATGACAATTCAGCTTCATCAGCCCCCCAGCTGGGGCTCGTCCCCCACCCTCGTCCCTGCAGGCAAGGTCCCGGCACAGGTTTGGGAATATAAACGGTGACTGATTATTATTAATATTTAGCATGTTTCCGGAAACATCTTTTCTCAGTGCTATTAATCTGCTGTGTTAATGGCGGCCACTCACACCTTGGGTGGGGAATGCCAACGAGCTGCTGTGCTGGGGGTCTCGGGGTGGGGTGGTGGCCCTGGCGGCCTGGGCAGGAGGTGGACTGGCAGCAGTGGCTCCTCACAGGGACATTTCCTGAAGTCACAACTGCTTTGTTCTTGTATCAAAGCCAACATCCAGGCTGGGCAGGACTTTCTGCGTTTACCATGGCCTGTTCAGGGCAGAAGAAGGAGAACAAGGCGGAACCTGTCAGTTCCTGTGTTTCTCTTTCCAACACCCCGTTTTCAGGACGTGGGTCTCCAGGTGTTCCTCTGTGGCCCTAGGAACCCTTGTGTTGAAGAAGGGGCTTCTTCCCGCTGGGTTACACTCCACGGAAATACAGGTGCACAGAAATCCTCTGTTAGAAATGAGAGTATCTGGCTAAGCACCGTGGCTCATGCCTGTGATCCCAGCGCTCTGGGAGGCCAAAGCAGGAGGATCACTTGAGGCCAGGAGTTCAAGACCAGCCTGAGCAAGAGCGAGATCCCATCTCCAGTAAAATTAGAAAAATTAGCTGGGCGTGGTGTCAGCGCCTGTAGTCCCAGCTACTGAGGAGGCTGAGGCAGGAGGATTGCTTGAGCCCAGAGTTTGAGGTTTTAGTGATCTATGATGACGCCACTGCCCTCTAGCCTGGGTGACAGAGTGAGACTCTGTCAAAAAAAAAAAAAAGGGGGAAGCAAGCAAGCAAAAAGAAATGAGAACATCTTATTTTTCTCTAGAAATCACCTCCTGGTTCATCTGCTCCCTGGTCAGTGGGAGCATAGACCGGCCTGGCTGAGGGGCCTCTGGTACTTTCTCTGCCTCCCTGTCCCCGGGCAGTGGTAAGCGGGTCCATTAGTTACAGCTCGAGTGGCTGCAAGGTGCTGGGGCTGGGGAACTTCATGGGGTACCCGACCCCACACATGGCACTGCTCCTGCTTCTAAGAAGGACACGAAGTGCTGGAGATGGGGCACCACCCCACTCTGGAACACTGGGCCAGGTGGGATTCCCACACGGGTGCAGGGAGGGTGGCAAACAACCAGCCCTGAAGGAGCAGCAGAGAAACCCTGCCCCCTCCCAGTGGGGGCTGAGCCAAGCAAGCTCAGGTGTTTCTTCCAGATTGACCAGTGGAGTCAAGGCAGAGCGGACTTCGAGGGTCCTACTAATGGTGCTCCACTGTTGGGGAAGGAAGAGCAGGAGGGGCAGTGAGGGGCCTGCATTCTACCTTTCCTGTGGGAACTGTCCTCAGGGTTGCCTTCACCCCTGTCCATCCACCTATCCACTCATCCATTCACCCAACCACCCATCTATCCATCCATTAATCTTTCAATCCCTCCATCCATCCACCCATCCATCCTTCCATTCATACACCCACCCACATATCCATCCATCCATTAATCTTTCAATCCATCCATCTATCCTCTCATCCATCCATCCATCCATCCTTCCATCCATCTATCCATCCACCCATCCACACATGCATCCACCCATCCATTAATCTTTCAATCCACCCATCCATCCATCCATCTATCCATCCACAACACACTCATCTTTCCACCCATCCATCCATTAATCTTTCAATCCACCCATCCATCCATCCTCTCATCCATCCATCTATCCATCCATCCTTCCATCCATCTATCCACAACACACTCATCTTTCCAGCCATCCATATATCCATCCATCCATCCACCCATCAAGCCTTGCATCCATCCATCCACCCATCAAGCCTTCCATCCATCTATCCATATATCCATCCATCCTTCCATGCATCCATCCATCCATACACGCATCCATCCATCCATTAATCTTTCAATCCATCCATCCATATATCCATCCATCCTTCCGTACATCCATCCACCCATCCATCTTTCAATCCATCCATCCCTCCACAACACATTCATCTTTCCACCCATCCATCCTTCCATCTATCCATCTACCCATCCATCCATTAATCTTTCAATCCATCCATCCTCTCACCCAACCATCTATCCATACACCCACTCACCCACCCATCCACCCACTCATCCATTTACTCTCCCACCACCCACCTGTGCCCTGTACCCCTTCTGCAGGTGTCTAGAATGGTCATCACTAAAGGCCAGGACACGTTTCTAGGTGTTTCGTCATTGCAGAGAGAACACTGTGGGTGCCGCAGGCTGGTGTTTGGGGGCTTTGGAGTCAAGACTGAACGGCTCCCAGCTCAGCTCTGACTAGCTGTGTGGACTTAGCAAGTTGTTCACTCTCCGAGCTTCACGTCCTTGACGTATAAAACGGGTGCAGTTACAGCTCTGCCTTCCTCACGGGCCCGCTGCAAGACTTAGATCCACTCCAGTGCCGGTGCCTGTTCTGCAGGCCCGGCCAGTGGTGACAGGTCTGACTAGCCTCACGCAGGCAGCAGGACCATGGAGAAGACGGCGCTCTGACCAGACCGACCTTGACTGGCTCCAGGTGCTTCCCAAGCCACGCCTGGGACAGTTCTAGAAGCGAAGGGCCATGTGGTCAACCAGGGACCAAGTTTCCTCAAAGTCCTAGGGTTGTGACTGAGGCGTTCTCTGTCCATCTTGGCCTTGCCTTTGCAGACACATTTATTTACAAGTTGGGCTAAATTAATCAGTACGTTTTAATGCTGCTCTGGGTCGGCCTGGAGAAATTTCACGCTGCCTGAAGCATTCAGGCCTTGAGCTGGGCTTTGGGGGGGGCACTTCGCGCAGTCTCGAGTGTGGTCCTGCCTCTCCTTGGCAGAGACCCATGCCCTGCAGCTGCTGCGGGTCAGCCGGATGGAGGTTTCGGCCCTGCTGGGCGGGGAGTCTTGCAGAAGACAGGAGGCCACCCCGGTGCAGGAGGCTGCAGTTAGCAGCTCTGAGAGGCTTGGCCAAGCCTTGGTTGACAGGAAATACAAGCCGGTGTCGGGAGCAGACACTCTCCCTGCCAGAGATGTGGGGAAAGAGGATGGAGACACTTACGATACTGTGGCAGTGGCTGGTCCACTTGCACCCAGTAAAAATCTCCTTTAATGACAAAACTAGCTTGTGGGGGTCTGGACCTGAAGCTTGTGGAGGCCACGTCTACACAGACAGCCAAGGGAGCCTCCGACATGGCCCTCCTGAAACATGCGGCAGATCTTCCCTCCACCCCTTGCGGCTGCCGGCACGTCTGCCAGAGCCCGGCCAGGTGGGCAGCGGTCGGAAGAGAGTTCTGCAGAGATGCGGCAGCGTTAGCAGTGATGCCTTCCTTTACGTGCCTCTGATGGGAAAAACCAACTGAAGCCCAGACTCTCCTCTCGTAGGGACCAGGGCTCCTGCAAGCAGGTGGCTGTTGGTTGGTTTTCTGTGGAGAAATGGCAAATTAACATGTCACTGTTACCACACCCCCACGATGCATCCCCAGCAGTCCCGCCTGGTGCCCACACTCCCTGGGAAAGAAGGAGATGACCACGCTTTCTCAGGCCTGTGCGGGGCCACTGTGTTCCTTCCCCGTGTGCTCCTTCCCTGTCTTCCTGGGAGCCTGCAGGGTTTGTGTGCAGAGATGTCCCTGTCATCGTTAGCGGGTGATGGGGACACTCAGAGAACCCGGCCACTTGCACTTCAGGCCGACTTGTCACTCAGCGCCAGGCTCTGTGGGCCTTGGGCCGGCCACCTGCAGTGGGACTCCCCGGGCACCATGGCTGGACCACAGCTGGAAGCCACCCAGCGTGGTGCTGCACTCCAGTGGCATTTCACGTCCACACTGTCTCCTAAGCACTCCCTGGTGTTCTCCAGGTGAGAGTGCCAGCCTCACACCGGTGTCCGGCCCAGCTAATCCCATCTGATTCCACGAGTGGCCACTTGGTACCAGCTCAGCATCCTGTGCCCGGCGCCGTCTGGCCTGGGCTGCGGCTCTGCCAGGCAGGCCCAGCGGGTCTCCCGCAAGGGACCACGGGCCTTGCAGAATTGTGAATGTTCTGGGGCCAGAGGCTGGGCAGGTGCAGAACGGCTCCAGGTGAGGGCTGCCCACGGCTCTCGGGGCACGGGAAGGGGTGGCTCATGACGCGTTGACTGAGCTCCTGACCTCAGCACAGTGGGGGGAGAGCAGGGAGGACAGGACCTCGGTATTGGTCGTCAGCCCAGATGTGTCCTTATAGAGAGTTGGGTGGCCCGGAGCTCTGGGGGCACAGTGAGTGCAGGTCCGGCCATCACTGGCCTGGCCAAGGTGAGCTTTGCCCTGTCCAGGGCGGGCACTATCTTGACTTCACAGTGAGGAGGATGCCAGCTCCGGGGGCCCAGCTGGAGCCGTCGGCCTCCCGGGAAAGTGCGGGATCTGGGTGTGGATGAGGGAGGCCGCTGCCCTCCCCAGCCTGGGGCTGCCCCAGGGTCAGGGCTCCTGGGGGCCCCGCACGCCGTGGGTGGTCGGCCACAGGACAGCACCTCGTGGGTTTCTAGTAATTAGCATTTCTAAATCCACCACAGCCTCTCATGCCAACAGCTGCCTGTCTTCTGAGAGACCAGAGAGGTTCCAGCCATCCGGACCCCCAGAAACCGGCTGAAACACGTCATGTCGGGTCACAGCCTTCTGACACTCTGTCAGCTGGTGTGAGGGGCAGCGAGGCCCCCAGAGCTCCCCCGGCGCCAGGCCCGCTAGGGGCAGGCCGGCCTGGCACCCGCGGTGTGAAGGTGGGGGCTGCCCGCACTTGGGCCTGGGCGCCATGTCCCGGGCCCCTCACTGGCTGCCCCATGGCGGCTCTGCCTGGCACCACCTCCTCAGAGGGTACAGAAGGTACGAGGTGGTCCGGGCCCGTGCTGATCTGGCACAACCTCTGCTGGTAACAGGGGAGGTTCCCAAAGCCCAGAGAGTCAGGGACGAGCTGGACCCACAGGAATGGAGGACGGGGAACGCCGGCTGCACCCCCATCTCTGGATGCCACCTTCCCGGCCCCAGCCCCTCCCCGGCCGCTGCCGGGCTGGTTTTCCCCAGCACGATAAAGAAATTAACCGATGACAGAGTGCTGGGGGTTTACGGCCTGGAGTTATCACCCCCGGGAATGTCTCTCTCCCACTAAGACTCTCGGCCTGAGGTTTTCTAGAATCTGAGACTTAAGGGAAGGGCACAGGCAGTGGCTCCGGCTATGCCTGGGGGCTGTCGGGGCCTCTCTGGTCGCCTGGCATCGGCTTTGCTTGTTTCGCCTTTTTGAAGCGGCTCCTCCCTCCCCGGGCCGGGGCGAGCTCTTCCAGCCACACGGGCCACGAGGCGTGTTCTCCCACAGACTGGCAGCGCCGTCACGCCTCGGCGCGCAGGTAGAGCAGGGAGCCGTTGCTGTTGAAGTGGGTGCTCTGTCACTGAGATTGTCACCGGGGTCACAAACAGCGGGGAGGCCCCTCTGTCCCCTCAGTGGCTCTTGTCCTGCGGGTGTGGGAGAGGCCGGGTGGCTGGTGGTCACGTGTGTGCGTTCTGTGTCCCTGGGGGTCCTCACATCCCCACGCTCAGGACGCAGAGCAGTCCCAGCCCCGGTGACAGTTCAAGTTGTCCTGTTCAGTCCCCCACACCGTGCAAAGTGCTGTCTTTTCTGTCCCTGAGGGTGGCCACTTGGCCAGTCCCTGTCCCCTCGGCTTGGCTTCTTGCTCCCAAGGGTGGCCCTGTCCGGCCACGGTGTGAAAGATGTGGAGGCGGGAGCTTGGGGGCTGCTGCCCCGCAGGCTGGGATGGCTGCGCCCCCGTGGGCTGGAGGGGGCCGGGCAGCACTGTCCTGCAGCGGGCGCTGGCGTCCTGGGAGGGCAGTGGGCCCAAGAGGCGGGTCTGAGCTCCCGGAAGGAGGCACAGGCTGTGGCCCACAGTGGCCCTGTGGACAGGTGTGTGTACCTGGCTGCTCCGGGCCCCAGAGGGCCACCCAGGGTGATGGCCCAGGTCGGCATTAGGATGCTCTGGGGGACCCTGGCGGGGCCTGGACTAGGCGCTGGCTGGGTGGGTGGTGGGCAGCCCAGCGACGCCCGCTGCCTCGTGCTCGAAGAAGGAAGGCAAGTGGGTCCCTCGCTTTGGCCCCTCACCCCACAGACGGGCAGAAGACAGCGGCTTCTCCCCACTCAGGGGCCACGTGGCTGCCGGGTCTGCAGGGGTTGTCTTGCCCGTCCTCTCTGTGTGCACGCCCAGCCACACCCGCATACCCACCATGGCCCCTGCGTTTTCTTGTGGGGCCTGCGGGTCTAATGGCTTCTCCTCAAAACCTCGCCACACGATACGGGGGAACCGCAGCAAAGCAGGTACTGAGGCAGAAACGTCCCCTCCCTCCCGCTGGCCGAGATTGAGGCTTAAACCTGCCCGTCCCACTAACAGCAGCCACAAGCTCGGGCTTCGGGGAAGCAGCCGGCGGGCTTCATAGTGCTAGTAACTGCCCTCGAGGGTGGACAGGGAGGGAGGGACCCCCTGAGGGCTGTGTGGCTGAGCACAGTGCCCCTGAGTGTGGCCTCTTCTCTCTCTCTTGACCCCAAAATCCTGGCCATAGGTTTGCTTTTGAAATGTGGCTCTCCGAGGAGACAGTGGAGGTGGCTCCTGTTCAGGGATTCTGTCCTACCTCCCGGGTGAGAGGGAGCAGACGTGTCCCCTTGTGAGGCCGCAAGAGACTCAGCCCTAAACCAGGGGTGGGGGGAGCTGGGGCTGGGCAAGCGGCTGAGGACCCCGTAGTGCCCAGCGGGTCTGTCTCCGTCCCAGCCCGGGAGCAGCAGGTCTCTTCACGTCTCTGACCCGTATCATGAGACCAAACGACAAGCGCACGTAGGTGGACCTGCGTGGGACAAGACTCCAGAAGGGGTCTCGGCACAAAGTTCACCAAGAACAGACTCGGCTGGGACCCGGCGCCGGCAGCAGGTGCTTCCTGGGCCCGCGTGGTGGCCTTGGCCCAAGGCACAGGGTGGCTCAGCTCACCTGCTGGCCACGTCCGGGCGCTTTCTCCTCCTGCTGCCCCTGGTGCCCTCCCCTCCATGCTTTTATCGTTTTGGTAGGTGTGCCCCAAGAAATTTTAGGAATGATGGCCTCTGTCCTGACCCCTAGAATGACACCCCTGCAAAACTCAAATAAAGGACGCCAGGCCTCCCGACAAGCCAGTGCACACCGTTGCCCAGCCTGTGTCCAAAGCTCACGGTCTTGGCGCTGTATTCTGACCTTGGAGAGGGCGCCAGCCAAAATGCACCTGCTGCCATGAGGCCTGGGTGGCAGGGCCTGGGGGCCTGGGCGAGAGGACGCCACTTCCAGAGCGAGCCCATCCTGCAGGCAGAGGGACCGGGTAGGCGCCTGCCGTCCCGGAGGGCATCCTGGCTGGAGCGCACGCCTTTGGGGGCTGAGCTTGAAACCCCACATCTCTGGGCTCCCCAGGGTCCATGGGGAACCTCGACATTTGTGTGGGGCCCCCCTGGAGCCTCCCAGCAGGCTCTGCTTTCTCCAGAGCATTTGGGGCTACTCTGTGCACCCTATTTTCTCAAAATGTCTTCACACCACCTAGCCCACCTCTCGCCCACCCTTGAAGAGAGAGCTCTCCCCACCCCCGCACCCCCTGCAGCAGGGGGGCAGCAGGATGGAGATCCGGGTCTTTCCTGGAGGCTGCGGGCAATCGCTTGACCCCTGTGACCGCCGGGGACGGGAGGCCGGGGACGGGAGGCCGGGCCCGCGGCGCAGACCTGCCTTTAATCAGCAGGAAGCACCACCTCTCCCCGGTGCTGCTGCTCGGCCAGTAGATTACACACGCCCTTCGAGCGCTGATTTTCCTCCAGTGGGTGAAGGGTTTTGGGAAGTAGAATTCAAACAGAAAAAGAAAATGTTTTAAAAAGGAGCCCCTGGCTGAAGACGCGCTTGGCTCCAGCAGGACTCAGAAGTGACCGGGCGCTGCTCCCCGGCAGCCCCGAGGGCAGAGGCCCCGACCCTGGCGCTAAGGGTGGCGTCGTGGGCCCCCGGCTTCCGCCCTGACTTTGCGCCCCGGCTCCGCAGCTGCCCGTTCCCAGTAACAAGGCGGCGAGTTAGCGCCCCTCCCAGTTCACCTTTATTCCTGCAGAGTCGCGGGGAGGTTTGCGGGGGGCGGGCTCCTTTCAAACCTAAACAAACGCAGATCTCTGGGGTGCAGGGAGCAGCAGCTGCAGCTCTGTCGCTGCCTCTCTGAAAGGATCCTACGAGTCGATTAGAAAGGAACCGTCGGCCACTTAAAACGTAATAATTACTCCTGCTAAATTAAATAAGTGTTGTCTCCGGGACTGCTTCCCCCCCAGACTTGGGTTTCTTTTGAAAGAAAACATCTTATTCTTCTCCGCTGATCCACGGGCAGCAGCCTGAGGAATCGGAAGCCGTTTTTCTTGTACCTGGAGGTTCTCGTCTCCCTGGAGGCTTCTCTCCCCGAGCGGCAGCAGGAGCTCGGGGGACCGAGGGGGCTGGGACACAAGGGCCAGAAGGACCCGGCCCGGTCACTTTCAGGAGTCTTCGAACCAGCGGCAGAAGCGGGGTTGGGCGGAAAGCTCCAGATGGGAGCAGGAGGCGCGGGGTGACTCGGCCACCCCGCCACCCCCGCCCCTGCCTGTTCCTCCCTCTTTCCTGCCCGTTTTAACGTTATCCAGGTGAAATTCACTCACATCACACCAAAAGTGACCATTTTAAAGTGAGCAATTTGGTGGCATGTAGCCCACTCCCCATGTCCTGCAACTGCCACCTCCGCCTGGTGCGGGGACACTCCACCACCCGCACGGAGACCCCGCGCCATAGCGGTCCCAGCCCGCTCCCCGACCCGGCCCCGCCACCTCCACTCTGTGACCCGTCTGCAGGGATTTGTCGACCCCAGGCATTTTGCAGAAACAGAATCGGAGGGTGTGTGGTCTTGTGTGTGTGGCTTCGTCCCCGACGTCACGTGTCCGGCTCACCCGGGTCATAGCAGGTGTCAGAGCTGGGCTCCGTCCCAGGCAGGATGATGCGATTCTGTTGTTTGGACTTGACACCACTTGTTTATCTTTGCGTCGCTGATGGACACGTGGCTGCTTCTGCCTTTTGGTGACTGCGAATATTCACCTGTCGTTGTCCCCATGTGGTGCTTTGGGGTGGAGGCCCGGGGCGCGGTTGCTTTCCTTACGGTCTGACCCCGTCCTCGCCCTCCCGTCCCCTCCCTGTGCCACACACTGCCCTCTGGTGTAGTTCCAGGCCGCGCTACTGTGGCACCAGACTTCTCTCAGGACAGACCCCAAGGAAGACCCATCCCAAATCAGCGAGCTGGGGACCATTTGCTCAGTCCGGTGACCTGCAGCCCCGGGGATCCCATATTCATGGCCTCAGTCGTCCTGTTCCGAGCCCGCCGTGAGGTCACAGGGAGCGTCCAGGACCCCTCGCCAAGGCCAGGGCGGCCCCCGAGGCCCCCGAGTGGTGTCCAGAGAGGCCCGGGTACAGGGCAGTAGCTCTGGGCCAATTTCACAGTAGCCCAAATTCCGAGTGCTCCTAAGAATGTAGGACACGGCTCTGTTCCCTGATTTCTGAGGCCACAGGTGACAACAGGACAGCTGGGGAGCAAGTGTGTCACCGTCGGCCCGGGTGGCCTGCTAGGTGCAGGCAGGTCCTTCCCTGTCCTCCTGAAGCAGGACCCGTCTGCGTGCCTGTGGGGGGCTGCAGGGCCCATGGGGAGGCCCAGGCTGTGCTGCCCCGTTACACACGTGGGTCCCTAGAGGAGCCTGCCGGGATCTCATCCTCAGGGGCCTCTGGCATCCAGGGAGGGTGCCTGGCGCAGGGTGGAGCCGAGGCGGCATCTCCCGGGCCGGGTTGGCAGCTGGGGGCCTTCTGGGCCTCTGTGCACCCTCGGTTCCCACAGGGCCCTGTCCCAGGAGGTCCCTGAGCCGCACACGGGCGGGGGTTGCTGCAGAGGCTGATGCTGCATTGTCTCCTTCAGGTGACGGTGACGTTGTAAATAACATGTATGAGCCCGACCCGGATCTGCTGGCCGGCCACAGTGCTGAGGACGAGACTGAGGACAGTGTCATGTCACCCGTCCCCACCAGCGAGGACTTCACCCCCAAAGAGGGCTCGCCCTACGAGGCCCCGGTCTACATTCCTGAAGACATTCCGGTCCCACCAGACTTCGAGCTCCGAGAGTCCTCCATCCCCGGGGCTGGCCTGGGCATCTGGGCCCGGCGGAAGCTGGAGGTCGGGGAGCGGTTTGGCCCCTTCCTGGTGGCGCCGCGGGCCGCGCTGAAGGAGACAGACTTCGGATGGGAGGTGAGCGCTGCGTCTGGGCGTGGCTGGTCACCGCCACGTGTCCATGTTCAGTCTGTGCACGAAGCCACTGCCCGGGCAGGGGGCTCGGTCGGGACAGCGTTCACATGTCCCACGTCCCAGCTTATTCTGTCCCGCAGCTCGCGTGCCAGGGCTCAGGAAGCATCAGGGGTCTGCGCGGGTGCCTGTCGGCCCCCCAGGCTGTGGCTGTTCTCTGCCCAGAAACGTTCGTGAGCTCGTGTCTTAATGGGACGTCCGAGAGCAGGCGGTTTCCCTCTGGCTTCACTGCCGGGGACGGCCACAGAACGTGCCCGGGGGCCACGCTGCTGCAGACGCCCGGTGCGCACCGATGCCCAGGCCTCTGCCCAGCGTCCTGGTCAGCGAGCCGCTCAGAGGAGCCCCTGCTTGAGATTAGGGACACGAGCCCCATCCTGCCAGGAAGGGACATCTCGCTGTTTAAACGTCGTGGCCATGGCCTGGCCGGCCCCAGGGTTCTGGAGCCCACGTGCTGGACCTGCCGCGGGGTTAGGAGTAGGGTGAGGCAGGTGAGAGGGCGCTGACGCCTCCGAAGGTGCTCTCAGGCCGGCTCCGAGCTGGGTAGTCCGGAGTGTCCTGCGCAGGCCACGAGGCTCACCGGGTCCAGATGTCGGAGGCTGTTGAGGTGATCTCATGCCTGGTCTCATGGGGACCAAGAGTTCCACAGAACATGCGTCCCCGCAGGCCCTGGCCAGCCGCATAGGCCAATTTTTGGCGGTATTTTTGGCAGAAGCCCTGCCTGGGCGGAAGCAGGAAAGCAAACCCAGACCCCTGCTGGGGTTTCGCCCCCCAGGGTGCTGAGCGAGACTTCAGTTCTAGGACGGAGGGGGACCCCGAGTGACTGGGCAGCCAGGTCCCCAGTAGCAAGGGATGGGGTGGGGCAGGGGTCTCGCGTCTTGTTCCACCACCTCTCCTAACCTCTCTGTGGCTCTGGAAAGTTCCCAAACTGTTCTGTGCCTCAGTTTCCTGCACAGAGTGAGGGAAGAACTCGGGTCTGCGTGTTCGCTCGTGCATATGCGTTGTCATCTCTCAACATTGCACTTGCTGTAGAAATTGCTCCCTGGAGACACGGGGTGCACAGGTGTCCCCTGAGGACCCTTGGGGGATCCCATGTCCCCAGCAGCCCTGAGCACCTTCTCTGGGGCCACCACACTTACAGCCCTGGCCAAGGGCGCCGAGGCTGCCTGGATGGGGCCACGCACGCGGCAGGGGTCAGAGGCCACCATGTCTCACAGAGCGGAGGGTGGGGTCCCAGCAGGGTCCCACAGCCGGGTGGAGTGAGGTTCCCGGTAGCTCCCGGGGTTGTGTGTGGCTCCTTGTCACAGACACAGGGGACACAGGAGCTTTTGCCTGAGCATCAGCGTAAAGCCCCACACCGTAGAGAGCTGTGAAGGGACAAAGGGACAGGTGCATGGGAGCCACCATCGTCCCACACGGTGGGAGCCGCAGCCTGACGAGCTGCTGCACGTGAGCTGGCGTGTCCCCTGGCGTCCAGAGGCGGTGGGGGAGCGGGTGGGGCTCGTGGCCGGGTCACCTTCAGGACCGGCTGGCTGGGGCCCAGGGAGCACCGGAGGCTTGGGGGGAGAGAGCCGGAGTCACAGCCCTCCACGGGCGTGTCACGTGCTGCTCCGTGGCCCGGAGGGCCCTCGTCAGGAAACGTGCCTGTGAGCGCCGTGGCTGAGTGGAGCTGGCTGTGGTGGGGCGGCCGGCGCCCTCCCCCCGGGCTGCACGGGCCAGGAATGTGAGCGTGTTTGCCTGGCGCTCTCAGAAGGGCCCGGGCTGTTTAACTAGTAGGTGGCGCTCGGACGGCGGAGGGTAAACGGGCCCTGCAGGTAGCACTCCACGTGACCTTGGGGTGACTTTGTTCTTGTCTGCTCCGATACAAGTTTCTGTTTGCTTTCATTTTTTATTTATTTTTTAAAGAAATCGCCCGTATCACGGTGGCCCGCCTGGTGCCAGGCCGGTGGGGCCGCCCTCCGCCCGCGCTGTTGACTTTGCGGCATTATTTATTCTCTGCGTACGTGAGGGAACGCGCCCATTTCTGCAGAGCGCTGTGTCCGCGGGGTGACCGACAGCTCCCTTTCACGGCGCAGCGTAGAAATACCTGCCCTCGACCCGCCCGGGGCTATCTCGCCTGACCTTGTTTTCCTTGCGAGTTCGGGCACCAGTTACCTGGCTCTGCGATCTGTGCCTGGGTTTGGCGGCCTCCCGTCGGGCCGGAGCACGTGTGCCGGTGCCACCGAGAGCCAGCGCGGAGCTGGGTGGCAGCCACCGCTCCCCGCGCAGGAGGAAGAGGAGGAGCAGGAAGCCTGAATCCTCCGGGCGCGGCCACGTCTGCCTGGAATGAGTGATGCCGGTCAGAGTGGCTTCTTCCTAGCTCCGGAGGTCTCCGCTGGGGCTTTGGGGGCAGCCTTGCTGGAATTTTCCACACGTGTCCTGGAGCAGTCGGTTGCTGTTTCGCTTTGTGTTTTGGGTCCTTGAGGTGTGAACAGTGGATCAGGCAGGAGAAATGACCTGCAAGTGCCATCTTGGGGGCCGTGTCCTGGCCCTTGTCCTGACGTGGGTCTTGTCTCCCGGCTGCTACAGACGGGGCTGTGATGGGGCCCAGACTCCAGGCGGGGGCCTCTGCTTGGTTCCGGACAGGAGGGGCCGCCCGCCGACCCCCCCAGGGCCCCCTCCCTGCCACCCCTGCTCCTGCAGTGAGCTCAGCCCAGAGCAGGCCGGGACGAGGCCCCACAGGGACGCCAGTGCGCAGGGCCACACCACAGGGCACCCGGGCGGGCCCAGGCAGGTCCCAGGGACGGCACTCGCACAAGTGTCCTCTCACGATGGTCCCGACTTCTGTGTGTGTGTAATTGTTCACTCTGACACTGGTCATGGAGTTTCATGAATCAGAGCGATTCGACTTTGCTACAATTTATACGATATTCATTTACTGAAAAGAACCAGCGAAGATGATGATAAAATCTGATCTGGATCCAGCAAGGTTTTGGCCGCCCCAGGGGTGGCCGGGAGCTGGGTGTGGGGACCCCTCTGAGCTCCCGGGGGCAGTTGCTCCTGGGGGGCTGGGAGTCGAATCCGCAGGGCTCAGACCAGGGGGGCCCCGCAGGCTCAGGACAGGCCACCCAGAGGACACGTTTGACGTGAAAGTCACACTGGTTATCTCACTGTCACTTGGGGACGTGGAAATCATCCTCCTCCCACTCTGAGGACAGCGCTCTTGCCTGGGCCACACGACTGATCTAGGGTGAGAAGGTCCCGTTTCCCTTCCTCTCTGTGACGAGAGACACGGTGCCCGGCACCTTGGCAGGCCTGGGCCCGCCCGGGTGCCCTGTGGAGCCGCGGCCCGGCCTGCTCTGGGCTGAGCTCACTGCGGGAGCACCGAATGTGGCTTCAGGGGGACTCGCGCCCGGAGTGAAAGTACGTCTCTCCCCCGGGGGTGGGCGCTGACACGGATGACCCATGACCTGGGGGACTGCGGGGTCGAGGGGTCGGGCGTGCAGCACGTGAGGCAGCAGGTGGCTTCAGCGTCCAGTCCTGGGCGTCCTTCTCGTGGGAACAGGGGCTCCGTTAGCGAAGCAGGAACTGGGGGTGTTCGGGCCTGAGGTCCCCTCCCGGTTCCTTGCCGTGAGCCTTCTCCTCCCTCCGCACGGACGGGGGGCCGTGCCCTCCCTCCGCCCCGCGTGCCTGTGGGAAGTGTCCGCGTCTAACCCCTGTCCTGGGTGCCGGGCACACCAGGGCGGGATGCCCGCCGTCGCGGAAGGAAACATACCCCGTGTCGGGTGTCCGGCCGGGACCTGGCGGTGTCTGTGCACAGACTGGTCCCCGCTGGGGTGGGGGTAGGGGTGCAGTGGGGGGGGCACCGGGCCGGCCCCCCATCTGGACGCGGCTGCGTTTCTCCCCAGACATCGCACTCGCCTGCAGACACCAGAACCCACCTTCCGGAATAAATCACCCTGCGATGGCGTTTTCTTGCCCTGGGGGCTGCAAAAACAATGATTTTGATCATCTGCTGAGTAAATCATGACATTTATCATCACGCTGCTTATTTTGCTAATTAAGAGGTGGCTGCTGGTGGCAGCCCAGAGGGAGAGGCTCTGGAAGAGGCGCTGGGCAGCCGCCTGCCGCAGGCCAGCTACAGCTGTGTGCCGGGGCCCTGTGGCCGGGAGGGGTCGGCCCGGATGCCAGCGTAGGGCCCGGGAGCAGCTTCTGGCTGGATCGGGCCCGTCTGTCTCCCGCCCGCGGTCCACGTTTCTCCCCAGAAAGGCCCTCGTGGCTTTGCTGGTGCTCAGCCCGCAATCGGCGCAGGGCCATCCTCTGCCGAACCACAGTCGTCTCCTCTGCCTGAGGAGCAGGTGGGGAATGTTAAGTGACCTGATGGGGTTTCAATTATGCAAAGAATTTACTCAAGTGGGCTGTCTCCTCCCCCTGCACTAGCGACTGAATATTAATATACATCTTCATTTGTTCAATCAACAAACGGCTGCGTCTGGCGCAGCCCCTGGGAAGCTCGGGGGCTGACGGGGAAACCGCCGGAGGCCTCAGGCTGCCCTGGCTCTGCAGCTCTGGACACTGAGGGTTTCGGTGGGCATCAGGGCCCCAGCACACTGGGGGTCTCAGCGGGCGCCAGGGCCTGCCGCTCACCCCCGTGGACCATGCACTTCCCTGATAGCTGGGATGCCGGGCCCGGGGGATGTCAGGGACCAAAGCCAGCCCAGCCCTGCATGCAGGATCTGAGAAATTTTAGTATGACCCGAAACATCCGCCGTGAAGGAAGGTGGGGGCTTGAGAGGAAGGAACACGTCTCCTGCCCGCACACGCGTGTCCCCTGAGCATGTTTTAGGGAACTGGTGCTGTCTGCTCCCTGCCAGGGCACATGAGGACCGGGGCCCCAAGTGGTAGGACCAGGATGCGGCTAGCCCCACTGGGCTCTGCTCCGGGTAGCAGGGGGCAGCGCAGGGACGGCAGCCCCTGACCTCTCAGCCGAGTCCTCCGTGGCCCTTCAGGGCACCGGGAGGCGGCCGTGGAAAAGCCGCACCCAGAACCAGCTTCTCTAGGTCCCGGGGAGACACTCGAGGGCCCCCCAGCCGAGACCCAGTTCAGTCCGACGGCAGCAAGGACGGGTGGCAGGTTCTCTGGAGAGTCCCTGAGGGGCGGCCAGGCCCCGGGGGGGGGGTGGGGCAGTCACACACACCCCTCACCACCAGCAGGTGCTACCACGCTCGCCCCAGCATGGCCGTGCATGACGCTGCACACGCGGGGTCCTGGGGGGGCATCCGTGTCGCTGCCCCCCCTGGGCTCGGCAGCTTGGGGGGTGGCTCAGGGCACTCACTCACATGTTGCCTGATGGGGATTTTTCTTCTGGGAGTTCCGGCTGGATTTCTGAGCTGCAGGAGCCTGAGGAGAAGCTTCCAGGCTCTGGTTAATTACCGGGCTCAGGGAGTTAGAGGAGACCGTAGGGGCCACCCTCCCCGCAGACCTGAGTATTCCCCTACTCGGGCGGCACGTCCTGGCCGGCTCAGGTCCATATTGGGTGTCCCTTCTCAGGAGGGACTTGGGGGTGGCCAGGGGGTGGGAGATCACATTCGAGACCCCGCCTCTGCACAGGTTCCACCGCGGCGGGTCCTGGTGCTGGCACACGAGCTGCACGAGGCCCCGCGCGTCCCAGCCGGGGACCAGGTTGCTGCTGTGGGTAGGTCAGAGCCAGGCGGGAGTGAGCACCTGCCTCCCTCCCAGGATGGAATTCTCTAGGCTCCTGGGAACACATCTCAATTCTCCTTAGTCCCTGTAGCATAGTGGCCAAGAAGATCAACCCTGAGACAGACGCAGTGGCTAACACGCAGAGTCCTGGCCCCTCCTGGAGGACGGGGCCCCCACGTGCATTTGAGCCAGATCCCGGGTGATTCACGTGCACGGTGAAGTTCAGGAGGGACGGCCGGACAGCGAAGGCCCAGCCACGCGGTCAGCTCCGGAAGGGGCATCCTTGGGCCTTGTTGAAAGCTTGCAGGTTGCCACATGTTCCCTGGCGCTGAGAAGAACGAGCTGCCTTCTCCAGCTTCTGCCGGGGCCCAGTGGTGGGGCAGCCGGGCCCACCAGTGCCGGCTTCGCCATACCCGGGAGACGGCCAGGCCGCCGCGGGCTCTGGGACTGAGGGAGAAGAAAC
The DNA here is from genome assembly GCF_020740605.2 of Lemur catta. Classification (NCBI taxonomy): domain Eukaryota; kingdom Metazoa; phylum Chordata; class Mammalia; order Primates; family Lemuridae; genus Lemur; species Lemur catta. Next base: position 125,135,570 of record NC_059130.1, on the reverse strand, counting down.
CCTCCGGCAGCTGGCGGCTGGTGGGGACCCCAAATTGTCTCATTTAGCCACCAGCCTCTGTGGAAGCAGAGCTTGGGGTGCTTTCTCTGTTTTCCTGGAGCTGTCGACAGCCACGGGGCACTTTTGACCCCACCGAGCTCTGGGCGATGCGAGGCCCCGGGCGGTGAGCGAGGAAGGCCAGCGGGAGAGCTCCTGAGAAGTGCAGCCACCCAGCCTGGGGAGGAGGCGCCAACTGCCCCAGCCACGTCTGCCGAGTTTGCAAGGGAAATGTGCACGCCGGTCCCTCCCCGCACCCCCCCCACGTCTGTTTGTCCTGGAGGGTCAGGAACATCCCTCAGTCTTTCCTGAGCATCTGAGACCGCGGGCAGGGTGGAGGGAGTGCACGGGGGTGTCACCCGGGGCAGGGTGGAGGTCGTGGTCTCACCTTGAGTGCACAGGGGTGTCACCTGGGAGCATTAGAAATACAGGTGCCCAGGCCCACCCCAGGGATGTGGGGCTGTGGCCAGGTAGCGAACCAACTGCCCCGTTTGCCCAAGAGTGTCCTGGTTTAGGACTGGAAGTTCCTGCTAAGCGCCCTGAGCACAGGCTTGTGAGAACTTCCAGAAGATTCTAATCTACAGTCCGGGTCCAGGGTAGAGACCTGGAGACAAGAGGCAGCGTCCTTTCAGCTCCCGCACCTGCACCTGCACCAGGAGGCGGGAGCAGGATGCAGGCAGGCGAGGGTCAAAGGTCTCCCCTGGAGCACTTCCAGCACGTTCGGCCCACCCTGGCGCTGGGCGGACTGTTATTTAGGAAGCATCGCCGAGGGCGTTAGTTACTCAGCTGCCTGTCTCAGTGCAGTGGGGCCGTTGCTGCTCCCCCCGGGGCAGGGATCCCCCTCTCGCCCTGGAGCTGAGCGCCCCGTGTGCCCTGGCCGCCTGCTGTGGGGGGGCCCGGCTCCTGGTGGCTCAGCTCTTAAGCCACTTTGTGATGTTTTATCCTTTCAATTCCCACAGTGGGGAAGGGGCAGTGCCTCGGGTGCGGGCCGGGGCTGGAGCCTGGGGAGGGGGCAGGACAGGTCTGAGAACACGAAGGCTCCGTTCCGCAGCATCCGAGTCCTAGTCTAAAAGGCAGAACTCGCTCCCTGACCACCACTCTGTGGTCCAGGGGAGCCCGGCGGGGAGGCTGGGGCACCTCGGCCTGGGCAGCCACACCCCCATCCCGGTGCCGGGGGGTTATGTGAGCCCAGGAAGCATCGCAGGGACTTTCCCCCGGTAATTCTCTGAGTGTCTCTGTGGGGGTGCAGCTCACACACAGAAAGCACCCCCACCGTTAGACAGGGCGCATGTGCCGCCGACAGCACAGCACTGTGCTTGGGGACCCCTCCCGAGGGTTTGAAGGGAGACGGCGCCCTGTTGGGGTGCAGCGGGGGCCGAAATGCACCCCTGTGGCCGGAGGTGCCCGGGACTCTGCGGCCCCTGTCCCCAGGCACAGCGGACAGCTCGGCTCAGGGTGGCGTCGTGCACCCTCCCGTCTCTCCCAGGCACCGTGACATCAGGTCCAGACATTTTTAGCCCAAGAATGCCACGGAGCCCTGCACTATCTTCGGCCCAGCTCCGAGACGCGGGTATATAAGGAATTTCAGAAAAAAGGGAGAATGACTAAGAATACCTCCGACGGCCTCCTTCGCTTCCTTAAGGGGTAATAACTCGCAGAGGGCACTTTCTTTAAATAGAGCTTCTGATTCACAAGCAAAAAAGGAAATAAATATTTTCTTTTCGTATTCGGGAGACATCCACGAATACCAGCTTCTTAAATGGTATTTTGCCCTCTGCGTCTCACACACCCAGTGACAGCAGAGCCTACCCTGCCCGGGGAGCCGTCCGCTTGTGACCCAGAGGTGACGCAGTGTCGGGTCCTCAGGAGAGGAGGGGCCGACTTCTCGGGGTGCCAGCTCGGCCCCCCCAGCTCCCAAAAGCTGCCTGTGAGAACAGGGTGCCCGGCGTTCCCTTCCTGTCCCCGTCCCTCCTCCCTTCCTCTCCTCTCTTCCTCAAGGCAAATGGCGGCTGTGCATTAAGGGAACCCCACGAGGGCCTGGCGGGGCCCTGCAGCCGCGCTGGGCGTGAGGAAAGCCGCCTCCCTGGGCTCTGCTCTGGGCCACGGCCCTCGGCAGGCTCCGTCCTCTCAGTGGCCCTGCCAGTGGTGACCAGGACCCGGCCACCCTCGTTTTGCCCGGAGGAAGCCGAGGCTGAGGAGGCAGAAGGAACCAAGGTGGTCAGTGCGGGGACACCGCGGCCGGGGCCCTGCTCAGTGCGCTGTCGTCAGCGTGACTCCACCTCCCTCGCTCCCCGGAGCTGTGGCTTCCTGTTTGCAGAGCAGGTCCCAGGCCGGCCCCGTGGCCGCAGTGGGGTCTGAGAGCGTCCGAGGGCCTGGCAGGGAGTTGTGCGCACCACCAGGGCCTGCTGATGGTTCCAGAACTCTCCGGAGCCCAGAGAGAGTCGCCAGCCATACCAAAGTCCTGGGGTGCCCAGGGCCCAGGTGGCCGGGGCCTGCAGAGGACTGAGGTGTATTCAGGCAGGAACCGCAGGGGCCCTGGCCCAGGCGGCCAGCCTGCGGGCCAGAGTTGAGACCCCCAATTCACAAGGGAATCTTTCCCACAGGGAGCCGTGGTTGTCACAGGGCCATGCTGAGAACCCCCAGGGCCCTTTCGAAATGCAGATTCTGGGCCCCACCCTCTACCTACTGGATTAGAATTCCTGGGGTGGGGCCTGGGAATCTGCACTCCAGCAAGCACTTGCTGAGTGGCAGGTGGAGGACCCCCCCTTTAGGGAAGAAGCCTCGAGAAAGGGCCTTGCCCCAAATTGCCCTCTTGGGAGCCCGAGAGGCTTTTCCTGCAGGTGCAGCCGGACCTTTCTTAACAGCAGACCTTGCCAGAGCCGGGGGGAGAGCGGGAGGTGGGCGTGGAGGAACCGCAGGTAAGGGGTGCTGAGGGTGCCAGGGGTAGCCTGGAGGCCCCTCCCTTGCCCGGGGTGGGGAGGGGGCTCCTCGCCATTCCTGGGACCACCTGGAGTGTCACCGTCTTCTCCCCTATTGTGCGAGCCCCCATGAGGGAACTGTCACACAGGGCTGGCCGGAGCAGCTGGCAGGGTCCTGCCCCGTGTAAACGTGTGCGTGGGCTGACAGCAGGGCAGGTCCCACTCCTATGTGCCCCCCGGCCGTCAGAGCAGCTCCCAGCCACCCGGGGCACTCAATCTGCACGTCCCCCGGGTGACCCTGTGGCCTGCTGTCCGCGCAGAGCCCAGCAGGCGCAGCACAGATGAGACTGACTCTGCACCCACAGGGTGGTCCCTGCGGGGTCGGTGAGCATGCTTAGCCTCCTGCTGCCTGAAGGGTGGGCCGTCCTCTCTGGCCTTCCCCCTGGGGCGGGAAGCAGCCGGGCACTAGGCTGGAGAGTCCGCAGTGTAGGTCAGCGACACTCGAGATTTCAGTTCGAGCAACTTCCCGGCAGGGAGCAGGTTGGCCGGGGGCAGCCCCCGCAGGGGTAGGGCAGTGCGGGCCTGGTGGCTCCCTGGGGAGCCCTGGCACGGCCTGCCCACCCGCTCCTACGTGGCCCTCCCTCCCCATGGGGTCGGACGAGAGTCCCAGGCGTTCCAGGCCATAAAAGGTCCCCCTGGGTCATGGGACAAGGCGTGAACCATGCTGCTCTGTAGGCCGGTGACGGGCAGCAGGTCAGCTTATCAGCGCTCCTCCCGCGGTGGGCATTCCTGTGGGCGGGCTGTCCCCGGGCTGGGAACTGCTCTCAGGGTGTCACGGGCCACCTTGGCCTCAGCCAAAGACGAGAGTGACGCAGCTGCTCACAGGCCGCTCAGGGGCAGCGACCCGGGACAGCCCCTGCACGCGGGCAGACGCGGCTCAGACCTGGCACAGGCCCCTGTGTTCTCTGGGCCCTCGAGCTCTGCGGCGAGGGTTTGCCCTGATTTAAGGCAGCCATGTTGAGGGGACCAGGTCAGCCTGGGGTGAGAGGTCAGTCCGGGCGCCTGGAAGAGGCCCTGCAGGGAAGGGCTGCAAGCCCGTGTCCTTGGTGTCACAGCGGGTTTGTTGCAGGTGGCCCTGGCCAGGCCTTTCTTGTCGTCTAAAACATGCATGAGAAAAATGGCCTAAAAGTGTTGATTTTCTGTCGGCCACTGGGGTCCCCATTGCGTGTGAGTTGTTGGGGGAGGTCACTCTGGTCCCCTGTGGGGGCCACGCTGGTTCCGAGCTCTCCGGGAGAGCTCAAGACAGCTCCAGCCCTGGCCCGTGCGGTCAGCACCCCGGTGCATCCCGGGGGGTGGCTTGGAGTGCGTCCCGCCGTCCCCGCCGTAAGGAGGGAGTGCCAGGCTCCAGCGCAGTCACCTGCAGTGCCGTGCGTCCAGCCTGGGCCCCTGCCCAAGGGCACCTCTGGCGGCCGCTCGGGCAGGGCAGGATTACCAGCCCCAGCAGGGCCGCGGGAGCCTCCTCGCGGGCTTTCAGCCGTCCCTCTCTGAGCTAATGCCAGCTTAATTGTACATCCCATTGTGTTGTCTCTGTTCAATCATGTTCAAAAATACCTACATCCACTCCCGTCCCATTTAGATCTTTCTGAAGTCCATCTGGCTTATCAGCGCCGCAATTTCACGAGCAGAGCTAAGATTTCTGCCATTTAGGCCCCAGGCATTGTCTGTCGCCGCGGCAGCTGAGATAAACCCTCACCCAGAACAAAGTCGAAGTGACCTTTTACAAGTAGAGAGGCCTTGTTTCCCTCCAGACTAATTTATCAGCCTTCGTTCCAGCCCCAGCGCGCAGCGGAGGCTCCGGGGAGCGCCGTGCGGGGTGGGGCGGAGGGGGATTAGGCTGCTGGCGGCTCCTCCTTCCCCACAGGCACCTCTGGATCTGCTGGCCGGGAGCCTTGAGGGGCCAGGGGACTCCAGGAGCCCGGCCGGCCCGGGCACAGGGAGACCCAGCCAGGGCTTCACCGCAGCGGGTGGAGCCCTTGGGCCTCAGAGCCTGGGACAGGTGGCCCAGCCCCTCCCAGCCCCGTCAGTGTGAAAGCCACCCCCGAGTGAAGAGTTGTCCAGACTGGAGCAAGTGACAATGACCCTAACAGGCCCCATGCCCCGATATCACGTCTGCCAGCTGCAGATACCAGCCTCGTGTGTGTGCAGAGCCTCTGGCCCGCCCTGTCCTCCCTCCCTGCCCACTGCAGGGACCAGGTCGCTTGGGCCAGTCAAGGGCTCATTTCTAGAAGGTTCCAGGTGCCCTGGCTACTGGAGCTTGGTTCACAGGGAACTGCTGAGCCAGCGGAGTGGACTTTGACCACCTCGTGCACGGGAAGAATCGCGGGGCTGGAGTGAGGCTCCCCAGCCAGGTGCTTGGCGGGACTGGAGCCCCAGGGCTCTCCCGGCAGGAGGCCGCCCTCCCTGTCCCCAACGGACTTGCTGCCACGCGCCCCACGGTGTCTTCTCAGGGACCGCGGTGGACCCTTCCTCGGGCTTGAGCTCTCAGGGGTGACTCTGTGAGCAAGGCTGAAGCGCTGCAGCCCTCGCCTTGGAAGGGCAGCTCGGCCGGGACCCCAGGGCAGGGAAGCGTGTGTCTTCTCTCTCCCCCCACAGGAAGTTCGGCAGAGTCGGCGTCCCAGGGCCCAGCTGGGGAAGGGTTGTCCCTCGGGCACACAGCAGGCTCTGGGGCCTCAGACTGGCTCCCCGAGTGCAGATGGATCCATCTGGACTCATCTCCAGAGGCTGAGGGCTCCCCTCTCTTTCCACTGGAGACCTCCCCCCAGACCCCCACACCCCCGCTCCCCGCGACGACTGCCCAGGGCCACAGGAGGTGGAGATGTCATCACAGCAACTGAGTCAGGGACCCGGGGAGGGTGCCGGGGGCCCGGCCTGCAGCACCCACAGATGCCGCTGTGGACTCCGGCTGGAGCTGCACCTGCAGAAAACCGTGGGCTCCACCAGGGCCCTTGGCTGGGGCTTCCCTTTAGGCTTAAGGTAAATTTTAAAAAGATCTTAAAGTCCTCTGTGATCTGAAGGACAGCGTGGGTAAACCCTGAGTGTGCCTGGCTCTCCCCGGAATGCAGCAGTTGGGGTGCGTGTCCTGGCCTCAGCCCGCCTGGCCGGGGCTCAGGGAAGGACATCCCTAAGGGAGCAAACTCGTGACCGTCACATGTTCATGTCTGTTCCCTTGACCTCAGCGTTGTCCTGGGAGATGCTGCCTGTCGGCTTGGCCCAGAGCTCCAGTCCCCGCCGGGGGTGGAAAGTAAGAGCTGAGCAGGGGGGAGGGGAGGGAGGAGGAAGAGGAAGAAGAAGAGCAAGAGGAGGAAGAAGAAGAGGAGGAGGACGAAGAGGAGGAAGAGGAAGAGGGAGGACGGAGATGGAATGGTTTGTTTTGCACTTTGAGAAAAGCCTCCGAGCTGTCGGTCTTACGATAGCAGCTGCTGGGCAGAAGGAAGACACACTTCCCTCATCCATGAAATCTGCGGTGTGGCAGGAGGCTCCAATGCACTGACCTGAATGCTTGCACGGGGATGGTCAGAGTGCGACGCCCGCAGCTAAGGTGGGACCTCCAGGGCGCGAAGGGTCGGCCTAACCGTCCAGGAGTTCGACCCAGAGGGGCCCAGCCTTTGCCCCGGTGGGGTGTTGGGGCCGGTGGAGCCCACTCTGCCCTGGGCCCGGAGGGACGTGCCCTGGTGAGGTCTGGCCCCGAAGTCGTCACCAGGAGGTGCTGAGTCCCTGTGAGGGTGGCTCCAAGCTGGCCTGGAAGGGACCTGTCCACCTGAGGGTGGCCTTGGGGCTGGGAGTCTCTGCACATCCCCTCATGACACCGAGGCCCCTTCCAGCTCCGCGAGGTGGACCTCCCGCTTGGACGTGGGACGCATCTCTAGCTGGAGCCGGCTGGGGTCGCGTCCTCCTCCCTGCTCACTTCTGTCCCTGCTCCCAGCTGCGTGACCCACCCTCTTCCGCATCCGGAATCGCATCCGAGGACTCACGGATCACAGAGGATTCTCCACCCTCTGCGGCGCCTCTACGTGGAGCCTTCCGCAGAGTCCGGCTCCTGCGACACTCTCACGGGACCCTGGGGAGGTTTAGTGACCGCCGAGGCGCTTTGGGAGTCAGGTGGCCGCCACGGTGACCTTTGCGAGTTCACACCGTATGCAGCTTTGGAGGAGACAGGGTTCGGGGAAAATGAGTTGAAGGAATAACAAAAACTCTCTGAGTACAACACAAGTGTCCGAGCCGGGAGGAGGTCCCCTCCTGCGTCAGGTGCTGGGGAGGCGGGTGCAGCGCCCACGCGGGCGATGGGGACAGGGACTTGCCCTCTCAGAGCTCCGGAGACAGAAGCCCGAGGTCCAGGCGTCAGCAGGGCTGGCTCCCGCTACAGCCCTGGGAGGTGGACTCGTCCCTGACCCTCCGATTCCGGTGGTTTGCGGAAATCTCAGTGTGGCTGGACAGACGTAGCACCCTGAGATCTCTGCCTTCGTCTCCGCGTGGGCTTCTCCCCGTGTGTGTGTCTGTGTCCACAGCCCCTCTCTGTAAGGACACCGGTCATACTGGAGTGGCCCCACCTGTCCCAACTCAACCAACCTCACCGCAGAGCCCCTGTTTCCAAATGAGGCCACACTGCAGGCGATGGGGCGGGGCTTGGACAGCTGCATCTGAGGGGACACAAGTCAGCCCGTAACGACACCTTAGAGACCATGCCAGGTGTTATAGGTGACAGACAGGGTGCCCGGTCCACACCTGGTACCAGGTGTCCCTTAGAGACCACGCCAGGTGTTGTAGGTGACAGACAGGGTGCCCGGTCCACACCTGGTACCAGGTGTCCCTTAGAGACCACGCCAGGTGTTGTAGGTGACAGAGAGGGTGCCGGTCCACACCGGGTCCTAGTGTCCCTGTGTCCAGTGCTGCACCTGGATTAGGGAGTGAGGAGTGAAGACAGGGTGGTATAGATTCAGGGCAGGCGCCGGCCCGGGTCTCAGCAGTCAGGTGCGTTTGCAGGGTTGGCATTTTCAGCCAATTCCCATATTTTCCATTGGAGGACATTGCTGAAATAAACATGAGGTGGACGGGGTCCCTCGCAGACAGGGGTTCATCCATGCCCCATGGCGTGTGGGCCGTGAGCCCCCAACAGAGGAACCATGTGCGGGGTGGGGACGGGACGCCGTGACCCTGGCTTTTCAAACTTCTCTGGGTGGGAACAGCTGGTTTGGGGAGAAATCGATGTGGTGTGGATGCACTTCGGGGCAGAAATGCCCTCCTGTCACTGCAGTCACCACCCAGAGTGTCTGCCAGTCCACGGCCACGGCCTGGCTGGAGTCGGTTGTCCCTGACTTAGAGCCAGTACGTGGGGGAGGTTCGGGGAACACTGGTGGCTCGGCTTCTCCTTTTTTTATCATTTTTAAGGTCTTCTTGGGGAATGGTGCCAGCTTTCAGTGCACACGCAGGCAGGCTTGGCTCAGTGTGTGCGTATGTGTGCTACCGTGCCGGTGTGTCCGCCCGGGCCCGACCACGGCTGGGGGCTGAGCACCCTCGAAGGCCCTTGGCAGCATAATTCAACAGGGAAATGGTTCAAACGTGGGGGGCAGGAAAGGAGTAGGGAGGAGCAGGCCGGGCGGGAGCCTGGTCCCCAGTGTGGGGCTGGGCAGGGACAATGTGCTCCCAGGCCCTGAACGCAGTGGGAAGGAGAGTGGGATGGGGGCCAGGTACAGCTTGCTGTGGAGAGCCCGGCCCCTCTCTCGGGGACAGGTCGCTGCTGCTTGGCTGTCAGGGCTTCGAGGAAGGGGACACGCGGCAGATGTAGGCCCAGAGGCTCCCACGGCCCGTCCTGAACTCCCGGGGCCCACATGGCCGGAGCCCGCCGGGCAGGCTGCCCTCAGCACTGCGGCAGCCGTTCGAATCATGCCCAGAAAACTGTGCGATGAATCTGTGCCTCTGTGGCCAACGGCCTAGGAAAGAAACATACCTCAGTGGTTGAATTAGAAAAGAATGTTATTGGAAGTAGCGATAAAATCCCATAAAATACAGAAATGGGCCAGCCAGAAACCTGAAAGGCAACAAACAAACAAAAAACAGAAAGCAACCCCCGGGGCTGGGGGAACACAGGCGGCTGCATAAAATCATAAATACCGAGCGAAGTGCTATGCTCAGTAAATATTTGCTGAATTCATACATTAATTAATTTTCCAGATGAGATTTTCCTAATCCACTTTTTAAAGAAAATGAGGATTAAGACGGGAGCGGAATCCGATTGTGGGGCCCGCACGGTGGAGATGAAAGGACATGGCGTGTGAGGTGTGGGCTGGGCGCAGCTGGACCCGGCCCCCGGCCGGGGGCACACACGGCCGCAGCGGCTGGTGGAGTCGCACCGCGGGCAGGACGCCGGCTGCCCCCGCCACCTCCCGCCCTGCCAAGTGCACGCAGCGTGTGCTGGATCCAACCGCCAGATCTCCATACCCTGCACAGCTAGCCCTGTCCCCGGGGGTCTGCAGGCCACAGGGGTCCCCGGCCCTGGCAGAGGACGCAGCCAGGCCAGCTCTGCCCTCACAGCCGTCAGTGGTGGTTAGCTCTACCCGACTGTGACCCTGAGTTGGGTGGGGCTAACAACCCCCCCACATTCCCCGTTCCCTGTGGTCTCACAGAGGTGCCCCAATAAGCACTTTTGTCCTAGTTTTCTCAGCAAGGGCCCTTGTGCCAGGCCACAGGGCTGGTGGAACCCACTGCGGTAGAACCGGCACCCAGCCTGGACCCACTGGCCCCCGCTGACCAGGGCTGGGGAGCCCTTCCCTGGAGAGACCACTGGGTGGGCTGGGACCTGCCGTGGGCGTGGACAAGCACTTTTATTTGCTGTGCGCCAAAGCCACAAGACCAGCGGAGTCCCTCGAGGGCAGGGGGGTCCCGGGGGCGTCTCTGGCGAAGAAGTGTGAGCTGCGGGCAGGGCAGAGCCCCTCTCAGAGCAACCAAGGTGCCTGGAAGGCCCTTCGCAAGCCCTGGCGAGGCCTGGTGCGTTGCACAAGGTCAGGCGCACGGTTCACCTTTCCTGCAGACCGTGTCTGTTTCTCTGAGCAGCAGGGAGGAAATCACTCCTGGGGAGGGGACGTGATTGGGGCGCAGGGAGGGGTCCCGGCGCCTGATGAGATGCCGCTGCCTTTGCGAGGACCTGCAGAGCCCCGGCCTCGCTGAGCGGGTTCGAGATGCACTCGGCCCTTCCCGACTCTGTGTGCTCAGCGGTGCTCCTGCACTCGCCTCGCGCACACGCCTGCACAGCCGCACGCCCAGGCTTCTCCGCCGGGACCTGCAGGGCCGTGGCCTGTGCTGAGCTGGGAGCAAGGTCTGGACCAGCATCTCCCGAGACGCAGGGCGGCCGGGCAGGAGCCAGGCGGCCCGGCAGGCAGCGCAGCCCCCGGAGAGGGTCCAGCTGGCCCCTCCGCACCAGCCACCGGGGCTGGCCACGGCTCCAGTTGTCCTCGGATACTGGGGGGCCCTGGACACCAGGGAGCTGCCACCTGCAGCACTGGGGGCAGAGGACGGGCGGGGCCAGGACAGCTGTGTTTGGGACTCGGAGGGAAGGTGATCTGCCAGGAAGCGAGACCTCAGACGAGGACCATAGGACCACGTGACAGGCATAAGCGGAGTCGGCACCGGAGTACACAGGTGACACCAACACAACCTGCGTGTCCCTCCGCAGACCAGCCTCTGGGACGCTGGGAAAGGCCCAGGGGACACGCGGGAGAGGACACGTGGCAGCTGGAGCCAGCCGGGAAGGACGTGCCCTGGGTGACGAGGCCTTCAGGACCCGCGTTCCCGCAGCCTCCGAAAGAGCCGCCACGGCCGAGGTGCAGCCAGCGCCGGTCACCCCTCGTGTGCCTTGGAAAGAACCGGCAGCCACGAAACGGAGGTCGTTTGGTTAATTCCGAGTGTCCCGGCAGTGCCCGTCCCCTCGGCCCACCAGGCTCCTGCCTGAGGGCGAGTTTGGCGACCTCAGGAACAGTGAAGTTGTGTTTCCCGGGAGGCCGGCGCGTTTCCATCGTCACTGTCAAAGGGGAAGCAAAGCGTGTTTGTGACGGGGTCACTGGCGCGCTCCTGCAGTTTGTCTGTGGGCAGCAACGCCCGGAGTCCCTTTGCCCGGTTCTCTGGACTGGTGTCCCTTCCTTCTCGTCCATCTGGCACCTGTCACCGGAGAGACTGTCACTGTCAGTCACCCGTCCCTACGCGAGTGGACACTCTGGGACGTAGTGGCCTCTGTGCTGGGGATGCCCGGCCTAGGCGCTGTGCTCACCCGTGGTCTTCCTGGGACGGATTAAAGGAGCCCTGACCCCTAGCATCGGGCCGGGCTCGCCTCTTTCCTCCCCTCCCCAGAGTCAGAATTACCCAGAAAATTCCGCTCATCTGCCGCTGAGGCTGCACAGGGTTTGAGAGTGGAGTCGTCTCTCGCTGAGACCCCTGGAATTTCTGGCCACCAGAGGAGGAGAAGGCAGGAAGCCCCCACCTTTGGAGCAGACCCCAACACCCCAGGTCTGTATCAGGAAGCCGACTGCAGGGGGATCGGGACAGCCGTGCTGTGAGCCTGGATCTGAGACCTGGCTCTGCTGCCACTAGCCGGGCGTCAAGGGACGTTGCTGTGTTGCCCTGTGTCTCCACTCGCAGCTCTGCAGGGAGGTCCCGGCCTCCCAGGGCTGTCGTGAGAATCACGGGAACGGATCTCAGAGGCCTAACCGGGCACCAGCCGTGGCACCTCCTGCATCAGGGAGCCGGCTGGTCTGTCCCCAGGCCCCTCGGTGGGTTGGGGTCTGCCCCACACACAGGGCGTGGCCGGGAGGCCAAGTGGAGCCTCCCCCACAAACGTCACTCTACGTCGCGGAACCTTCTCTTCCCACCTTTGTCTAAAGCAGGTTCCTCCCATTCGCCCCACTGACCGGGGGCGACTCCCGACCTGCACTGCAGGGTGTTCAGTACGGTAGATGCCGCCCCGAGGTGTGATGACTAGAAGTGTCCCCAGGCACCACCAGGCGTCCCCCTGGCCAGCAGAGGCACCTGACTGGGAACCCCTTGTCCCGGGGGGCCGAGCAGCCCTGCTGGGCTTCATCCTTCAGGACCATTTTCCCTCCCGGTCCGTCTCCTCTCAGGCCCTCGGGGTCTTGTTCTCTGCCATGACCGGGTGCCCCGGGACCCCCACAGGTAGGTGGAAGCCACTGGCCTCAGTTTCCCGGTTAAACACAAGGGTCGCCATTCCCACAGTCAGGGTGGTGACGTGCCCATCTGTCCTGTGGCCACCATCTGCCTCTTGGGGGGCGGGTGGGACTTAACTCTCTGGAGGCGTTTGGCCGGCGTGGGCGTCCTGGGGAAAGAGCAGCGGGGATTCTGGACGAGCCCAGAAGGGAACACTGTGCTCTGCTGGCCCGGGAAGGGCAGACATCAGGCGGCTTTGAACGTCCCAGGGAAAACTATGGGAAAGTTTTGGTGCCAGGGACAAGAAAAAATTAATCATTTCTCTGGCGAAGGCTCCTGCCTGAGCAGCCATGGAACAGGAAGCCAAGGACGTGAAACAAACCTTAGACCGGGACTTACGGTCACGCCTAGAAACAGCGGGGTCCGGAGCACGTCTCACGTGTGACCTCAGGGAACGCAGCTCCGGCGTGGCCAGTCCTGATGTGGCCAGTGCTGACGGCCACACCTGTCCCTCCGTCAGCCCGGACAGGCCGGAGCCCACTGTGCTCCCCTTTGTGAAGGTCACGTCCGTCCTCGTTTTCCCCAGGGACAGCGAGGCGGGAAGCAGGAAGCAGCCCCGGGTGGGTGGGACGGGCTTCCCTGGGGTGCCGGTTCTCCTCCTGCCAGTCCAGGGGCAGCTCCCTGCAGGTGCATGTGGCAACTGAGCACCTCAGCGGAAGGTCCCAGAACCTCAGTTAGGGAGCCTTTGTCGACACGGATCTGCCACAAACGCCACTTCCTACTTCGGGGAAGGTTGGAGCCAGCAACTGCCCCAGGGAGCCACAGGCCTACCCCCTCCCGAGATTTGGGCCAAGGACACACCTGTGATTTCCTGAGCGCTGCAGCCGGGCTGTCCCCAGGGTTTTCAGAACTGGCAGAATAAGAAGATTTGTGTTCTAGAAAAGTAGCCACAGTCACTTGCCCTCCAACCCCAGGGTTGAACGGGGTGTTGCCAAAGCTGCCTTCTCACCTACGCTCACGTCAGCCCCTTCGCGGAATTCTCAGTGAACATGGAAATGCCACGGCGTTTGCTAGGGATGTTTGGCACGTTGTGGCCAATTCTCCTTCTCTACTACAGGAAATCTGTGACTCCTCGTGTAATCTCACCGTAAACAGTAGCCCAGGTGTGGGTGTCGCGAACAGGAACATAAGCAATCAACACTGAACAGTGACATGGCCGGAAGAGGGTTCTCCACGTGCCGCGTGTTTCCCTGCAGTTGCGTGCAGCGCTGCAGGCCCGTGTCCCAGTGGCTCTCGTGGGGCTCTCGAGGCTTTGGGGACGCTCCTTCCGCCAGCGTCGCACACCTGATCCCTCCAGGGCTGAGCTGGGGGGTGAGCGTTTTCCCTGCGATAGGTGAGGGGGCTGAGGCCCGGGACGGTGGTGCGGCCTGGAGATTGGGGTCGGGGCTCAGGACTCCAGCTCCCAGCGGGAACCACAGCTGCAGCGTGGCGTGTGGCATGACAGAGGGTGTGTGTGTCACTCCCAGTTCTGATTTCAGCTACTCAAGCCACAGATAAAGGCTGATAAGATATTCCAGGGCAGGCTCCGAGGAGCAGGTGCCACGTTCTAGGTTGAGGGGATCCGAGCTCGTGGCTGACAGTGCCGGGGTCCTCGGGCCGGGTGCGCGTGTGCTCAGTGGTCACTCTTGAGACAGACATCGCTTATTTACCCGCTCGTTAGACGTGTGTTCATTAGTCATTAGGTGTGCACTTGTTTATTCACTAGATAGCTATTTGTTCACTCGTTGGTCAGAGGTTTGTTTCTCCCTTTGTTTGACTCTGTCCATTTGCTCAGTAGAGACTTGTGTGTCTACTTGTGACGTGGCACATGGCCTGCTGAGGCCCTGCCATCGGCCAGCGACTCCGCGGGCCACCCACGCATCATCTGGGTCAGTCTGTCGTCACCGCCGATTTTCTTGTTCTAAGTAGAACAATCATCGAAAACGAGCGTGAGTCACTTCCTGGAAACAACGTCCACCCCAAATGCGAGGTGACCCAAGTGTGGGCCGAGCGTCCCTCCCTGGGTCCCGTGTCCCCGTCTGAAAAGCCGTGGGCTTGGCCTGGTCCGAGGTGGGGCCGCAGGTGGGCTTCTGAGGAAGGACTCGGGGCAGAGTCGCCGGTGCGGTGGGGTTTTGGCAGATCCTTGTCCTGAAAACAGGTTTGGTTCCTCCTGCTCTGTGAGCCTCGCGGGGCTGGGCCTTTGCTCCCCGGGCCGCGCCGTGGTGGTCCAGGCTGCTGGAGCAGCCCCGGGCGGCCCTGCCTCCATCCACCCTCGGCCTTGGCTTCCGCCCCTCACAGACAGCCTCGGTCCTCAGGGGGCAAGATGTCTGCACCGGACAGTGACGTGGCCTCGCAGCGTGCGTGTGCACGTGTGATGTGCGTGTGCACGCGTGTGCCCCGGTGCCTGTCGGCCAGGCTGGCGTGAGCGCGGGAGGGAGAGGGCTCCGCGGGAAGCGCCTCCGCAGTGGGCAGAATGGACGGGACATGAAAGCACGGAGGACAAATAGTTTCCTACCTTGCTCCGATAATGGGCGAGTCCTCGGGGCGATTAATCCTCGCGTCGCCTTTGCAGCTCGGTTTGGGAGTGACAGTGACAAGGCTCCCGAGGACTCCGCTAATTTGCACTCCATTCAGCGCCTCGTGAAAACCCATCAGGGCTGCGGAAGGACCGCGCCGCGCTTGACCCCATTCAATGGGGAGCGATACACTGGGAACGCGGCCAGCGCGCACAATGCCCAAAAGAGCAAATTGGCAGAGCTTTGTTCCTCCTTTCTCCCCTGCCTTTCACGCGGCCTGTGCTAGTTAAGCTCCTCATTTGTCCCCGCTGGGGGCTCGGGGCTTGGGTCACCCTCGGGGGCTGCCTTTTCAGGTGATCTTGACACCCCTCTGGCCCCGGCCTGAGCAGGAGTGGGGGCAGGGCAGGACACCGCAGGATTCTGGGAGGCCGGGCCTGGACGCAGGCGGTGGGGGTCTGCAACGGGGACCCCCAGGTGCCCACGTCCCTCTCCCCTCACAGCCTCACGCACATCCCCTGTCCTCAGCTCTCGGGGCACCGCTCGGAGGCCCTGGCTGGAGACCAGCACCCCCAGCATCTCCTGCTGTCTCACTTGCCGCTGTGCACAGGCACCTGCGAACATCGGAACCTGCGAGATGAGCTTTTCCGCTGCTCCCTCCGCCTGTCCCCTCCACCTGTCCCCTGCCTCCCTGCTTTCCCCCCCCCCCCCGCCCCCGCCTCAAGGAGCACAGTCTGTGAGGGCCCCCGGTAAGGGAGCCTATTCCCTGCCGGGCCGGAGTCCCCAGCCTCCTCTGTGGCACTGCCCGGCCCCCACCCAGCTATGCCACAAGCCCCAGCAAAGCCAGGCGTGGGGACCCTGGCGGGGCCACCCTGGCAACAGGACAGGCGTCATCACCTTGGAAAGGGAAGCCCCGGCCCCTCGCTTGCTGGCCACGTGCTCCCCGGAATGGCGGAGAATCCCACCCTTGCGGCCCCTCCGCTGCCAACAGCGGCCACAAACACAGATCTGCAGACCCCGAATTAGCAGTAAACGCTACCCGCTCAGCGACGGAGCAGAGTCAAAAACAAACCACCTTCCCAAATCTCTATGAATTAAACATGGCAAACCCATCAAGTCATAGATACGACCATTCTTGCCTAATTTGCCGACACAAATAACCGTAACTACTTTGTTGGGGAGAGGGGTGCCGAGGGCGGTTGTCTCTGCTCAGCCGCTGTAATTATAAAATTGCGATGCCTGTAATTTGCCACTCAGCCCTGTCACCGGCTGGGGAGCCATGCATGCCGCACGGTGCACACAGCGTTTCTGCTTTGGGGTTTTGCTGTGCCGACTCAGTTTCCCTGGAGAGCCTGTTGTCACTTCCCTTGGGGCACAGGCACCTGAGGGTCTTGAGCACTGGAGCGGGGACGGTGGCTGCTCCCGGGAGATGCTCTAACTAGACACTTCCCCAGGGTGGCCGGGGAGGATCTGGCTCTCCAGGTGAGGAAGTGGGGCTTCCGGGATGCCGTGTCCACCCCTGTCACCCCAAGAAAGGTCACAGCCAGGGCTTAGACGGGGACTCTGCGTCTGGGCCGAGCCGGTGTGCGCCCGGAGGCCTGGCCACCCCCCATTAATCCTGCAGCTCCCGATCCTTATCAAGCCCGCTCTGCCTGGAACATTAGCTCGGAAGCACGCAGCCCGCGAGGGCGTGCCCGGCGAGTCCGGCAGGACGGCCGGCAAGCTGTGCCTGGACACATGTCCCCGTCCCGTGTGGCCACGTGCTCAGACGTACCTGGGATCCACGGTTCTTACTCCGTCCCGGCCCCACCCTTGTCCGGAGGGCACGTGACTGGCCCGGGATGCGCAACAAAAATGCGTTTCCCTGTAAAAAGTTTACTGCAGAAAGCGGAAAAGTAATTTAATAGGGAAAACAGTTTCCCTGTTCAGACAGGTGACTTCTCATTTTATTCTCCTGTTGGACATAAACCAGAAACTTCTAGATCTGTGGTAGCCCGACACGCTGGGCAACTTCCAACCCCACCTGTCTCCGTCTAAGCGGAGATAATGCCCGTCTCAGCCCAAACGCTGCCAAGCGACCTAGAGCGGTCCTGGCTTCGCTGGTTTCCAAAGCGATTCCACAGGTCAGACCCGCCGGTGCGAGAGCCACGCCCACAGAGGGTACCACGGCAGCATCTTGCGGGGCAGGTGTGGCCCCCCAGGCTGGCGTCCCCCTCAGAGGCAGGTGGACCTCCGAGCATGCCGGCCCCTGCTGGGCGCCTGGCCCCGAGCTCATGGTTTCCACATGGGACAAGAGATGCTCCGACAGGGAGGTCGTTACGATGACCTTGACCTTGACCTTGGCCGAGGGGGAGCTGGGGCCCGAGGATGCTTTTCTGGTGGACACAGGCACTCTGGCCAGGTGGGTCCCGAGACTCCGGTGTGAGGCTGGGCGCAGATCCCCAAACCTCCCTGTCTGCCTCTGATCTCGGAGGTCCACGTTGCAGGCCGGACACTGGGGGCCCGTGTGTGTGGACCCCGTGGCCAGTTGACCAAGGCGTTCCTTTCAGCCAGCCAGCGGTCATCTCAGCGTCCTCAAAGACCCCATGCCGGCCACCGACCCGCCACTGCCAGGGCCCTGACGGCCAGTCCTGAGCTCCAGGGTCGCCTGGGTTGAGGATTCAATCAGAGCCAAAAACATCCCCAAGGGGTTCCTTCCAGCTACCGAAAAGTGAGTCAGTGAGCAGGAAAGGATGGGGCGGGATGGAATATGCTGGAACAGAGCCCAGCCAAACCTTCTGTGGACAGACAGGTAATCCCTGAACCACATCACGAGGCCACGTCCATGCCAGGGAAGTCCAGCTGGGCCTCGGGGACAGGCGGGGTCCACAGGTCCAGGAGAGCGGATCCCGCAGGGCCGTTCTGGGCTTAGTGCCCTGTGGGCCTGGGCAGGGTGGGAGTGGCCGGCTGGGTGAGTGGGCCGCCCTGCCCCTGCCCCTGCCCCCACCCCAACTCCCTCTACCACGTGGGCAGACCCGGACCCAGACCCGCGCCGAGGCCCTGTCCTCCGGGGACCTGTCTAGTCAGCGGTTCCTCTGCACTGGTGGCTTCGCCTCCCCCGCCCGTTCCCCCGGGCATGAGGGATGGCCGTGGCCTTCCCCTGCCAGCCTGCCCTCCTCCCCAGTGCCCCACGTCCTCTGATTTCCCCTCGGCTCTCACAAATTCTGCCCGTGTCCGCACCCTCATTAATCAATGTCAGCGCACGGCGTCGGCAACAAGGGCCGCATTCTTCCCCAGCCCCAGCCTCACACATCCCATTGTTCCCCGGCCGATTCAGACGGCAGGAAAACAGCCCATGCAGCACATAAAAGAGATGAGACAGAAATGAAAAGAATCGAGGGAGAAAAAAGAGGAGGCATTTTCCCCCCGAAACACTCGAATAAATGCTCGGCAATGATAATTTAAATTATTCATACATTTATGAAAACATCCATTGAAAACTGAAGTGTATGATGCTCTTTGTCTCTGTCTCTGTCTCTTGTTCGGGATTAATCTTTACTGTAATTCGTGCCGGCCGTGGCCCTCACAAAGGCCATGCTCTCTTTCCATGGGAAAAATGTGTCGACAGACCCCAGTGAAAAGTTGGGGAGAAGTTTCTGCTGACGCGGCAGCTGCCAGGCCCTCGAGACGCCGGACGGGCCACGTCTAAACAGTGTCCAACCCACAGGCAGCACAGAGTGGTTCTCACATCACTGTGCTCCAGTGACATCCGTGCCGTGGCGCAGGAGCCGGCGGGACTGCCTCGGGCAGGGGCCCACGGAGCATGCGTGTCCCGCGGCCCCCGGGGAGGGAGAGCCGGACAGTCCTCCCCACGACGCCCCGCCCGGCAGGGACGCTCGCGCTGGAGGGGTCTGGCAGCCAGGGCCCGCTGAGCCCAGCCCAGTGCCACCCCTGTGTCCTGCCCTGCAGCGTGCAGGTGACAGCAGGCCAAAGCTGCCATCTCGGATGCTCCCCAACCCTGGGCCGGGGTCCTGCGTCCCACTGTCCTGAGGTCAGGGGCGTTGGACCCCTTCCTGATATTGCACAGGGTGGCACACTGTGGACAGTGGCCACCGGCACAGAACTGGAGTGGACGGATTCCTAGCGGGCGGTCCTCCGTGACCGCCGTGGAGATCTGGCACCCACCGTCCGCACCTCCACCCCCTCCCACCCCTGGTCCCTTCCCCGGCCATCGTTAGCCCTGGGGGAAGGAAGCTCCCTCCCCGCGACTGAACTCCGGTCCGAGGGCCGGGGGAGGAGCACCCGCACCCCTGCGGGATGTGCCGTTTCTGTGCAGCGTCCTCCCTCCTGTGCTCCTCCATCAAAGTTTTGGTCCAAAGCGGGCCTGGGAGCCCACGTGGGCTTTTCCCGCTTTCCAAAAGATGGCCCCGGTTCCCGGCGTGTGAGCCGTTTGCGGCTACCCCTCTCTGGACAGCGGGTGCGCCAGCCCAGTGGCGGGCGAGGCGCGTGTGCG
Source organism: Lemur catta (assembly GCF_020740605.2). NCBI lineage: Eukaryota > Metazoa > Chordata > Mammalia > Primates > Lemuridae > Lemur > Lemur catta. The sequence goes on along the minus strand of NC_059130.1, from coordinate 125,116,365 downwards.
GGACTCGGTGGGCGCAGCGATGGGGCCTCTTTGGCGCTCAGAGCCTCTGTAGGTTCAGAAGCCCGTGCGGAGACTGCGGGGCGGCCTCGCCGGCTGGTCCAGACTTATTTGGTCTGGAATGGGAGCAGGGATCCCGTGGGAACAGCCCTCCTCGCTGGATTTACGGCTTCTCTGGTTTGGGCCAGGTCACAACCCGAGAGGAAAACCGCTCCTCTCAGCTCCGCGTTCAGACCAGAAGGCGTCTGGGCAGCGCCTGGGAGCAGGGACCTGGCCGCGGGGGCGGGGCCAGCACAAGCTCGGGTGGGGGTGGGGGTGGGGTGCTCCACGCCACCACGGCAAAGCGGGTGCCTTCCCAGAGCAAGCGGTTTTCGCGGGTCCCGTGTGGCTCATCCTGGTAGTTTTTTATTTTATTTTTTTTTAACGTGGGAGAATTCCTGAGGCTCAGCCGGTTGCCTTAAGCTCCCCGCGAGTGTCGTTCTGGACCCGCCGGGACACTGTCTCTTCTGCCTCCCCGTATTCAGGGTGCTGCCTGGCGCTACTGTGCTCCCACTGTGGGCCCACACACGGGGTGTCGGGCACCTCCCCCCAGCTAGCCCTCCCTCCCCTGTCACCCGTGTGGGGGTCTGGGAAGGTGCCAAGTGCAGGAAGGACACGGGAGCAATAAATCATCCCTGGTCCAACATCTGCAGGCCCTGGGGGCTCGCCCCTGGCCGCTGCCACCCCCCACATCCCTCCCCGACAAAACGCTATTGTCGTGGCCGAGTGAAGAAGACTCGCTTCCACTGACAAAGGGCCCCCGCCGCCGTGGCGTGGACCGCGGAGGAGGTGCCTGGCTCCCGGCAGGGAGCTGTGGGGCTCTTTCTTCCCTCCGGTTCATACTTTTCCTCTCTCATGGGGGTCCCCCAGAGCCTTTCACTGGGCTTCATATTCACATAAAGACATCAAGAAAAAACCCCGCAGAAAGAATTATTAGGCATGGCTGTCAAATGCGTTATGGGGGGGCACAGTAACCCTTCAGGGGCTGGCCCGGCAGCCCCAGCCTCCCGAGAGACCCCGGGCATCCGGAGGAGGAGTGGGGCCACCCTGGGGTGCAGGCACTGGCCACGACACACTCTGCACACCCGCCCAGTGGGACACGCACACACGTGCACACGAGCGTGCACACGCAGGTGGGCGTGGATGGCACCTGTTCACACACGGATCTCAAACTGCGGCATTTGCTGTGAAGGTGCTGTCCCCTCCTCAGAGAGGGACGCTCCCCACCCTCCTCCCTGTCCTCTTTGTTCTGGTGAGCAGGACGGTCTTGTCCCTTCTCCACCCTGGCAGCCGTCTCTGCCCGCTCAGCCCAGGCACTGCGGCTTTCTGCTCTTGGAACCAGGGGTGGCTGAAACCAGATGTCCCTGGAGGCCAGGTTCACGCTGGGTAGGACAGGGTGGACGATCCCAGCGCACCCACTCAGAAATCCCGAAAACCAGCAGGTTCTGCAGAGACAGGCTCTGTGCTCAGGGCAGGTATGGGCTGCCCTGGGCTGTCACGCGGGGGGAGGGTCTGCTCCCCTGTCCCCAGCGCAGAGCTGCCACCAGCTCGCCCCAGACCGCTCTGCCACCTGCCTGATCCTGACGGCTTTCCGAACATGCACAGCCGGGGCCCAGCCTTCCCCAAGGAAGCTCCCCCGTGCCCAGGGCCGCGTGGAGCCGGCAGCCGCCGGGGAGGGATGTGCTCCCCCATGGCCGGCCGCGGGGGACACCCTGAGGATCTGTGACGGGGGCGCCCCGGGGTGGGCAGCGCTTCGGATGCATTTTCAACGTAGCTCTCCGGTGCACAGAAACCGAAAACCACATGCCGACAAACGACTCCCTCGGCAAACATTTTTATTTCCAATTAGCGAAAGAAAAATTGCTAATTTGCTGCAGTTGGACCAGGCTGACGTCTCAATCTGCGGAGTGTCAGTGCAGTGAAAGGAAGCGTTTCACACTGTGCCGGGAAGAGCACGCAGCTCTAAAGAGGGTCAGGGCGGCGGGCCCAGAAACCAGATTGACTGGCCACGGCGCTCAATTACTCACACAAGACACACATTGTCTGCCGTGCCAGCTCCAGAGGACCTGCCTTCTCAGGCCTGCCCCTCGGCGCGGGGGCGGGGGAAGGGGTCCGGCGCGGAGGGGAGGGCAGGGTGCTGGCAGCCTCCGCGGGGCAGGATCGTCTTCGGGAACAGAGCGAGTCAGGGGCCGGGTTAATGATTACCCGGCTCTGTCTGCAGTGTTCAGGAACAGGACGATAAAATTCTCCAGGGCCCGGCCGCGGCTCTGCACCCGGAGATACTGCGCCGATAACACCCCGCGGGAGTCGGCGGCTGGACGGGCAGGAGGGGCACCTCTCACGCCGCGTTTCAAGGCACCGTGACTGCCCCACTTAACTGACCTCGGGAGAAGCCCCTCCAGGCCTCTGGGGACCACCCCCCAACCTCGGGGAGCCCCAGGCTGGGCTCTCGGCAAAGCCGGCTCTCCCCAGGCCTGAGGTCCGGGGACCCACGGAGCTGGCGTGGAGTAAGGACCCAGAGCCGGCAGGGCCTCCCCGGGGAGGTGGTGAGGCAGCTGTGCTGGCCACAGATGTTTGGTGCTGAAGTAATAATGAACCTCTCCTGAAAGCCATTGACCACGTAACCTCAGACAGCGAAAGCCTCCGGGTGGGCTCTCGGAGGATCTAAACGGGCTTGCCGACAGCTGCAGACACAAGCCTCATTTTGCACAGGCATTCATTCCATGCCCACACGAGCCGGGATGAAAGCATCTTGTTCTCCTGGCCCTGCCCACGCCGTGTCTCCGTCTGCAGTACCTTCCTCCCGCGTCCCCACGGTTCTGGAGCCTGCCCAGCCCCCCGGCCGGTTCCCACGAGGCCTGTCCCAGGAAGCGTCCCCACCACTGTGCGGCCACATTGCTGACACCGTCACAGTCGGCCAGGGCAGCCCCAGGAGGCGACCTGCCCCTGCTCAGACTCACCCAGGGCAGATCCCGCAGACACCTGCAGCCCTCGCCTGTGCCTGTCCCCTCTGGTGGCTCAGTGGGCCTTGGCCCGGGTCACGTGGTTCCAGGACAGGGCAGGGAGCAGTGCGGGCCCAGCTGGGGCTGAGCAAGCCAGACCTGCCTGCAGGTGCACCTGGCCCACCCGGCCCACCTGGGCCACTGCTGGTTCCCCTTTGGAGTGGCCTAGGAGAGCCCTGCCTTGACCACTTGGTCCTCTGCCCATCTCTGGCAGCCCTGGTGTCCCCAGGGTGGTGACCGGTGGAGTCGTGCAATTGTCTGGCAAACAGGATGCAGAGAGGGGCAGGTGTCAGCAGTTGCTGGCCCCCTTGGAGGGCAGTGCCAGCCTGCGTGGGGAGGGTCCTGGCCTTGGGACCAGCTACCCAGGGAGGACAGGCCCAGCCCAGCCCGGGGAGAAAGGAGCCACCCACAGCGGCAGAGCAGCCTCTGTCATCACCCGCCGTGCAGAGAGTTAAGCCGCCATCCACGGCAGCCGTACAGTGCTCCGCCTCAAGTCAGGCCGACCTGCCTGGGGAGCGGAAGTCAGGTTTACAAGCCAGGAGGGTCGGTGAGGTTCAGAGTGGGGAAGGTTGGGGGGGCCGGACCCTGGGATGCCAACTGGCCACTGCTGTCACCAGCTCAGACCGGCCGTGTGCACCTCGGGCACAGAACGAGGCCTGGGGCATGTTTAGTCCTGGACAGAGACTCCAGCAGGGCACCCCCCCCACCACAATCTGATCTTTAGGGAAACAGCCTCAGGCCCTCCAGGCATCAGGGAACAGTGACTGCTGTGTGGCCTTGGACAAGTCACCACCCTCTCTGAGCCTCTGGTTCCTAGCGTAACAGAGACAATCAGATGCAATAATGTATGTGGGACTTTTTCCCACGAGATGCGAAGCGCTGCTTGGATGTGTTGTCTTTGTGCAAATAAGGACAGAGGGACTGCGGCCGGCATTGTCGGGGGAGCGCTTTGTCCTGCGTGGACCGGTCTGCCGGCACTGTATTTTCTTCACTAGAAATAAAGCTTTGCCCGCCGGGCCATCAATCATGGAAAAGTCTGGCCCCAGACGTACAATGCACACGGCGCTGTTCCCAAGGACAGAGAGGCCGGGCGCACTGTGCATTTGGCCGCTTCTCCTGGCTCCTTCCTGCCCGGCCCTGAGCTGTCGAGAGCCTGAGGGCATGGCCCACACATGCGTGCTCGCAATACACACATGCACACACATGCATACGCACAGACTCACCCATGTGTACCCAAGCAGGGACACACATGCACATACATGCACATGTGTTCACAGGAGCAAAACGCACGTGCATGTGTGTGCACACACAGATGTGTGCAATTCCCCGTGGAGACCTGACTCTCACCCCAAGGCCCATGACCTCGGAGCCACTCTCAGGGTTCGCCTGGCGAGGAGACATCTGCACAGAAAACTCTGTGACGTTTAGAAGGTGGTACAGGACACCTCACAGAGTTGTGACTTACCTGTGCGCAGACCCTGGGGGCACCCACTGCTCCCCAGCAGGCCTATGGACTGTGCACGGGGTGAGGTGGGGGGGTCAGGACACAGCTGCCGTGGCCGTGAGGCAGAGGGCTGAGGACGAGGTGGGTGGCCCCCACCCCAGCCAGACCTCCCCGGGGACGAGCGAGGGACTGCAGAAGTCACTCCCCACACAGGCCCGCTGCTCCCCAGCTGGGCTGCTGCTCGGGAGGCCCAGGCCTTGGGCTGCATCTTCCAGCGTCCTGAGCTGGCAGAATGTGCCAGGGCCGGAGCAGGCTGAGCACTGGGGCTCCCCGTTTCGCAGGGGGGGACGTCCTCTTTCCTTCCTCCACCATGAGGGGTGGGGCCCCACGTCCACCGCCTGTTGTCCCGCCTTTCTGCCCTCGAGGGAACCTCCACTGTGGCCTGTGGGCTTCAGGAGGGCCAGCCTGCCAGGCTCCGGCCCGTGGACAGTGCTGGCATGTTCTAGAGCCTTACCAGGCAGCCTTACCACACTCACCCTGGCTGTGGTCCAGAATCTCTTATGCCCGGGCCCCGCCCCCACCCTGACGTGGGACCCTGGGGTGTGCCAGGCACCGGGGCTCCCCCTGACTCGCCGAGCTCAGGTCTGTGCTTTTCCTGCATCCGCCCAGGATTCCCCGGTGTGTGGTTTCCAAACTCTGATCTGGGCGCTTTACATCCAAGGGAGCCTGGAGACAGTGCACCTGCCCTGGCAGCCCGGCCGGCTGCTCTCGGTGGGGACCAAGGCCACCTTGAGGGACACCTGACGGGCCCCGGGACCCCCGGCTCCAGAGGCTCCCGGAGAGAGCGAGCACCGAGCCAGGTTTGCTGGAGGAGCCACCTGCCCACGGACGCGTCTGCGGAATGCCCAGATGAGGCCGGGATGGCCCTGCCTCTGCCAAAATAAAGGCCTCTCTTTGCTACGAGGGAATCGTCAAGTGAACTGAACCGGGGCCAGTTTCAGCCGGGGCACCGTTAATCACGGTGTCGATTACTGAGCTGCTCTCGGTTTTCATGGGAGCAAACGTTTCTAGAGTCGGTAGCGCCTGTTATCTTTCCACGGATAGAGCCACGCTGCTACGTTGCTGAGCCGAAGTTCCTCTCTCGCCGAAGCTGTTCCCAGCGCAGGAAAACGGCGCACCCCGACCCCGCTGTGCCAACCCGGGCTCACCCCCTGCACGCCGGGAGAAAGACTTTGGGGCCACCAAGTTGAATAACATTGCCTGGATTTTTTTTTTTTTTTTTGCTTTAGCTCAACTGAAACTCATCCAAAGCCTTCTCTCCCTCGCAGACATTGCAGGGGACACACCGTAAATTTGAGTATCTGGACCGCATCCTAATATCACAACCTCAGGAGCAAATTTCTCAGTAAATCACAGACCAGGTGCGAGATGTCACAGAGACACCAGTGCCGGGGAGCAGCCTCCGGAACGGGCGGCAGAACGTGCAGTCGGAACGGGGACCGGCGCGATCCCCGGCTCACGGCGTTTCCCACGGCAAATCCCGTGAGCGGACGGGAGCGAAAGCCGGGCTTCCCGCTCCATCTGAGGCTTTGCCCCCTTGCTCAAATATTAAGATCAACAGTATCACTTTGGAAAACGTTACGTCTAATGGAAAATCCATCCTGCCGATCGGGGCTTCTCTTTCAGGGACGCCATTGTGTCAGGCAGAGCGGCGGCCGGCCGTCAGCTGCTCTGCCTCAAATAGATAATCAATTTCCCTGAAAGCATCAACGATCAGAGTGGACATTTATTGCCCCTGGATGGTTTATCTTCGGGGCCGGGGACAGCAGGGCGGTGACGGATACCAGATCTGCCAGGGAACACAATTAAGTGCCGGGAGGATAAGGAATTTCATACCGTGCACAAGAAAGCAATCAAGTCCATAATTGAACTCCATCGCATGGAATTGCCCGGAAATAAACATCACACCCCGAAGCATGTGACGCAAGTCTGTGTTGCGGGTCACACGATAGTGTTGCGATGTCCCCTTTGTTTCTCCCCTGGGGGTCTCCACCTGCCCCTCTAGCGGACACCGGCCCGCAAGGCAGCCCTGCCCTCCCCTCGCTGCCCGAACTCGGGGCTGTGGCGGCTGCTTCCTTTTCCTTTGCTTGGAGAAGAGTTTGCTGGGCTTCGGATTGTCTTCAGTTTGCCCTGGAATCGTGTGTGCTCATCGAGCCCTTGCACTGGGCAGTCCCAGGGTGGGTGGTGCAGTAGAGGAACCGGTCCCGTGCCTGGAAGGAAAGATGCCCTGGGCCCCCAGGGACAGAGAGAGACACCTTGCTGTGAAACTGGGGGCCTGCTCTGGTCCCACTGCAAGAGCTCGGGGAGAGACTGACATCCCAGCTCTGGGGCCTGTTGTCTCCAGGGAAGTTGCGCCTTCCTGTGGACAGTCTCGGGGACTCCGTGGCCGGGGGGAGGGGAGGGAGGGCACATGCACCCTGCCCTGCTCAGGTCAGGGACGAAGAGTGAGGAGTGAGGAGCTGGTGGGGCCGAGGGCGCCGCCTTGCTGGGCCCTGACTGCATTGCTCCTGGGGCGGGGGTGGGGCACCTCTGGGTCCGGTTCAGGCCTGTTTGGACCTCGTGAACTTGATTTTCAAAAGAACCTTTAAATGCTGGAGTTTAAGGTCATCTACGCTTGGTGAAATTTGGCTTTTAGTTTGGAAGGAAAAGAAAGCACAGAGCATTTTGGACACAAAATAGCTCTTTAAAACAGCATTTTGATGAGTTAAGTATAAATAAATCAGAAACACACGGATTTCATTTCCTTTAAAATACCCGTGGGCTCAAACACTAGCGGGAAAAGTGCCTGGCAAACGGCGGTTTGGGATTTTGACAAACCCAAATATTTTGAAGAGGATTCTGAAGTGTTTGCACCCAGGTCTTCTCTCTGCTCTGCCTCCCTCGAGCGCCGGAGCCGACCGGTCCCTGTGGGCAGGACACGGGCACCCGCCCTCTGCCTCCACGGTTCAGGGCTTCCACAGCCGAGCCCGATGATGCGTTGCGTCCGTGTGTGTGCGTGTGTGTGTGCATGTGCATGTGTGCCTGTGCGTGTGGGCATGCGCGTGTGTACGGAGGGAAGATCAGATAAGGGGTGAGGCTTTGCAACTTCAAGAATTCTAGCTTTATTTTGGCGTGGAATGGGGGGAAAAAACACACATGAGAATCCTACTTGCAGGGGCTGAACTTGGGCTCCGTCTAAGACGAGCGCTGGAATGAAGTCAGGGGTGTCTGCTCTCCGCCCAAACATCTGGGCTCCAAGTGGGGAGTCCAAATCCACCCCCAGAAGTGCTGGATCACCGACGCGGCTCCTGGACACGCAGCCGCCGGGGCAGCCAGATGTGGGGGCGCCGCTCGGACCGCGCCAGCGGCAGCGGGCACTGCAGGGTGAAGTTTTTACCTCCAAGGGGGGCGGTTCTTGGTGTGCCCCTCTGCTGTGGCAGCGTCACTGAACCCGTCACTGGGGCGGCTGCTTTGCACACAGAGCCTCCCCTGGAGGTGGGGAGGGTGGGCGGAGAACGCCAGAACCTCGGCTGCCGCTGGAGGACGAGATGAAACAAACACCAGCTCCTGCCTTCAGGTGCGGGCAGGTAGCCTAGGAGCAGCTCCCCCGAGAAACCACTGACTTCCTTCCTGTTCTGAATTAAAACCCGCCGGGCAGTGCGGGGCAGTTGCTCAGATGCGTGAGGCTCGCTCTGCGGTTTTACAGACTAATAAAGTTTGGGGCATCCGAGGGGAGCCCAGAAGGTCACGGGGGAACCGAGGGCTGTTGCCGGCTCCAGAGTGGTGCTTTCTTGGGGAACTGCCCTGGAGCCCCTCCGCGCAGACGGGACCCCAGAGCCACTTTCTTTGGTTATTTGGGTGTGTGTGAAGATGCGCCTCATGCCTGGGTCTCTCTGCAGCCTCCCCCTTATCTAGAGCCGCGGCCCCACCCCCGCAGTGTCCTCCCTCGGAGACGTAAACAGGACCCCGTTTGGCACGGCCTGCCCTGAAGCCTCTCTCCCCGCGCCGTGCCTTTTGGCATCCAATTAGAAAAAAACCTGCAATCAGTGCTGAAAGTTGGATTTTGAGATTTTCTGCAGAATTAGGCTTGGAGCATTTAACAACAAGGTTCTTTACTGCTCGGCCCCTAAATTTATAATGAAAATAAATATTTCCCCTTCCTGGTGCAGAAGGCCATGCCAACTGCAGGAAAGGGCCTGGTGTGAGGGGAAGCGGCTGGATCCACGGAGACGCCGCAGAGCAGGCCCCTGTGCGTCCCAGCAAGACCCGGTCCCGTAGCGGGGACCCCAGGGAATGAGAACGTTCCGGGCTAATCTCCGACCACTTCTCCTAATTGTACGGTGTTACGTGCTAATCAACACCCAATGCCTTTTCTCTTTAAGACCAAGACAGAACAAGGCCTCAAATTACTAATTACACAAATACAGTGTCTTTTGCTAATTGGATTTGTTAATGTTAGTTAATAAAGCACTTTAAGGATAGGCGGTGTGGTATGAAAGAGGCAATTCATACGTTTAATAATAGGCTAATAACTGTCAGCGATGAATAACCAGCCTCTGCCGCGTGCACCCAGCTCCCCGCGCACTTTCCAGCTCTGCGAACGTCTGTTACAAATTAATGCCTTCGCGGGAGCCAGCTTGCGCGCCGGGCTCCCCGTCCCCGCCGTCCGAGTCCCTTCTTGCCTCCCAGCGGCGGGGTTTGGAGCACACGCAGACCACAGCCTGGGGGCTGTTTGGGGCGCTTATCCTGCAAAGAAAAATGAAGTCCTGTTATTTCTATTATTTATGAAAGCGCCTCAGGCCAAGCGATTAGGGACAGGAACCGGAGTCCTGCATCCTTGTCCTGAGGCCAGAGGCTTAGCTGTTGTACTCAGTGACCCCGGGCGAGCTCCGTGACCTTCACAGGCCTCAGTCAACTCAGCTGGAAAATTGGGTAAAAAGATTGTGGTGTCTCTCAGGCATGGAGCTGCCCAGGGAGGTGCTCAGAGGTGGTGGAACAGTGTGGGCCGGAGCACGGGGACGCGGCGGTGGCCGGAGGTCTGTCCTCACTCGAAGGGCCAAAGCCAGAAGGAGACCAGGACCTGCCGGCTCACAGTCGGGCCTGGACCTGAGGCCGGGCCAGCTCCCAAGCTGGGCTGGGAAACGCAAAGGCCAGATTCCTGCCTCCGGCTCCTGCTCCTGCCCCCGCGTTCTGCTGGCCCTGGCACCTGAGGTCTCCAAAGATTCTGGAAGGACAGGAAAGGGCGCTGCAGCCGTGGGAAGGTTCCCGGGGGCGGCTGCATCTCCGGAGCCGGGCCTGCTCCCTGCACAGAGCTCTGTGTGGACAGGCGCGGGGGGGCGGGCTTTGCGGCTGGTGCTCTGTCAGGATGAGCACCATCCTGAGACACGCCCCCCCGGGGGTCAGTTTCCTCCTTGTCCGAGTCCCTGTTTCGAGACGTGGGCTCTTGGCTGCATCCCACGTGTCACCGTCGTGTCCAGTCACGGGAAGCACCAGTCTCGGGCTGCCCCACCGTGGGCCACGCTGCCTGAGTGCCAGGCTCCCCCTCTCCCAAGGACAGCACCGGGGGGTGTGTCCAGGTCCCCACCTCTGCCAGGGACGGGAGCCCGGAGAAGCACAGAGCGCTGTCTAGGAAAGAGAAGCAAACCAGTGACGGACACGCGTGTGTTTGCTCACCGTCCACGGGACGCCCCGTGTGAGGCTGAGGGAGGCCGGGCCGGGCTGCTCCGACGTGCGGGGACCCCAAGCCCCGGGCAGCCCCTGGAGGGGACGTGTTTGTTCACCGTAGGAATGTGCCAGGATTGATGCCATCGCCCCACCGTAGAGAAGCTGGAGGTCGCAGAGAGAGCAGGATTCCTGCGCCTCCCTGAGTGATGCCGTCCGGTCCCCGTGGCCTGAAGGGAGCCCGCGGCCGCCCGCGAGGGGGCTCCATGCCAGGCTCAGAGAGGAGTCCAAGTCGGGCACAAGGTCGCACCAGCCAGGCTGTGTCATCTCCTCCTCCATCCCAGGGCTTCTGTGGGACCATAGGCCCAGGAGGGGACATCCTGTCCTGAGAGCCTGTGGCCGCCCCTGGCAACACAGTCCCGCCTGTTTCGACCTGTGACCCCTCCGTCCTCTGCCACCCACCTCAGGTCACACTCAGCTCCGTGGGGCTCCCGCCAGCTCGGGGTCTCCTCCCTGCCCAGGACACGCTGGGCTGTCACCCCTCCGGCAGCACTGTCCCACACCGTCACCTGGTCACAGCTGGATACACCTCAGCTCCCTGTTCAGTCTTTGGGAAGAGCAAATAAACTGTGGTGTCGAACCACCTCTCCCGGCTCTGAGAACAGTCTAGAAAATCCAGCCATGTCCAAGAAGATGTCTGCAGCTCTTTAAGATAAGCCTTTCTGGTTCGAGTGCCTTTGCGTGCACGGAAGTGCCCGTGTCTGAGGCTGGTTGGGCAAAGCTTCCAAGGGCCCCGTGGTCACAGCGCTCCCCGGCCCACGGAGGGCAGCAGGTGGCAAGTGCCAGGGCCACAGAGAGAAGGCCCTCCCGGGACACTGTCCCGAGGCCACTCCTGCCCTCATGTGGGCTGTGTGGCCGAGGTTCCCGGCCCACAGGTCAGCACGGACACAGCCGGGAGGACCAGGAGGCTGGGCAGGAGAGGCGCTGCCTGCAGGTGCCCGGAGCCTTCCTCAGCCTCCCGCCCTGGCCCGGAAGGGTCCCGCCCTGTGCCCCTGTCCTCCTCCTGCACTAATGGGGTTGTTTTTCCCAGCCATCCCCCCGACAGACGGTGACCTTGTCAAGTTTGCTAACAGCCGCCCTGAGCAGCCACATATCAAAGTGCCACCACCTTCCCCATCGGGGCTTCCCGCCAGCCACTGGCCACTGCGGATGGGACTGCGGGGTGGGGGGGTTGCTCCCTGAAGCCTCTCGCCGTCTGGAACTGAGCTGCTGGTGCCAACGGTGCGTTCTGACTCCCGGCAGTCAGAGCAGCGCCGGGGAGGCTGGTAGAGGCTCTTCCTGCTCCTCAGGGCGAGGGGGCAGGACGTAAGCAGGTGTGTGTGCTGTTCCGAGGCTCCGGGCCGTGGTGTGGAGCAGGACCAAGGACAGCCGTCGCACCCGGCCCCATCCTCAGACACAGGCGAGAGGGCGAGCGGTTTGCTGTCTCCCCAGAGCAGGGAGTGGCCGTCGTTCCTGGGACGCACTAGGCGGCGAGGGACGGCCACGAGAACAAAATTGCACTCTGCAGAGTCAGGACGAGAGCCAACGCCTTGGGCGTCGGGGTCTTGCTGTGTTCAGATTCCGTGAGCTTTCTGATGCTGTGGCCCTGGCCCCGGGTGGATGCACGTCACCCTGCCACTGTCAGGGTCCCTGGGCCCCGCAGGGTTGTGAAACGAGGTCACTAGAGGACACTTCCTGTACTTGTCGCGCTGGCTCGCCGAGGGTCTCCAGAGAGACACGCTGGCCTCCGTGGGCAGCCGGCCACGACGCCCCTGACTTGCCCACGGCTCTCCCCAGGGCAGTGGGGCAGGGCTGGTTAGAAGGGTTTTCTAGACTCCCCGGTGTCACCAGTCTCGCTGGGGCCTTTGAGCAAGAGGACAAGACCCCGGCCTCTCAGGATGCGCCCGAGGGCTGGCGTAGAGAAGACCACACCGAATGCCAAAGCCACCTGCCCCGGGGCCCCTCCCCATCTCAGACGAGGTGAAATATCCCAGGTAGTTTCGCAGCTTAAGGTGGAAATTCCAACAAACATTCTGGGACTTGGTTTGTGACCATTTTGTGTGCTTCTCCCTGTTGGAAAACAAACAGGAGGAAAAAAGGGAAGTACGGACAGAGAGGTTTCCGGCTGCGCCAATTTCATGCCCTCTCTTCCTCCTGGGCGGCTGCAGCTGAGAATGTGGCTCCGCGGGGTCCCCGGTGGGCGGGGCCGACAGCTGCCCACAGGGTCAGGTGTCGGGGGCTCTGTCTGCCCGTGCTGCCCGGGAAGACCACGCTGCGTCCTTGGACCCCAGGAGGGTTCACGTCACGTCCTCACTGTGTTTCCCCTGCATGGCATTTTGCCTGAGCCGTTTGGTGACGGCAGCCAGTGTGTGCCAAGGTCCCCAGGGCGGATGTGCCACTGCTGCCCACCGGAGCCTCCCGTTCCCTGCAGGGCCCTCAGGGAGGCTTCGCGCTGGACGCGCCACCCGAGGACACGGAGGCCTTCCCATCCCCACCCTCCTGCAGGCCACGCTGCATCTGCTGTGGCCAGGGGTCCACGTGCTTCTGAGGCGAAAGGCCAGCTCTCACGTGATTGCGGCTTTTTGTGCTCTGTGTGTTCTCCGTCCCATTTTGTTTGTTTGTTTGTTTTCACAACGCTTTAAAACAGGCACAGGCTGAGCTTAGCTCTGAGGCCGCACCCAGCTAGGACCTAGGACGTTGTTGTTTGTTGTGGCCCCGCCGGGTGCGTCGGCACCATCCCTCTGCGCCTGCTCCATCTCCATGGGGGTTTCCAGCCGTGACCCTTGGTGGTCTCACAAGTGGACGGTTCCCCTCGAGTGGCATCGTGGCTTGTGTGTTCCTGCTGCCAATAGAGGAGTGATCGGCTGGGCTGCTGCCATGTGCTCCCTCTCATTCTCACCAACAGCGTCAAGGTCATCCCCGGCACGTCTGCCCCCGTCCCACGGATGAGGGCCTCCAGACGGTTGGTTAGCCAAGGGCCTACAGGAGCCCAGGTTGCGGGGAGCCAGCGCAGAGCCCGGACAACTCGCCGGTTGCCCAGCCAGCCCTGCAGCTGTGCAAGCACTCGGCGGGGAGGGAAGGTCTGCGTGGCACTCGGCGTGGGCCGGGAAGGCCCCAAAAGCGTCCTCATGGGCAGGCAGCGTCGGCCCTGATTCCGCAAGAGTCTCGGAGAGGCAGAACAGTCCTGCAGTTCTCTCTGCCGCATCCTCCGTTGGCCTGACACCGAACTCGTCACCTGAAAGCGCAGAAGTGTGCCCCGTGGGGTTGGCCTGGGGATCGGGGCAGAGTGGAGGTCTCACCTGGCCAAGCCCTGCTGGTTCAGCCTCCCCCACCCGCCCCCAAAGAGCAACCGGGGCCGGGGAGCGCCACCTGCAGCTGCATTTGCCCGGATGCCGCGAGATTCCAAATACTGCCCGTTTTTCACAGCGGATCAGCTCGGAATTCCTGGGCGCAGCTGTCCCAGTAATTGGGTCCCATTAGGACAGTGTGCGGTCTTGTTTGGCGGCTCTCTGCCTCCCACCGTCCCTATGCACGGTGGCCTGGAGTTAGCGCGGCAGCTGTGGCCAAAACCCGGCACTCGAGACTCTGCCACGCCGTCCCCAGCCACAGCTTGGACACATTCTCCACGGGGGAGAAAGCAAAGCTCCTTCCATCTTCCCTCTCCCTCCCGGACCCCCCTCCCCATTCCTCCAACGGAACCGGTTCCATGGAGACCACGCAAGCCCGTGGCTCAGAGAGTGCCCGGTGGAGTCTCTCGGCCTGGGCAGGAATCCGCGCTCTGCCGCGTCCCGGCTCTGTGGCGTCGGGCAGCTCACTCAGCCTCCCTGAGCTTCGGCGTTCCCGGGGGCCGGTGGGGGTCATGACAGGATTATGTCCGGCACGAAGCAAGATATGGCAGTGACACCTGTGGCCGAGCTGGCACAGTAGCCGTTACACTGGCACCGTCATTTCATCGCTGTCGGGAGCGTCCCGAGGCACCATCCTCTGGCCCCGTGTCACGCAAGCCGCAGGGCCCAAGGCCACAGCCGGCAGGTGTCTGCCCAGGGAGTGGGCAGGTGGGAATCGCGGGGGCGAATTTGGTCAGGGAAGGGCCCACGGGGGACGGCGATCTGGTGTCTCCAGCCGCATCGCCCCTCGTCCCTGGGAAGGGCGGCCTGCCACTTTTAAGGGAATTATAATGAAATTCAATTCTGCCTTGAAATGTGGGGTGATAACCTCAGGCCCACCCACTCTCAAATAATTAAAGGTTCCCCAACCTCGACAAGTGGGGTTGCAGGTCACAGCCTGAGAAGGGCCCAAATCCTGGGGATCGAACTCCCGTCCTGGGCCTCGGGACCCTCGACGTGCGTGTGACCGAGGGGTGGTGGCCGGGAGACCTGCGGCCCTTCCTGTTCCCCTGCGAGGATGGGGGGCCACCCTTGGACACGCTCACGCCGCAGTGCACTGCCAGGCCTCTGCCAGCTCCCAGGTTGTTTCTAGAACTAAAGAATGTTGAGCATAAAAGATAAATGTTTGTGTAGAACCAATCATTGATCCTGTGATTTACCTTCCCCACGAAGAAAGCAAATCCCCAGGGGGAGTCTGCCTGGGGTGGGGGGGTCTCACGCCGCCACCAGGAGCCCAGGGGAGGGGCCCCAGTAGCCGCTCCCTGGGGTCAGGGCAGCATCTTGGGCGTCGAACGTGTGCGGAAAGGATGGTCAGAACTTCCAGGGCTGGGAAGCAGCTGCCGCGGCCCTGGGAGGGGCACATCTCTCCAACGTGGGTCAGGAGAGCCACCTCTGGTCTTGCCACCGGCAGACCTCGGTGTTAGTTTGAGAGACCCGTGTCCTCGGGCTGGTGGAGAATTCAAAGCGTTGGCTGGAATGGTGCCAAGAAGCTCGGGCAGCCCTGAGTTGGGGTAACCTGCCCCCTCCCCTCTCTTGAAAGGGATAGTTTGGGAGGGTAGGGGGTGTCCAGAGAGAGCAGTATCCTTGCCAACACGGCCCCCAAGACAACTGTGGACCCCAGGGTAGGTGCTCAGCCCAAGCTCTGCCCCAACTCCGCCATGTGCCTGTGGTGTTGGTCTCAGGGCCAGGGCAGGGTCACAGCTGGGGCTGGCTGGGGGCCCCCACTGCCCTGGAGCTGGGGACGGGGCCAGGAGGCCTGGGGATCCTGCTGCCCTCTAGCCAGGAGGTGGGAGTGGGAGGCAGGACCCCCACACCGAGGCTCCCAGCAGCAGCTGGCTTCGAGGGACCTCTGTGGCTTTGGGTTGGGGACCACGAGGCTGCCAGCTGTCCATGGGTGCTTGTCTGACCACTGTGTTGGCACTGAGGTCGGCGAAAAGTGGCTTTTGGGTTGGGGGACCCAAGGAGCCTTCTGGGCTGGTGACATCACCTTTATTTCTCTGGCTCCTTTTTCAGAGAGATGGGCCGTTGCCATGGACCCTCGTGGGGAATGCTCAGGTGACCTGGGTCAGGGGCTGGTCCACACCTGTGCAGCTTCAGTCCTCCCCTGGGCGAGGGGCTGCCCAGCCCCGCTGTCCACATGCACTGTCCCCTCGGGGCCCACAGCCCGGCTGGCAGCCGAGGCCCAGCTGCACCGCTGCGCACACGTGGGGGGATGGAGAACTGGCGGCCGCGGCCCCTCCCCGCTGCTCTAACTCCCCATGCGCCGTGTGGGCAAAGACCACAGCAAAGCGCCTGCCTTCGTTCTTCTCCGTCCCACTGTGTGTTCAGTGGCCTCCTGTCCCGGGCAGGGCAGCCTCTAGCTCTGCCGTGGGGAGAGCTGGACAGGTCCCGGCTGGTGGAGGGAACAGGAGGGCACAGGCTGGAGCCCCCCGTGGCCCGCCAAACGCTTGGGTCAGCAGGGAAGGACCCCCACACGCTCCTCAGAGCGGACACGAACACAGACGCCACTTGGGACCAGTGTTCGCAGGAAGCTGCCACTCTCTGCAGACCCTCCCCCTCGGGTCCGAGCCCCCACCCCACCGTCTGTCTGTCTTGCCCACACGTAGCCCGTGTTCGCCGCCACCCAAGTCTGGCCTGGCCTTAAGGCCTCCGAGCTCCGTCTGGGGGCACTTGCTGCCTTCTCCCTGTGCCCACACTGGCCGCCGCTGCCCCTGTCCTCCGCCCCTCCACCCGCCACCCCCTGCTGCAGGACCCCCACTCCCAGGGCTCCCGCCCACGTCTGTGGGCCCGGACAGCAGCCTTGGTGGCCTCGAAGTTTCTCGTGGGAGGGGGAGGGGCAGGCTTATCCGTTGTCTCTGCCCCACAGTCACTGATGCCGGAATAAATGCTGCCCAGAGATGTTAAAGAATGTCCCCGAGGCACTTTCCACAGGGCAACGTAGACAATGGAGCTCACCGACTGCCCATGAGATGTGGATATGAGGGTGTCGGTGCTTTGCCCTCAGGGCACCGAGGGAGGCCGCAGCCACATAACCTGCAGTGGAGGTGACTCTCTCATTCAGGGACTCGGGCTGTAGGGAGGAAGGTGTGGGCGGGACCAGCCTCGCCGGGGCCGAGGGCCCAGGGCAGGCGCTGGAAGCCGGAGAGCTGCCAGTGAACAGAGTGTTCTTGGAACGTCAGGAAGCGGCAGACCGTGCCCGGGTTCTGGGTCTGGTGGCCGTGCCCGCCGGGCAGGACAGCGCAGGGCAGGGCAGGGCAGCCCTGCAGTCCAGAGAAACCGTCAGGCATGCAGTCGAGGTCTGTGGGCCCCTCTGTGGCTCTCGTGGCTGTAGCAAGGCAGAAGGCCCTGTCACCCCCAGACGGGTCAGGGGAGAGGCTGCCTGCCGGGCACGGTCCCCCCGGGGAGGCATCGGGAAGGAGCCAGCTGGGGGCCGGGGGAGGGGAGTCTTGGCGACTGCTCCTTGCACGAGGGCCTGGGGAGCAGAGCACCCTGGGTTCTCCAGGGACAAACACAAGGGGTTTGGAAGGTGGGACTTTGCCATCATTCACGCCGGGCTGTCTCCTGTTGTCACATGCCCACGTGGGGGTCTCCCCAAGGGGTCCGAGGCAAACCCCCAACTACGGGGTCTGAAGCGGGAGGCTTGGGGATGCCTTTGGGAGGGGATGCCGCGGTCAGGGGTGGGGAGGGGCGGCGGTGTGCAGACCTGTGTGCATTCGGGGCTGGGCTCGGGGACCCGGGGTCCTTTTCTATGCCGTACTTGACTGTGTAAATATTTTTCTTAGGAGTAAAGAGAGAGCCTCCATTCATTGGGTAGATCTCACTTGAAAGAACTGAGAAGTATCTGTTTAGGCATAAAAGCTAAAAACTGTGTCCAAGGAGCTTTAAAAAAAATCATTTCTGTAGCTCAAACATAGCCAAGCTGGTTTTTTTTTTTTTAAATGCAAAAAATAAATAAATATTATCCCACTCCCAGTTGAGAGCTCAAGAGTTTGTGTCAACACCGCTGGAGTCTCTGCTCGGGGAGCCAGCGCCAGGTCGGCCGGTGACTAACCGCCTTTCACGGCTCCTGCCGGAGCTGCCAACAGGACACCACCCAGCTCGGCCCGGCGAACACGGCCAGAGGGAGTTTGGCCTGGGGAGAGTCCTGGCCCGGGTTCAGGTGTGAGTCCCGGTCGGAAGGTTCTGGCATGTGGCTTCTTCCCGCCGGATGTGTCCACCCAGGCCCCCGGTCCTCGCAGAGCACAGGGTGAGAGGCCGCAGGGCCGATTCGGATGCGGGCGGCACCATTTGGCAGTTCCGGGCCTGGTGCTTCTGTCCCTGTCTGTGACGTGGGCGTCACTGGGTCCTGCCTCACGCGGGCTGCGGTGAGCGGTGGCCACCTGCCCCCGCCACGCCTGGGACAGGCCCCCCTGGAAGATGACCTGCCACCGTCACCGGGTCACCACTGCTATCACTTTAATGCAGCATTTACACCAGGGAAATCGGTTAGTAATTGTAGGATGTTGATTTGGAAAGAAAATTAAGAGTGAGAATCGTTCCCTAAAGATTCCATCGCCCCAGAGGGGCGCACGGGCAGCGCGTGAAACGCGGAGGTTCCACCCGGTTCCCGCCATGGGCTCGTTAGCCCCGTTTCAAGGGCTCCATTTAGTTGGGTTGTAAGCCCCTCTGAACAGACAGGCTGCGTAGACACCGCTGTCTACACCCCTCTGCCCAGACGGCGTCCCCCACAGCCCCCAGAGGTGAGCGGAGCCAGGACAGGGTCCAGCGTCAGGGGCTCCGTCAGCCCCTTTTGTGACACCCTGGGTGCCGGCACAGGAAACCCTGAGCCCCCCACCCCACCCCCGCCCAAGACAGGGGCCTTGGATCAGCCTTTAGCGGGTTCTAGACCCAGACCTACATCTCTGGATACGAGGAAGCTACTTTGGAAACAGACGAGGGAGAAGCGTAGATTGGCGAGAGGTGGTTTTGGTCTCGCGGCCAACAGCGACAGGTGCACGGACCAGAGCATCAGGCCCCGAGGGCCGTGGCGACCTGTCCCTCTCTTGTTTGGGGCCCCTCGTGGCCGGGGGGCTCGGGCTGGGGTCCCTCCTGTGGGTGTGTTTTCAGATACTTTAACAGCAGATAACTTTGAAGGGAGGGAAAACCTTCTGGGATCCATTTGTGACACCAAACAGGAAAGTGTAGCCCCCCGTTGGCGGCCAGGCCGAGCCCCGGCGCTGTGAGCGTGCAAGATGTCTCTGTGTGTGTCTCGTCCTTGCCGGCTTCCTGGAGAACAGAGGGTATTTATTTTAAGAGTCAAAAAAGATGTTTTTACCAACCCCACTTAGCTAAATCCTGGCACCGATACCCACGAGAGAAGCTAAATGCCAGAGGTCAAACCTCGCTCTTTTGGCTAAAACGCTTAATCAAAACACACCTAATACTTCTGCCGGGGTGCAGGGAAGTTGAGAGCCCCGCGCCTCTGCCAGCGCTCGCCGGCCGCGGTGCGTGTGCTCGGGGCTACGCCAGCACATAAAGAGGGTTTTCAGCGGAGCGGCAGCCTCGGCCGGGGAGGAAGCCAAGGCTGAGAGGACTCCAGGAGTGCGTCCGGGCCGCCTGTTCCCGAGGTCAGCGCTGGGTGAGCGGCAGAGTGAAAGACGCCCGTACCTGCCAAGGCCACCGTCACGTCCAGGCAGGAGCAGGCTCGGGCGCCCCGTGGGCAAGGGGACGCATCTTTCTTCAAAGTCGTCGGCGCCTGCTTCCCCCGAGGGGGGCCTGGGGCGGTTGGGGTTCGGGCCGGACCTGCGCACGTAGTTCACCCCATCGTCAGTGGCTGCACGCTCTGCCCTGGTGCGACCACGCGACCAGGCACGCCCTGCAGCCTGCGGGCACCATGCGCTGTGCTCAGGGGACCCACAGAGAGACCCGAGGGGCCCGGGAGGTGAGGTTCTGAGTCCATCTTGCTCTGTGCGTTGTACGGAGCATCTTGGACGTTGGGGACAGTGTCTCTGGAACGTCCAGCTCTGTGTCTCCACCTGACCACAAGCCCTGGGGAGCAGGCAGGAGCCGAACCTATGCAGAGACCCTGCCAACGCCTCCAGAAATGGAGGGAAGGGCCCTCGCATGACGCTGGGCACACCGGGATGGGCCACCCCATGTGGCCATGTCTGAGCCTCGGACAAAGGACAGTGGCTCCGGCCAATGTCAGCCCAAGGGCTACGGGACGCAGTTGGGCCTAGATGGTGTCCAGCTGAGCTGAGGGACAGCAGAGAGGTGGGGGGAGGCCATGTGACTGTCTACGACATGCCGCGTCGTCTGTTGAGAGAGTGGCCACCCCACACTGCGGGGAAGCTGGCCCGCCCTCCCGGGAACGCTCCCCGCGCTGGTTTCTGACGGGGTTTCCTGGGCGGGTAGGAGATGTCGGTGTGGGGGTCTCAGATGTCAGTGTGGGGGGTCTCAGACGCAGGCCGGAGCCAGGAGGAGCCCGGCTGCGGGAAGGACCAGGCCTGTGGCCTGCGAGCCCACTCTGGCCCCCAGAGCACAGCGGCGCCTCCTCAGAGACACCTGCCAGCGCTTGCCGGGCTCAGAGCAGGCAGCCCCCGGCTGCTTTTCTCCTGTGGGGGGGCCCTGACACTCTCCTGTCCTAGCAGCCTGGCCCCCGCCACTGTCCAGCAGCCGCTCCCGACACACGGGGGAGACGGACTTCCAGGACGTGGCCCCTGGGATCTTCAGGAAGGAGTCAGTCCCACCCCCACCCCTTGTGGCCGGCCGGGAACCCAGGGGAACCTCTGACCCTGCCCACCAGGTGACCACAGGGAATAGCTGCCTCGTGAACCTCCCACATGCTTACGAGGTAAAGGACGAGGCCCCGCAAGGCGCAGGAACGTGGTTTTGCACGCTGCCTCCTAACCTGGGGCCTTGGAATCGGGGGAGGGAGGAAAGTCAGGCCCCCAAGAATCAAGGTGGGAACAGAGCTGCCGCCCCCGGAGCCACAGGTGCACATGCCCGACAGAGCAGGGCGGAGGACAGTGAGGGCGCCTCTTCCCCAGAGGCCAAGCGTCTCATGGGCCCCAGGTGGCATCTGTGGATGACCAGAGGCCTTGAACCCCGGAATCCTCCAGACGGGCGTGTGGTGTTCTTGGGGGCTTCCTGGGCTGACCCCAGCGGGGGGCTTCCTTGCTTTCCCCCAAGCACATGGGAGTGCAGAGAAACTGAGCCTGGCTGGAACGGGCCCCAGGCACGCACTCCCCCTGGGAGGGGGGGAGCCCCTCAAAATGTCCAGCCAGATGCCACCACGTGCCACCTCCCCTGCCAGCCCAGGGGCGCGGCTCTGGGATGGCCGTGTGTGAGCAGGCCCTGCCTGGCGGGGGTGCGGAAGGCGACTCCCCACTGGCGGTTGGTGCCCGTGACGGGGCAATCTCGTTCTGCGACGCGCCCTGGGCAGGAAGGCCCAGGCTCTGGTCTCAGCCCAGCCTATAACTGGCACCAGGATCCGCAGACAGTTGCTGTGCTCAGGGAGGCTGGGCTGCAACGTGAACTGTGCCCCTTACTCTCGGGGAGCCCCGGGGCCCACTGGGTTGGGCGTCGTGTTCCCCAGACCCGGGACAGCCAGACTCTCTCCGGCACCAGAACCAGGGCAGACTCCACCAAGAACTGCCTCCCCGCGTGGCCTCCCGCAAGGGCCTGGCGCCACGGCGGGTCACGCCCATCCTCACCGGCTCTCCTCTTCCAACGCCAGTTTCTTCGGGTGCTGAAGCCGGGCTGGCACTGCCCCCTGTGCCAGCTTGAGACAACCTGGAACGGAAGTGAGCCGGGGCCCGTGGCAGCTGGGGGCGGTGCCAGCTTGTAAACTGCACCCCAGGGAGATCTCGTGCCTCTCGACACGTTTGCTCACGCTCAGGGCCTTTGCAAAGCAACTGCGTGTCTCTGTGCTGTGGGGGTCCCTGCCCATCCTGGCTTCAGCGGGGCGGGGGGCCCCCGGTGAGGGTGTCCACTGGGCCATGCAGGGTCATGCTGGCCGGGGGGCTCCTTTGACTAAACTCAACGCAAGGGAGAGAGGCTCGGGGCTCAAGTGCCACTGAGGCTTGAGGTCCCAGCTCCCTCGTTCAGCGTTGTGTCCCTGCCTCAGCCACGATGCGGCAGGGCCAGGGGCTTGGACCGCCCTTCCGTAGCTGTGTCTCGTGCCCAGGGGCGTGCAAAATGCTGTTCTCCTTGGCAAAACTAAAACGCAGGGTTTCTCCCTCTGGTTCCAGCCACCCCTGTGGAAAGCCAACGGGGTTGATGAGCCACAGAACTTCGCCCAGTTCAGGAGACCCCGTGACCCGCCGCATGGAGCCTCCGGCCTGCGTGATGCTGGCCGAGGTCTCTGTCCCTGCTGGTGTCCGGGGTGCAGGCCAGGCCAGACCGTGGCTGGACAGTGGCCCATCCCTCTTCTGGGAGCTGCACAGAGGTGGCTTCTGGCCTTGGGCATTGGTGCATGCGGCCCTTTCCTGGGAGCCACGGGTATCAGCCTCGCTCTCTCCTCTGCTCTCGGCACTGCCGAGCGTCCAGCCAAACTTCCCGGCTCCGGATTCGGGACGGAAAGCGGATGAACCCGCGCAGAATCCCGGGCACGGGCCAGACTCAGCCCGGCCTCTCAGACCCGGCCAGGGCTGAGCGCCCACGACCTCGGTCTCTTGCCGACTCTGCGGAGACTCGCTTGGAGGCTCTTTTGTGGTGTTCACCTTTCTCTGGTCTCATTCTCTCTCTCTCTTTTTTTCATTATAACCACTTTCCAAACCACAATTTCAGAATCTATTAAAAGAAACATAAAATTCCCCAATTGGTTAGAATTCTCAACATTAAAAATATGACTTATTGTTATTACAGCTGAGCTTGGGCAAACGGGCCAGGCTGCTGGGTCACAGCACCCAGGTCCTTACCTGCCGGGGGCACCGGCGGGCACTGGGGGCACTGGTGCCGTCCGTGCGGGTTTTCGGAATCCGTGGTGTAGTTTTAGGGGCCAGGGGAGACCTTTGGCGCTCACGTCATCCCTCACTTTATTGTCAAGCGTTAGGTTCAGCCCTGGTTTCTGTTCCTACGGAAACGACGTTGCAATTTACATACTGTCCGCGCTTGGCCACTGTCAGTCCAGAAGGGAAAAACCCAGTTTCTGCAGCTAATTTGTCAGTTTGCTCAGCTCAGAAAGCGCCCTGGGCCGGTCACCGAAGTGCCACCCGCTGGAGCGGAGCTTGGGGTTTGTAAGAGGAGACGCCTGGCGAACGCTGCCGGTCCCCAGAGCAGAGCCAAGGAGGCACCAAGTTGAAGCCATCCGGGTAGAAGAAAGATCTGGATTGCTGGAAACTTCTCCCCTCACCGTGGCGACCCCCTGTCCCTGAGCAGGGAGGGGGGACTCCTGGTGCTGTCCACGGATGGAGACCCTCAGTGGCCACCCAGGACACCCCAGTTTTCTGCCTTAGCCTGGTTTCCTTTCAGAAGGTTCCTCCTAAAACCACAGAGAAAGATCCCCCTGGGGATTCGGGGGTGTCAGTAAAGACCAGTTAAGATGCTGCTGCCGCCAATTTGCAGAGAAATGGCATCAGTGCCCTCTCCGTCCTGCCCGGCGTCCGCGACCCCTGCCCTGGGGTCTGGCATGAATCCTGTGCTGGATGTAAGCCCCAGGGGGGCAGCTCCCCTCCCGCACCCCCCAGGCCGGCACAAGGCAGGCAGTGTTCTCTCTAAACACACGCGGCTCAATTTGCTGGGGGGACCACAGTCGTCCCTATACATTCAAAGTGCCTTTGTGTCCCCACGGAAAGGTGTCAGCAGCTCCCGTATGGGTCCCCACCCAGTTACTAAAGGGCCAGAGCGAGCTCCGTCCCCAACATGGGCCACAGGAGCTGGCTGTGGCCTCTCCAGGGGGGGCGTTCCTGAGGGGACGCCTGGAGTCCCCAGCACACGGGAAGCTCTGTTGGAATAAAGGACCCCGTTACCCGCAGGCCCTGCACCCACAGTGCGGAGAAGCCCCTGGGTCCTCTTCGGTGACTTCAGAGGACGTCCTTGGTCGGCCCTCACGACCGACAACCCCCTGTAGCTGGAGGTCAGCATCTGTCAGAGACTAACGACCCTTCTCCAAATTGTTTTGCAGCAAATACTGACCGATGCGGACGTGTCCCAGGAGGGCTGCATCAAAAAGGTAGGAGAGCCCCTGCCGTGCCGTCCTCTCTCCCCAGCCCCCTTGGGCGTCCCTGGCTGGACGACCCTGTGACTTCGGTTATCCCTCGGTTACTAGCGTAAGGGGTGCGTGTCGCTGGGAGTCCACGAGCCGTGTGTTATCTGCGGGTGCCGAGCGTGCACGGAACGGTGATTTGATGTATTTAGGACGGACGCTTATTTTCATGGTGTGAGCAGGTCGGGGGTCGCTTCTCCGAGCACCCTAATTCCTGAGGTTGGAGGAGAACCCGGTACCTGTGGGAAGGGGTCGGGGCCGCAGACACATGGAGATTAAATAAACGCAGGTTGTGTTTATTTAACCGTCTTCACTGGATACTCACATGAAAAGAATATGGGGGGAAATTGGCTGCAGATCCCAAAGCCTTTGCTGTCCTTGTAGCCTGCAAGGAGGGCTCGGGCCTCACTCAAAATAAGCAAAGCCCTGGGGGAAGACAAAGCGTCCGCGTGGGCCTCGTCCCCCACTGTGCCGCCTGGTGGTGGGCAATGGCTGGTGGACAAATGTCAGCTCTGAAAGATCCGGAGAGGGAACTGTGCGCAGAGAAGCACACGCGGCCCCCGTGGAAAGCACAGGCTCAGAGCCACACACATTCCGGGTGTGCGGGCTGCAGTCTAGACAGCCGGCCGGAGGGGTGGATCCAGAACCATCTCCAAACCCTCGAACCCATTCACCAGGTAGAGCTCAGCTCCCGCTGAGCGTGTGTTACCTGTGCATGCACACACAAACACACATGAGCACACACAAACACACACGACCACATGCACACACGTGCACGCACACGTGGTGGCTGCTCGCGTCCTGTGGGTTTTCCAGTGGGAGTGAAGTAACGTCCTCTTTCTTGGCATCTTTGCTTCCGGGCAAGACAGCGTGGAGAGGGTCACGCTGCACGGAGCAGGCTGGCTCCGACCAGGTACTGCTGGTCTCGCTGCGTCAAAACCATGTCTGGATTCTGCGCCACAGAGCGTGTGCTCGGGGTGCCCGAGCCTCGCGGTCAGGAAAGCCTGCACACGGTATGGGGGCCGCACCCGCATCCAGCAGGCCCAGGGTGGACAGGAAGAATCCTGCTAGTTCCACGAAACCTCCAAGGCCTGAGCCGGGGCGTCCGGGCAGCGCTGCCCAGAGGGGATGGGGACCTGCCCCTTCTCTCGGGGTTCCACCCCAGAGACACTGATTTGGGAGATAATACTGCCCTGGGAGCATCTTCTGCCCCTGCAGTGACCTCCGGAAGGACGTCTGGGAGCGGGTGTCAGTCCTCAGTCCCCACTGCCCGGGGGCGCTCGAGTCCTTTCTTAGAGCACCTGGTGGCACATGACCCGCATTCCATGAGGTTCCTTCCCTCTTTCTCCTTTCTGCCTCCTTAGATGATTTCTTGTTTTCTTAAAGGACGGAGGGGAGTAGGAGACATTGAGCAGCTTTGCTGTGTTTCAGAGAAGTGCAGTATTTTCGGCTCCCAAAAAGTGGCCTGCCCTGAGCTCCACTCTCTGACCGTCCAGAGCGAGCAGGAAATCTTTGCTTTTCCCACCATGATTGCGTGGCTGGGCCGTGTGGCGTTTGGCAAGATTCCTCCTTGGCAGCGTCCCTCCTGAAGGCAGCCCAGAGGTGGCCTGGCGGGAGGTTAGAAGGTGACAAATTTATGCTGGGATGGCTTGTCCAGGCTGGATACCAGGGTCAAGGCAGAGGGTCAAAAGGTCAAGTCTAAATTCAGAGGGCCGTGAAGAGGCAAGTGCTGGATGCTTTTGCACCGGGAGGAGGTGAGTAGGACAGGGAGCGAGCGGCGCTCTCTGCGCTTTGCCGCTTTGTTCCATAAACGAGCCCACCAGCTCTCGTCTGGCCTGGCCCAAGGTGCTTCCTGAGTCTGCTCAGGAGTGGATGTGAGGTGCCCTCTGCCCAGGGACCCGCTCTGTCCCGTGTGGCCGGGGCGTCCCTTCCCACCCAGGCCCCCGTAAGGCCTGTCGGAGGAGCCGGGCCGGGCAGGAGGGTCTGTGGCCGGATGCGGCCCTGAGTCGAAGCAGAGCAGGCAGACCTCAGCCCACAGCGGCTGGAGCATCAGATCCAGGGCCAGGCCCCCTCTGAACGGGCGTCCTGACTCCCAGCCTGGGTGGGCGGGGGCTGCCTGGGGCGTCCTCGCTGTCCCCGGGCACACCTCTCACCAGACAGGGAAGCTGCCACACCGCACTCTGAGGCCGTTGGATTGAACCCCACTATTTTCCAGCCTCCACTGAATACAAACATTCCAGCACTGGGGGATTCAGGTGTGGTCCAAGGTCACACTGGAGGGTGATAAAAACCTAGGCCTGGTGCTTCCATCTGGACCCGCCAGTCACAGTCCCAGACACTCTGGGGGAGGAGCAGGGGCCGGTGCTGAGAGACACGTGCTGGGGCCCAAAGGCAAAGGGTCTGTGTGGGGGCAGGAGACCGGGACAGACAGCCCTGGCCAAGCTTCATCCAGATAGAAGGTGCTGCCTCACGAGCAGATGTGTTAGCTGGAGCTGTGTGTGTGTGATTTGTTTACGATTAGTGCAACTTTGCGGACACCAGGGAGCTATTTTCGGGATTAATTCAGTTTGATCCTTGGTAACAGGGTGAGAGCTCTGGTTTGTCGCTTTTGCACTTTGGGTCACCGGAAGGCCCACTTGGGAGCATTGGGGGTGCTGTGTGACCTAGGGTGTGTTGATGACATCTCTGAGCTTCAGTGTGTCCATCTTTAGGAGGATTCCACTTCCTGTTCTTTATTGGCTTCCTTGAAATGTAACCAAGTTAATCCACTCAACGGCTGGACGAGTGAGATGCACAGAAGGTGCTATTCTGTGGGGACATCCCGGTAATGAGCTCTAAGTATCCCGGGGGCAGGTTTCTGCAGGCTGCAGAACTCTATTCAGAATTCACAGCCCAGGCCGGGGCAGTCTGGTGCTGCTGGATTCGAACCCAGGACCACAGAGGAGCAGGCAGCACGGGGTGGGGCCCGGGCCTGTGAGCTGAGACTGGCTTGGGGGCAGGGCCCCCTTGGGCTCAGAGGACCCACCCTCTCCCTCCCCAGCCCCTGTGTTCCAGCCCCACATCCCGCCCCCACCTGTGCCCCCGCAGCCCCTTCATCCCAGCCCCAGGTGCCCACACTGGGGCTGTGCTCGCCCTGTCCCGGGGCCCTCGCCGTCCCCACACCCAGCCCCGTCCGCACCCTGCGCCTGTCACGGTGCTTCCCTAAAAGTCACTTTGGCTGCGGGTCAGCTGCGTGGCGGTGCGGGGACCTCTGGGACGGCTCCCCCGACACTGTTTGGTCTCTGTTTACTTAGAGGGAGAGCCCGGGGCTGCGGGAGATAATCTAGAGGCCGTCCATCCATCACCGGGCGCGCGGCTCCCTGGAGAGCCCGCCGGAGCCGGTAATAAAAAGGCCGGGTGAAGAGGCTTTGGGGACAGATAAAGAGCCGTGTTAAGGGCTCGCTGGAAATGGATGGGGACATTATTAAGGCTCAATGGCTGTCTTATCAAAATCCAATAGGATAGACATTTGGCAAAAGGCTTAAATTTATTCTTTGACTTTCCGGTGGGCTCGAATTTATCCGTTAACAAGAGTGTAGTCCACCCAGGAGATGGTATCGGCTGAAAGAATTCTGATTCAATCTCTCCGGTGCTATGAAAAGGGGAACACAGGCCGACGGCCTCCCCTTTGTCCGCCTTATCTTGTTCCCCGGGGAAGGACGACGTTAGTGCAGAACAACTGGGAGAAAACACAAACAAAAGGAAGTGGCCTTTCTCTCCTTCCTTCTCTCTTCTCCGTTTCCCTCCCCTCCGCCTAAATACGTAAGTCGGGAACTCGCATCCGCAGGGCCAGGACGGGCACCTGCCACTGCAGCCGCTTCGGGAGCTTGGAAAAACGGGGCCACCCGGCCAGCCCCCAGGGCGAGGGCGGGAGGGCAGAGCTTAGCGGAGAGTCAAAAATAAATAGAGCTAATAAACTCATGCCGCTGGAAGAGGGGCCGCTGATAGGTCCATAAATCTCTCCCCGTTATTATTACGTACAAAAAGCTACAGGTCATAAAAGTCATCTGATAGCCCAGCCTCTCACTGTCCAAACGGGGTGATTGATGGATAATTATGATAATTTGTGAAATGATTATTTGGATGTTAGGACCACGGCCCGTCCCGCTGGGCTGTTGTGGGGACGTTTCCTGTAGCCTGGCCTGGGCGACAGGCCTCTGGCGATGGGCCGCCCCGAGGTCCCCTGGGTCCCTCCGTGGGGACCTGGGGGCTAAGGAGGGATGACTGTGGGGCCTGACCGAGCCCCAGTGCCCAGCGTGCTCGGGGGAGGTGGGAGCAGAGACAGCTCGGCAGCCGCTCAGCGCCTTTTGTGCAGCGATTGCTGGAGGAGGCCACACACCCGAGGTCCAAACACACTCGCCGTGACCAGGCTGTGACTTGGGACCATTTGAGGGAGACAAATTCACAGAATTCCTGGCCACACGGCCTATTTCAGTGCAGCACAGCACCAGGCAGCGGGGGTTTGTGTTCAGGGTGGAGCACGGTTTAGCGTGTGCCGTGTTCCTCCCGGAGGAAGCAGAAGCATTTTCCAAGCGGCTGCAGGGCTTCGCTCAGCGCGGCCTCGCTGGGACCGGAAGGTTCCTGTGGCCGCCCTGGACTCGCCTATCCTTGGTTCCGCGAGGTCTGTGCCGGCGAGGTGAGTTTCAGAGACGCCTTTCCCGTTGCCGCCAGCAGCCGCACCGAGAGCCCCGCACAGTGCTCTGACGAAACTGCTGTTTGCCGACAAATGCACTTTAGCACCGAGGGGAAAAAAAAAAACACACACGAAAGCCCCTAACCCTAAGAACCCAGCAATCAAAATTATTAATTTGCATGTGGGATCAGTTATGTCTTTATGAAATCAAAGTGTGTTTAGCTGCCCCCGAGACAGCCCCGAGTTGATTTTGATAATCTCGGCCTGAATAGGCTCGCCCCGTCGCAGTAAGCCGCGCACAAAAGGCTGGACAGCGGCTGAAAAGCCCTCTGACGACACGGCTCCCTTCCCATTGTCCCGGGGCTGCTGATAAAAGAACCGGGAGTCCATTAATTCAGTGAATGAACATAGAGTAAAGTCAGTCCCCTCTTGAGAACAAGAATGTTGAGGTCAGCTCCGGTTGCCATGGAAACTAAGTACTCCTAAGAAGTTTGCATCCTTGATTTTGCTGCATCAAAGGCTGCAAAGCGGAGAGGTGTACCACGCAGCGGAAAGTCGGGAAGCACCCCTCCGCCGTCCCCTTCCTGAGACGGCGCGGGCTGGTGGCCCTGGGGACCTCAGCTGCCCTCGGGGACCCCCGGGTGTCGGCTCCTTCCCCTCCCCTCCCCCTTCCGGGAGGACCCCGTCGTCACACGGGGGAGGCTTGTCTGGAAGGCGGCTCAGAGGCTCCGGTTCCCAGGGCAGAAACTAGGCCAAGGGAGGGGCCCAGCCAGAAGCTGGGGCCTGGGTGGACTCTGACCTCTGCCACCTACCAGCACCTGAACTTGCCCCCTGGGGCGGGGCAGTCCCACGGTGGCCCTCAGGGCTGATAAGCATGATTAATGGCCCGTTAGCATGGCCTGAGGTGAGGTACGGCAGCCCCAGGCTGGGTGACGACTTTATAAATGTGACCCCCTTGCCTGCCCCTTCTAAATGGGTTGATTCCACCTACCCCACCCCCACCTCCACCTCGGGATGCTTAAATCAGCTTAAACCAGCAGATTAGGCTGGGAGAGGTGCAGCTAATTAATTTCCTGCACAGTAATTTATTACCTGCCTCGGTGGTGTGTCATTCCCAGGCTGCGCGTCTGCGGAGCCTCCTCTGTGCTGTCCCGCCCCCCTCGGGCCTGGGGTGCAGGGGCTCGGGGCAGGCCGGGCAGGGGGCATTGTTCAGACGGATGCAGCCCAAGCCCCAGAGCTGAGTGGGGGGAAATGAGAATTTAATTTTTTCCTTTATTTTTTTGAAAGTGAGAAATAGACAAGCCCAGGTTTCGTTCTCACCTTGAAGCATCCTGGGAAACACCTGAGAGACTCTCCGGAGCACAGCTGAGGCGAGGCCCTGGAGCAGGGAGGTGGAGAGGGACAGGGAAGGAGCCGGCAGGCAGAGCGGGGGGCTTGCCCGGCTCCCTGAGGGTCCCTGTCCGGGCACGAGAGCAGGAGCTCTAGGGACCCTCCTCTGGCGTCTGGAACCAGCCCCACCCTGCTGACGCTTCCTGCTGAAACTTAAATCTCAGCAGCAGACAAAACATCACAAATTGCAGGACAGACTAGGAACTTGCAAATATGCCGTAACCTGGAAGGCAAACAAAGGGGGCCGCTCCTTCCCCCGGAGACCTCGGGAGGCTGGGCCGGAGCCCCCCGTGTTCACAGCCCGCCCTGCCCTTTGCACTGGCTGTGCCGGGGTGGCTCGACCCTTCACCTCGCACTGCCACCTCTGCCTCTGGTCTCCTCCTCCGCAAACCCGAGATGAGCACAGTCTCCAGGGCCGGCGTCACTCGGGAGACAGCGGGGTGGGCAGGTGGCCGTGGGCCAGCTCTGGGCTCCCAGGGCCTGCGGAGCCCACGTTGGGGGCTGCTGTGTGCCAGGCGTGGGGACCAGGGGACCGGTTAGGTCCCGGTTAGCCGTGGCTGTTAGAACCCAGCGGCCGGCCCAAGGCTTAGGGTGTAAGGTCCCCTAGCGAACACCTGTCTCCTAAGTGACGTCACGGCACCTGCGGCAGGTCAGAGTTCACCGGTGCCCGCCCCCGGACCCGCCGCCCTTTCCTCACAACCAGGCTGGCGTCCCGGGGCGTCCCAGGCGGCCCCTGCAGGCGGGCGCTAGGCAAGGCCGCTGCACCCCAGATCCTCTCACGGGCACCCAGTTCTGAAGCAGGATTTATTGGCCGCATTACCAGCTTTATGGGAGCCAGATGGTGGTGTCAATAAACTCCGTCCGTAATCTTCAGGTGGGTGCAATATTGAGTTAATTAAATTGTGCCGCGCTATTAGGAGAGAAAAATAGATCAGCTCCCAGGCCCGCTCAGCCTCTTCTGCTCCCAACGCACAAACACACACCGAGCAGAGTCCGGCGGTGATAGGTTGGGCGGTTTTCTCTCCTTCCACACGACTGAGGCTCCCACAGGGAAAACGGGGGCTCCCGCCCCCCCACCTGCCCGACTCTAGGTATTAAGATTATAATCATTTTGGATGTAAGGTCGAATTCTGGGTTTATGCAAACAAGCTGTCAGTGTGGCCGGATCCCTCTCCGGGGTAAAAGACGCGTGGGCGCTAGGGTCCCCTGGGGCCCTCCCCGTGGCCTGGTCCCTTGCTCTCAGTGACGTCGTGCTGCGCCCCTCCTCTCGAGCCCTGGTAGAGAGAGTTTAGCACTCTCCCTCGTGCTAAGCCTTGCGGGCCTCTGGGGACAGGCTCTAAGGGCCTGTGTCCCCAGATGGTGTCACCCCATGAGGGCACGTGGGGGCTGGAGCTGTGCAGCTGCTCCTCCCTGGAGCCCGAGACTGTGTCACAGCAGT
Organism: Lemur catta; assembly: GCF_020740605.2. Taxonomy (NCBI): domain Eukaryota; kingdom Metazoa; phylum Chordata; class Mammalia; order Primates; family Lemuridae; genus Lemur; species Lemur catta. The sequence continues at coordinate 125,085,073 of NC_059130.1, read as the reverse complement.
TTCCAGGCGAGGCGCGGGGTGGGGCCTCGGGTCCCTAGAATGGATACACGACCTTCCGTGGCCCCTCGGGGCTCAGGCCTGTTCTAGGGCCTGAGGAAACCTCCGTGTGGACTGAGGGCCTCGCCTACCAGCAGGGGCTGCACTGGGGGTCTCTGAGGCCTGTCTGGTGGAAATCTGGTGGGTTTCTGGGAGGCAGGGCCCCTCCTGGAAGGCTGTGTCCCCACCCTACCTAAGAAGCCACCTGCTGTTAGCGAGACCACCTGCACCGGGCTGGGCAGGGGGGTGGGGGCAGCCAGGCCCCGGGTGAGCTCGCAGAGCCACCAGCATCCAGGCTTCCGTGTGTCAGGTGCAGGCACCACAGGTGTGTGTATGTGGGGGTCCCACGTGGGGGGTCCCAGGTGGGGGCCCGCGAGCACCAAGCCTCCCGCCTCTCCCTGGCCACTGCGGCAGCCTCCAGGCACGTGTTGTTGTCAGACTGACTGTCACAGCCTGGTGCTGAGATGCAGGGGCCGGGACGAGGCGCGTGAAGGGAAAGCAGGGAAGTGCAGGTGTGTGGAATCCACCTCCCCGACCCCAGGCGGCTGTGCCCTACAGAGCACGACCCCTGTGTGCCAGGCGCTGCCTCCCACTTACTGCTGTTGTCACGCACAGGACACTTGCCGGCCGCCACGCTCTCCCCCATAGGTGATGTTATCCGTGTTTTACCACACGGGAAAGTAAGGCAGAGAGAGCTCGAGTCACGTGCCCCAGGCAACACTATCAAATGCAGAAGAGTCTTCAAACGCTGGCCTGCGAGACTCCCAAGCACGTGCTCTCGAGTGCGGTTGTCACACATACTGTCCCAGGAGTGCTAGTGCAGTGTCACACACACTGTCCCAGGAGTGCTCTCCAGACGTGAAGCCAGGCTACCCGGGCACTTCAGGGACCAAGTGCAGAGCGGCTGTAAACTACGGGTGCAGCTGAGTTCAGAGAAAAGCAGGACTGGGTTGAGCCAGAGTCATGGCAAGCATGCGTATCGGCTAGCGATCGCCACGACCGTGCTGGGTAACAAGCATCCCAGCTCAGTGACCTGAAACGACACTCGCTGCTTCTCACTTGCTCACGTCCAAGTGATGACGGGGGCCACCAGCTGCGCTCGGCTCCACGCTGACAGGTGGGTCCAGTTGCCCCGGAAACCGGCCACCCTCAGACCTGCAGGCTGTCAGCGGTGGCAGCAGCAGGGGACTGCAGACACGCATAATCCCCGTGAGGCCTCGGGGCAGACGGAGCACGTCGTCCCTTCTGCCCAAAACCCGTCCCACGGCCATTCCACCAGTATGTGGGTGGAAATGAGTTCTGCCTTTTGTGGGAGGGACACAGTCATGTGGCAGCAGGCGTGGATGTGGGGACAGTAACAGTTAGGGATGATGGCATAGTCTGCTGTGACAGCTTCCTGAGGAGGTGGCACTGAGCTGAGCCGTGGCCAGTTCCCAGATCACAGGCTAGAGTCTGGGTGGTCCCTCCCAGGATACAGTAAACACGCAGCCCCCAGCCTGCCCCGCCAGCTCCAGTGGACCCCGTGGGTGTGCCCACCCCTGAGAGTGGCCTCCTCGTCCTGGGAGAGGCCTGATCTTGGGCCCGGAGCTCCCAGGGAAAAGCCAGCCTGTCCCCAGAGGTGCCAGGTCCATGGTAGGCGTCCCAGGCGCCTACCAGGAGGGTTCAGATAATCCAGATCCCAGGACGGCCTCGCCGTCGCGCCACGGGGACTGTGACGAGCCTCACGTGCACGTCAAGTGAGAGAAGACGACCCGGAAGGCCACACGCTCTGCGTCCATCTGCATCACACTCTGGGAAAGGAAAAGCCACAGAACAGTACAGTGGTGACGGGCGGGGGTGGGGGAGGGAGGGACAGCGAAACTCCTGTGTGTGCTGCTCCAGTGACAGACACACATCACACACGTGTCCAAACCTGTGGAACGTACAAGTCAGCGTGGACCCTCACGTAAGCTGTGGGCTCCAGTTAGTAGTGACGTGTCAGTGGTGTCAGTGCTGGTTCGTTCACTGCAACAATGTGTCAACGATGTGTCACACCAGCACAGGGTGTCAGCCACAGGGGAGGCGGGGTGGGGAGGGAGAGGACAGGCCCACGGGACTGTACTTTCCGCCCACTTTCCTATAAACCTAAAATTGCTCAAAAAAATTAAGTGTGTTCATTTAAAAAATGACAGAGTTTTCAAAAAGTGGCATGTCATACACACCCATCTTATGAAAGACACACACATACAAGAACATACGGGAAAAGACTGGAAGGACATATAAAAAATTGTGTCACCTCTTGGTGACATAGTGGATTTTTTTTTTTAAGTTCGTATCTCTGGGGGTGTTTCACTTGGGAGTACCTCAGCCCGTGTGAAGTGCTCGGGGCCACACCCGCCACAGAAATGCCCCGCGGGCAGTGAAGGCGGCCGAGGCCGGACGGCACCTGGGTCCGCTGGGTCCCCGTGTCCCGGGCTCGCTGGCCTTGCCGTCACGTGGGCAGGTGCCACTGGCTCGGCTGACCTGGCACTGCCCAGGAGCAAGAGGACGGGGCTGTCTGCCCACCCGGGCTGGCCGACGCCCTCTGGCCAGTGGGGACGAGGACGCTGGCTGTCCCGCTCCGGCTGAGCAGCCCTTGCCAGTGCGACCCCTCCGGTGTCCTCTGCCCTCCAGCACTGCCACCAGAAAGCTGTCACCACAAGCAGGGCCACCCCGCCGAGTCACGCCGGGTTTGCAGGGGAAGTAAAGTCTCGTAATTTTGCTGAGCCACTGAGCGTGGGGGGTGTTTGCTATTCGGCACAGCCTCGCTTTCCTGGCTGACTCGCCGGGGGTTCCTTGCGTCGGTGCCAGCTCTGCATTCTCGAAGCGTCCTTCCTTCCTCTTCCCGTCCAGGCGCCCGACGCAGCAGCTCTGGGGACTTGCGGCGGGCGTCTGAAACCCTCTTCTCCACTTAATGGTGTTCAGACGCACTCGCTGCAGAGTGACCTGTGGGTATGGAGGGCTGACCCGCACCACTTTGTAGAAGGGACTTGAGCGTCCCAGGATTTCGGTGTCCCGGAGGGGTGCATCCTGCCACCAGTGCCCCCGTGAGCGCGGCTGTATTCACTAAGCACCTACTGTGGGGAGGAGCTGTCCTGGGTGCTGGAGGCTGGAGCCCAGTGTCTGCCCTTCTGGAGTTTGGATTCTTCGGAGACCTCAGTCCCCACTCGAGGGGCCTGGGTGGCCTCTGTTCCGTGTGTCCCCAGGTCCCTCGGTCCCTCTGGCTGGAACGTTCCCAATCAGACACTCCCCATTGGGGGGCTTCTGAGAGACATTTGCACCCTTCATTGTAGGCAGAAATGCCCCGTCCTGCCAAGGTGGTCTCGGCTATGTCTCCGCACTTTGGGAATATGAAGGAGTCACTTTTTCTGGGAAATTCCTCCTTTTCCTCTGTATATACAGGGGGACAATGGGAAGGTACCAGATTGATTTTGGCCAGAAGGAGTGGGATCCTTAATTCAGCAGATTCGGTGTGAGTGCACCATTTTCTTATTTAATAATATTTCCTTCTTTGAATAATACTCTTCCGGCGGTGGGCTCTCTGTATGCTAACAGGACTCATTTCTCCGCCTGACACCCCTTCCATCAGCCAGGGCCGTACTGGGGAACGGTTCCTTCTCACCCAGTTAACAAGATGTTTCTCCAGTAGAGTGTTGATAAATTAAGTAATAAAAAGCAAGACTTATTATTTTATGTTGGAACCTTGCCTCTGTTATTTCTGAGCAATGGCCAAGACTCAGAGTATTAGCCCCAGAATGTTTTGTTGCCCGGGATGGCAAATTATCACATAAAGGGTCTGGTGTGTTGTTCATCACGGATCAGCTGAGAGTACGGAGAGAGATTCAGAGACAAAAAAATCCACTTTTGCAGACTCACGCGGGGCGAGAAGGGGAAGGGGCGAGTGTTCTGTGTGTACCGGGACGCCCTCCGGGCCGTGGCCGGGCCAGCTTTCCTCTCGCTCCAGACCAGGGCTCTGGGTTACCGAGGCCCTGAAAGGGCAGATAATTATCGGAAGAGAATCTGAAGCATGGGCACCCCAGAGAGCTGTAAAAATAAAATGAGGAGGAGGAATTTTGAATAGATTTCCTCCCTTTGTATTTCTGTTTTGGACGAGAAGTGCAGAGGCAGGAGTCAAGGGAACAGCAAGGTGGAGAAAAACATCAAATTAGACCTCAGGGAAGTCTGGGTTGGCCGCCCCCCGGGTGGGGGAGGCTGGGGGGCATCTTTGCCTGTGTCTGCCCCTGTGCCACTCTTCAGCAGGTGGAACGGCCCGAGGGGGCCTGGGTCCCTCCTGGCTCACGGCGAGGAGGGTCAAGGCAGGTGCAGAAGCTGGGGGCGCAGGGAGGAGACGTCACCGGGTTGTGACAGGGACCGTGCCTGGGCGTGGCTGTGCCTTTCCCTTTGCTAAGTCAGGCCCTGCTAGGGCTGGACCTGGGCGGCAGAGGCCACACCTGCACGCTCACTCGGGTGGTGGTCTTAGGGCCCATCTGCTGAGCGCCAGGGGCCTCACAGCACCCCTGTGGGGGGACAGTGGCTAGGCCGTCCTTCCCCTCATGCATCCACGAGAAAACTGCAGTTCAGACAGGTGAAGTCACTCACCTGAGGCCATGCAGGCTGTGAGCGGCAAACATGCCCCCCCCCAAAAGCTCCTAAACTCAGACTGAGTCTTAAACAGGCTGTGCCAAGAGGGGCCAAGCGAACGTCTGGCAGAACTCCTGCAGCCGCCCACCCGCTGGGCTGTTCAGGTTTCTGAGGTGTCGGGACAGAAGCTGCCCCCAGAGAGGGCCCTGCAGGAGCTGCCCGCCCCGCACCCGGCCGCCCCGCACCCGCCACCCTGCGCCTGCCCGCCCTGGCTGCCGTGTTGAGGCTGGTCCTGCCTCGCTGGTCACCCAGCAGAGGTGGCTCACGTGCCCCTCACCCAGGGTTCCTTGGTAAACACCCAGGTGTTTTCTCTAATAATAACTTTTGGCCCCAAAGTGTCCCATGACATTCCTCAAAGGCCTCCCACGCTGGCCTCCCTGGTTTCCCAACATCACTCATCCTTCGGGCCTCCCCGGGATCCCCGCACAGTTCCACGGAAGCCCCGTGTCCCCCAGCGCTGTCCCCTCCCCAGACCCTGCTGAATCCTTACTCTCAAGGGGAAGCTGGACAAAGCAGCTTTGCTGTGTGAGTCTGAGCAGGGGCCCCTGCCCTGCCCCCTGGGGGGCCTTCCCGAGTGGCCTTGACCCTGGGGCTCTGGGGAGGAGACCCCAGAGGCGTCTGGGCGTTTGCTCGGCTCTGACCCCACAGTCGCCTCTGCTAAGCCTCCTCCAAGCTGCCGCAGGACCCCGTCAGGGCCTGTCCACGCACTTTCCGTGGGCTCGCGAGGGTTGGCGGGGCAGAGACCTGCGTGGAAGGCAGAAGCTCTGTCGGAGAACGACTTTGTGCTCTTGGTACCTTGATTTCCTCATCTGTAAAATGGAAATGATAACAACTCCTCCCGCAAAGCTGTGGTTGCGATTACTCGAGCTGCTATTCATGAAGCTCCTGGCATGTGCCTGGGGCTCAGAGTGAGACCAGGTTTCTGTGAGGGTGAGGGTGATGGTGAAGATGAAGATGTGGTGATAGTCATGAAGATGTTGATGATCAAGGCAAAATGATAATGGCTATGATGGTGGTGATGGTGATGATGATGGTGATAATAATGACAGTGGTGATGATGATGATGATGATAGTGACGATGATGAGGATGGTGATGAATCCTCGAAGTCCCTTCCAGACACAGTCATTACGCGGGAGAACCAAGAGCCGGGCAGAGGATGTCCGTAGAGGACGGGAAGACCGCAGGGCTCCAGTGCTGGCTCCGCCCGCCATCCACCGCGAGCCCTGGAGCAGCCTGCACCGCCCACGGCCTTGGTTTCCAACCTGGCGACTCGGGCAGACACTCTGTACCCGCTCGAGTCCTGGGCGGGGGAGGACAAGGCACGGAGCAGCGCTGGAGAGAGCACTTCACAAACACGAGGTATTAAAAAGAAAAAAACAACAGGAAGAGGCGGAAAGAAAGCTCATAAAGGTCCCTCCCAGCCCGGCCCTCTGGGGCAACCTCTCACACAGGGACTCAGGCCTTGGGGAGTTAGTGAGAAATACAGGACTTCCTGCAAGATAGCAAGTAGATTGGGAGCCGTGAATTACTTTTTTCCTTTGAAAAATGATGTAGTCAGGTCAAAATATTTGTGCATTTCAAACACTTGAGTTCCTTTGTCCTTAGTGCTGACACGACTCGGTTTCCATGCAGCCTCACAATGCAGGGAAACATCTTTTAACTGCCAGACGGCCCTTCCAAGACGCCGGCCAATCCGTAATGCGCGTTGGAGAGCCGGAGGCGGGAGGGAAGGCAGAGGCCTTTGGAAGGTCTGTTTGCGCAGCGGCCGGAGCCCCCCCCCGCCCCGGTACACAGGCCCGGGCGGGTGGGCGACATGTGTGCATGGCCGTGCCCACCCACCAGGCGTGACCCTACCCGGCCAGGCCCTCAGGAGGACCTGCCTGGACGTCCTGAGAGCAGGACCCCCGGCGCCCCCTCTGCCCCTTGGGGTGACCGAGGCTGGGGGAGCCGATACCAGCCTGACGCCCCCTCTGCCACGTCACCACTCAGAAACGTCCCCTGTGGGCAGGGTGCTCGGTGACCGCGGGCTCGGCCACAGCTGGCCTGGCTCCTGGCTCAGGGGCCATGAGGCCGCGGGAGGGGAAGGGACGGTGCTGTGTCCCCCACCGATCCTCCTTCCTGTTCCAGTCCCCCTGCCCTGCTGCCCCTGGAGCTGAATCCAAGCCTCTAGTGCAGGGTGTTTTCGGGGGAAAGGACTGAAGACTGGGTCTGGTTGTGTATTGGCTGATGCTTCCTTGGGCACTTGTGCTACTACAAAAGGCTGGCCAAGGGGCCAACACCTAGATCAGCATCCATTCGACAGGTGAGGAAATTAGGCACAGAGAGGTTAAGTAACAGGCCCAGGGTCGCACAGCAGTGAGAGGCTTCGAACCTGGGTCCTCTGGCTCCATGCTCTTAAGCACATGACACCAGGCTCCTGTTTGCTCAGTGAATATGTGTTTGCTGCCCAGTGGGATCCCCAGACTCTGAAAAACTAGGGCTGCCTTCTCCTGAGGGAATCTGGGGGACAGCACCCCACCTGTGAGTTGGCGGGAGGCCGTCTGAAGGCACAGCCAGTCCAGAACAACAGACCCCGCCAGCAGGAGCCGCAGCCTGGCCGAGAGGCCCCCAAGGGATCTGCATGACCAGAGGCAACAAGGATCGGCAGGGCTGTCCCCAGTGTCAGGTGCAGGTGGCCGGAGCCTCCCCTGGGCCCGTCTCCCTCTACTCTGGTATGTGGGCTGCTCTTGGCAGATAACAAAGTTGGGGTACGGGCTCCCTGCCGAGGGTCGTGGGAAGGGACCTCGCTTGAAGGGAACCTGCAGAGCAAGTCCTGGTGCACGTGGTGCCTGCGGTGGGAAAGCGATTCAGGGACGAGGACCACAGCAGTGCGATCACATGACAGCAGTGTGTGCTGGGGACGTGACCCAGGGATGGCAGCAGCCAAGCTGAGCCCTGACCTGCTGGGAGGGGTGGGTGGTCCGGCTCTGGGGCGTGGGCTCCTGCCCCGCTGGGTTCAGCGCGGGGGGGCCACGGAGAGAGGGTCTGTTGTCAGATGGAGATGCCCACCTGCCTGGTGGGTGTCGACAGGGGCAACAGGTCTCCGGGTGCCCTCCGCCTGGGCAACGGGTCAGTGCATTCCCCGGGTCTCCTTGGACCCTGCACCTGCGTCCCGTCCCTCTGGCCCTGAGTGTGTCTCAGACACCAGAAGCTCCTTCCACTTGGTTTCCAGTTGCCCTGAAGGCCCAGGGACGCCGGGCCATTCTGAGAGCACAGCCTGAGAACGGGCCCCGCAGCTCCGACGCCCTGTTGCCTGAAGCTGGGTCTCCCCACCCCCACCCAGCTTCCTTTCCGGCCTCGCCCCCGTGCAGAAAGATCGGGTCTAGACCGGAATTCTGGGGCCATCCCAAGTATGTGGGGAACGCCGTTCTCCTGCTGGGGCTGTCACTGGCCTGCTCCAGACGGGACCACCTGTTGGTGGTGGGAATGTGGCTGTCACCGCACGGCTGGGGGTGGGCGGCCCCTGGGCCTGGGCGACTCACCCGGCTCCCACCACGAGACCCCAGGAGGAAGCAACCTCTCGCTGCCTGGAGGACAAGATGGTTGGAAAGCGGCTGCCGGTGAGGCGGCTGAGGGGCGGAGAGCAGCCTCATTCATCGTCCGTTTGTCCACGGGTTTCGCACCCTGCGTTCAGTGGGCTCCATCCCGGCTTGTCCCACCATGACCCTCTTCTCTGGAGGGGCCCTGTGGCTCAGGGAGGGACAGGCTCGGCACAAAGCTGCCAAGTGGCCGAGCACGACCCACCTGACTCCACTTATCCTCAGTGCTTCCTCCACGGTTTGCTGAGCCCACAGCTGTGAGCAGTGAGCCCGCTCGGGAGCCCAGCGGCTCCACATGGAAGAGGCAAATAAACCTCGAATATAAAATGATAAATCTGTGAGCAGCTACAAGTAACAAGCATGCTCCGGGGACCGAAAACGGGGGACTATGTGACCAGGGCCCGGGGGGGGAGGTGCCGAGGGGCCTCTGGGGGGCTTGAAGGAGCCCCTGAGGCTGAGAGGGAGCAAGACCTGGGCGGCAGAGCTGGGCGTCCAGGCAGAGGGACGGGCACATCCCAGGTCCGGGGTTCTGGCGTGTTGTGGGTGCTGACAGGGGAGTGGGCTGCAGGGAGGTGACAGAAGCAGGCATGTTTAGGACATCTCGGGAGGATGAGTGTCCGTCCAGGGAAGACGGGGAGCCCGAGGGGCCGGACAGCTGCCAGCCTGCCGAGGACGGCAGGGTGGGGACATTGGGGGGTGGGAAGCCTGGGGCAGGGCCTGGGCCAGGGGTGGGTGGAAACAAAGGCCTTAAGTCGAGGTGTCCCCGGGGCCCAGGAGGGTGTCAGGCGGGCAGTTGGATGCAGATTTATGAGCACAGGGAAGCCCTGGGCTGGGCAACTGACATCCCCGCCCCGGGGAACAGAAAAGCCTGCCGGGCCCGGGAGGGAGCCGTGGCCAGCAGGGAGCGGGAGAAACCACAGTGCACCTGGAGTCGCCGGGCAGAGAGGGAAGTTGTCCGTTCAGGCTGGGTGGAGGGTGAGCGAGGATGAGACAGAAGCCTCACGTTGGTTGGGGACCTCGCCGTGACGGCCTTGGCAGGAGCATCTCCCTGGGGTCCGGAGGATGGAGCCAGCAGGGCCAGAAGGGGCAGAGGACGGCAGCCGCCAGCAGGACTGCAGGACCTGGCTCCAGGGGAGGACCTGGCAGTGCCAGGGGCCACCCGGGGTTGGTCCCAGGAATGCCAGAGGGGCTGACAGTGGTTTGGGGCAATCATGGTGAGCCCCAGCTGGACAGAGCAGTCTAGCCACACAGTGCACGGGCCATCAGTGCCCGAGGAGACCCCAAGCCCTGCTTCTGGGCACGGCCGGGACCCTTGTTCTCCATGATGCCCTGACCATCGCCCAGTGCTCCCCGAGTCTTGCCAAGCCCAGGAGGGCGCGGCCGGGCCCAGCCCCCACTCTTCCAGGGGTGCCCTCCGGCCCGGGCGGGGCTGCGTGGCCGTGGCCACCTTGCACTAAGCCCTATTGTCTTGCCCAGCCAGGGTGGCGGGCGGCTGTTTGCTGAGTCAGCGGAGCCGCCCTGCACCGTCATCATAAACGCATATTTAATAACCAGCGCGCTGCCTCGGAGGTTCAGAAACGGGCTTCGCCCTTCAGCTGGTAATGAGAAGTTAATAAAAGTGGGATTTTGTGGAACGCTGGCCCTCTGACATCTTAATCTTTATTAAAGAGACGTAAACTTCCACAGAACTGGCGGGCCTGCCCGGCACAGCCGGACGCCAGGAGAGCCGGGCAGAGGTGGCTCGGGGACGGCTGGGCACCCCTAATCCCCCCAAGAACAATGTGCCCTGGAACCGCGCTGACCTCAGCAGACGCGAATGAATTATCCCCGAGAGGCCGTGTGAGCAGAAAGCTCACGTGTGGAAAGACGTTAATAAATGAGCAGGACCCGGGAGCAGCCGCCTTCCTGGGCCTCAGCCTGTGTCCTCGCGCACGGGCGGGGTCCCTCAGCGCTACGCAGCCCCCTCTGTGCGGGTCCGTTGCGTTCCCATCCGCCCCGAGCAGTCGCTCCATCCCCTGCCCGGCCCCGGCCCCCACAGCTCAGCCTGTCCCTGTGGACCTGCCCATCCACCATTTCATAGGAGTGGAATCGTGTGACACGTGACCTGCCATGTCTAACTTTTCCACTTAGCGTGTTTTCAAGGTGTATCCGTGCTGTGGCAGGGATCAGGGCCTCACTCCTTTTTATGGCTGAATAATATTCCGTCGCGCGGACAGACCACACCTGCCGAGCCGCTCGCCCAGGGGTGGACGCCACAGCTCTGGGCCGCAGCGAGCGCCGTGTGACCGTGTGTGCACGAGCGTCTGTCTGCGTCCCTGTTTCCAGTCCTCTCGGGCCGACGCCAGGGGTGGGCCTGCCAAGTCCAAGGTAACTCCAGGTTTAGCTCCTGGGGGAACCTGTAGACTGTTTTCACCCAGGCTGTGCCGCTCTCCGCCCCTGGGTGCCCACGTTCCTCTGACTCCCAGCAACTCAAAGCCCAGAAGGGGCTCACGGCCCCGCCGGCCCTGCTGGGCGGCCCTGAGCACATGCTCCCCCTCCTGTAAACTGCGCAGCTCATCTGCCCCCCACCAGCAAGCCAGTCCCCCTCCCTCCGGCCAGCATGGGGTCAGCGGTGATGCACGTGGGGGCTGCAGGGCGTCTCCTCCATCCTAGGATGAGGCCTGAGAAGTGAATTCCCGGCTGGCTCGGGAGTGCGAGTCCCAGCAAAAGTCCACACTCTGTTTCAGCTTCTGCTGCCGTCGGGGGTGGGTTCGCCTGCGGTTCGCAGAGACCTGGGTGCAGACGGCCCAGTCAGGGGCCGACCTCAGGAGCCCACGGACCGTGACGCCCAAATCAAGCATGTTTGCACCGCGTGTGAGCACACGGTGAGCGGCCCGGGCTCGATGCTGGGTGTCGGCCCGCGGGGTCCTCCTCGGACACGGGCCTGGCGCTGGAAGTGTGTGGGACGAGGGGTGCGTGGAAGTGTGTTTATCATCGGCTAATCCACCCGGGGAAGGAGAAGGGCAGAGCCTTTGTTGTCTCCAAGCAATTAGGTTAATTAAAAAAGAAAGCTTATTGGGCAAACATGCTCCGGGACTGTGACCCCTTAATTAATGGACTGCGGGGAGAAATTACAGCAGTGGCAAGATAATTAACACATGCACTTCGCAGAGAACGTCAGGCCAGGGTATTAGGGACAGGACGGCCGGGCCGGCGCAGGGTGGCTGTGGGCACTGGCTGCCGGGGGAGGCGTGGCCCGTGGGCGGCAGCCCTGTGAGGGCGGCAGGTGGCTGGCCCCGGCTCCCTGGGGGAGGTGGGAGAAAGTCTGCCCTTCCCTTCCGGAGGCAGCTTCTTAAAAAAACTGTTACCCTCGGTAGGAAGCACAGCTGCCCCCGCGGCCCCCGCCTGCCCACGCAGAACCCGCACGTGGGGACACCAGAGGGCACCCCCAGGTGGGCCACCCCCTCCACCCCGCAGCCTGGGAGTCCACTAGAATATTCCGCTGTTCCTAGAACATTAGAGGCGGAGCTGTGAGCCGTTACCTGGTCCAGGGCCCCCGGCCCTCCCCATAAAGGCCTCAGGGAAGGGGAGATGGTGACCTCCGCACGCCAGGCCACGCCAACCCGAGCTGCTCGGTTCCCCGGGTTCCCCGGGCGCCCGCGGGCTGGGGTGACTCTTCAAGCCCCGTGAGCGGCACCATTCCAAAGATCCCCGCCCACCAGGGAGCCTTTCCGGCACCCGGAGCCTCCACAGACACTGGGGAGACGGCGCCTCGGGCTTGTTTCCTGCTCCCAACGGGGCCGCGGAAGGCAGGGCAGGTGCGGGTCTCGGGACCCTTTGGGGGGGCGGCTGGTGACGGCTCCGGGAGTGTCAAGGCCGCGGAGCAGGCAGTGCCCACATGCGGGACGGTGTGTCCTCTCCCCGAGGGGGCCTTGGGGACACCACCCTCCTCCCCAGCCCTCCGCACCTCGCCCACCCCGCCGCAGAGGTGCAGGGAGGCAGGGCTGGTGGAAGCGCTTTCGATTTTTAAGGGCAGAAACAGGACACTCAGGCCCATTTGAGGTCTCAGAAGTCTCAAGGTCAGCATTAAAAGCCCCGACCCTCTCCGCCAGCCGTCCCTGGAGGAAGGCACTAAGCATTTCCCCACAGTGACGAGCCGCCTCTGGCAGCTAAGGAGAGCCCAGCCCTGGGACTGGCCCTGCGGGTGGCTGAGTGTGGAGACTCCCTGGGTGGCCGTTTGGTCATTCATGGAAGACCCTTCTGTTCCCAGCAAGGCCCCCCGGGATCCGTCACAGGAGCCACGTGAAGTTTGGGGTAAAGAATTCACTCTGAAGCCACTCCTAACCCAGTCCAGGAATGCACAGAAAACAGTCACCCTTAGGAGCTGAGCCCAGCGAGGTGCCACCTGCCCCAGTCCCTCAGCAGGTGTGGAAAGACTGTGACCTCGGACCTGCCCTTGGGGTGAACCGATCTAGCACCCGTGGAAGGTGCTGGAGCCGGGGCCAACTGGGGGACCTGAGGGTCCGGGGTCTGGCAGAGAACCGAGGGCTTGATCTCCCAGCTGTGGCTGGGGGCAAGGCCGCTGCCCCCCAGGCTGTGCTGCAGAAGGCCCCCGGTGGCAGGGTCACCCCCTCTCTGCCCCACTGTCCTCACTGCCCCAGCCCCTGTGGCTTCTCTGGCCCCCCACCACACCCCCATCCTCGCCACCTGTCCTGCAGGTGGAATGAGCATGACCAGCCACCCCCTCGGTCCCTGGTCACAGGACTGCAGGTCGCCCTGGGGTGTGGACCCCATGTAATGAGACATAGCCAGAGATACCCACCAACTCTCTGACCAGGGTGGGACATAGCGTCCTCATGGGTGGCAAGAGGACAGAAGCTTCTGGCAGTTTCCAGAAGATTCTGGAGATGTCCAGTGGCCGGGAAGTACTCAAACCCCTGGGGGAGCCTGGCTCACGGTTCCATTTGGAGGAAATTTGTGAGGACTGAGGGTTCTCTGACCGGCACCCTGTGTTCACCTGTGTCTGTGGCACTCTGCCCGGGTGGGCACACGGTGGGGCGTTTGCTGTGTTCAGTGCTTCGGAGCCCACGTGGGAAGGGAGGTGGGGTTCTGGGGGCCCCCACAGTCTCTGAGGCCAGGGCTGAACGTGTTTCCCACCTGCCGCTCTCAGGAGCTCGCAGGTACGGGGGGCAGAGAGGAGCCACGAGGCCATCTGAAGGGAGGCATAGGGCGGGGGCTGCCGAGAGCTTCCCAGTGGGGAAGCCCGAGACGGGACCCCAAACCCGGCAATTACACCGTGAGGAAGGGCACCCACAGAGGGAGCAGAATGTGCAAGGGGCCAGAAGCAGGGACCCTCGTGGGGAGGGGCAGTCAGCAAGTGCAGGGGTGAGGCTGGGGTGCAGGGCAGTGGGACTTGCACGGGGAGACTGGCCAGGAGCCACCAGGGTCACCTAGGCAGTCAGGTGTTGGTGACGGATTTGCAATGAGTGCCAGCTCCCAGTGGGCAGGGGCTTAGGGTGCGCCTGCCTCCGGGAATCGAGGCTCAGTTCACGGGATGAGACCAGCCGCAGGTGCAGCCACGAACCGCGTAGACCCCCAGGGCCCGAGTCCCAGCAGGACTGGGACTTCCCTCCGAGGGAAGCTCTTTCTTCTGTGCAAAGTAAAGACTGGCAGCAAATAGGATAAAATATTGATAAATTGTTAACGACAGTTTCTTACATGATTTTATGTTCCTTTCTGTATTTGCAAAACCCCTCAAAACAAACCAAGGAGACGCCAATCAAACTTTGGGAAGAGGTCGGGGACAGGAAAGAGCCCGTGGACCCTGACCCCTCCCCTTCCTTTGGCTGTGGCTGCCCCCATCCCTGGGGAGGGGGTCCCCTCTCCCGACTGTGCCTTTGTCAAGGGAGGGGCTGGGCTGTCCCCTGACCTGGGCAGTTGCCCTGGGGCTGCTGCCTGTCAGGGTCTGCAGGGGGGGATCGGAAGATGGCGCAAAACCCCCTCCCCAGGAGCGGAGAAGAGGCCGGGGGCAGGGGGAGCAGGGGCAGCAATGGGGGTGCCTTCCCCAGCTCCTGCCCCCCCAGCCCTGGCTTCTTTGTGGGGGTGTTCCCCCAGGGCCTCCACATGGGGTTACCACCCCAACGCCCAGGAGGGCAAAGGATGCTCTGCCGTCCGAGGTGCCTTCATGGGAGGGACTCGCTGCTGCTCCCATGATGGTCCCACCCAGGACACCCCAGCATCCTCTGATCTGGGGGTGCTGTGTGGGAGTGAATGCATGTGTGTGCATGTGGGTGTGGGCAGGCATCTGTGCACGTGTGGGCATGTGTGGGCATTATGTGCATGTGTGCATGTGTGTATGTGTGGGGGCATGTATGTACATGTATGTACATGTGTGGGCATGTGTGTGCGTGTGTGCATGTGTGTCCGGGTGCCACTCCCCCCCCCCCACCGACTCAGCGTGCGAAGTGATAGAGCCCCTGAAAGTGAAACAGTCACGCCGATCTTTGATTAATGAATTGGGATCCAAATTTTTAACTAATTGAGTACATTAAATAGAAAGTCCCTAGAAAGGAAGGGGCAAAAAGACTAATACAAGACACTTTTCAAAGCTTCTTTAATAAGAAGCGTATTTGGGATTGGACCATAATGGCTACCCTCGCTTGCCAAAACCCGACGCCCTGGCAGGTAACTTTCACCAGGCGTCTCTGAAATGGCACCTAAATGAATTAGCAATAAAACGGACTTAGGCCAAGCAGTGGGGGCCCCCATTAATCTCGGGTTAATCACTAAAGAGGTGCCATTCACTTTTCTTAAGAAGTCACATTTCTCTCCCCTTGCTGGCGACCAGATTTCATAAAGTAACATATTTCTAATGAAAGGTCTCTGCTTGAATTAAACCCTGAAGGTTTATGCAGATTTCGCGTTTGATTACTGCTGGCATGGGCTCTTAGCCGGCTGCGGAAGGAAGGTCCGTTCTGAAAGGGCCCCAGCGTGCAGTTCATAATATTCTTTGAAATAAAATAGTGCACTTGTGCTTAGTGGCTTTAATCAGCCCTGACTTTTGATAGTCAAACAATAGCTAATTACAGTAGCACCTGCCTTGCAGGCCCTGTCACGGCGGCTCCTGCCGGAGCGGGGCCTTGTCTGCGAGCTGCCGGATTATTACTGACGCTCTCGGCACAAAGTCACTATAACTGACACTCAGCAAGTTTGGTGGCCATTAGGGAAGGTTTATTTTGCTGCCGCATAGCTGGCTTTTCCATCACATTCTTCTCCTTTGTATTTTTGGGGGTCGGGGGCAGTGCGGGCCTGGTGGGGAGGGGAGGTGCGTCTGGGTGTGGGTCCCGGTCCCCGGGGCAGGCGCTGCGGGGCCCCCGCCATGCGGGGCTCACAGAGAGCTTGTGGGATTCGGAAACGGGTGTTCTGAGAGCCCCGGGACACCAAGGCGGGACGCTGCGTGTCCCCGTGCCAGGCGGGGCGAGGCCCCCACGGGCCCACGGGCGTGCTGGGCAGAGCGGTCTCATCCTCTCGGCAGAGAGTCATTTCAGATGGGACTCGCCGCGTGCACGGGAGCCATGACACCGGCCCAGTGGAAGTCATAAATTACTATCTCGTTTGCGTCTTTCTTTTCTCATTAATTTTGCCTGGCAAATGAGCCCACGTTTTCCGGAATCCAGCCAAGTGAGTAGCATCGGCCCGTCAGTCGGGGCCTGACAGACCTTGTAACACGTTCCTGGAAGTGGGAACGTGTGGGCTCCCGTCCCCAGGCGCGGGCGGGCCCGGCCCTCGCTGCTTCTCGCAGCCCCCTCTCCCCAGCCCCTCTGCCTGCTCTGTGCCCCTCGTGCGGATCCCGAGGACAGAGTGAGGGGGAGGAGGGCCCGGCTGGGCCCGTCTGCGGGGGTGGTCTAGGCAGACTGTCACCCGGCACACGGGTGTGCTCTGAGGACCAGGGCCGTCACCCCTCGGGCTGCGGGCCCCTGTTTCCAGGTGCGTTGTGGGCACAGTGGGTAGACCCACGCCAGAGCTGCCCTGCCCGGCACGTGGTTCCCTGCAGAACTCCATCCGGTCCCTGTTTGGCTGGGGCTGACGTGAGAACTGCGTGGCAGAGCCGTGGGCCACTCGGGGGAGGGCTGTGCACACCTGCAGTGCCAGCCGCCGCGCCCTGCAAGGCCGAGGTCTTCCTCGCAGAGATCGGAGCCTCAATGTCCTCCGGAGCCATCTGCACTGCAGCCACGACAAGTGTCCCCTTCCCTGCGGTCAGGCAGCACCCGTGCTGGGTGTGCGCACACGCGTGCCTGCCCGCGGCCCTCTCACGCCGCGGGTGCTGCTTCCGCTCCACTGGCTTTGGTCTCTGGACACTGCATCATGTTGACAATTACCCACGGCCAGGACTTGCCAAAACTTGGAGTTGAAAAGGCTTCAAGGGGAGAAAAACAACTGGGAAGCTGTTTTCTGTTAAGGCAGGTTTATTTTTCCTTGCAATTATGTCTGACTAAAATGTCCTTGTGCGGGAGTCACTTCCCCGAGAAAGGTCTGATTCATCCTGCCCCGGACAGCCCCTGCCACCCCCGGGGTCTGCCAGGGCTCCGCTGCTCGGCCCGTGGCGGGGACCTGCCCAGAGCAGCACCCGCATCAGGGACCAGGCCTCGGTGTGGGGCTCCGGGGCCCGATCCAGGAAGGCAGGCAGCCCCTGAGGACCGGGGACTCTGGAGACAATGGCGGGTGCTGCTTGGCCAGCTCCGTGCCACCACCAAGCTCACCGGCTACCCTGCCGGGCCTGGCAGGGAGGCCCCAACCCCACTCCGTCGCTGTCTGTCTCCTGTGCCATCGCAAGCCCAGGTCCCACCGGAAACTCAGGGCTCGTGTCCCGGGGAAGCCGTGGAGCCCGGGCAGCGGGGCAGCTCCATAGACGGCTGCTCCGTGAACAAAGCCTCGTGGAGAAAGGCCCATTTTCTGGCGGTTCCTCCTTCTTCCCTGGAGCGCAGAGCCAGTCCCCCGACAATCCCTCCCAGCCGGTCTGGCATTTCCCGCTGAGGCCACCCCAGCCCGTGCCCCGAGGCCACCTGGTAATGGAAAGAGCTGCCTGAACAAGGGCCGCACTGGGGTCAAGTTCAGCCACGGTTCCTCTGCCGTCACTCCCCTCCCCCGTCATCGCGCTCGGCCTGCGGCGTCTGCCTCTCGTCTCTCGCCGTGTTTGCCAGCGACGATCAGTTTGATTGATCATCTCTGTGGCCACAGGTTGGTAATAAAGCTGTTCTGAGAGCCTCTCGCATTTCCCCTGGGACCCCGTTGGCATGACAGGACTTGACATGGGCCATTCGTCACCTGCTGCCTGTGGTCACTGTGCACAATGACCAGCAGACAGACAAGAGCCAGGCCAGGAGGCTCCGGGAGGGGCCAGGGCGGAACAGGAGGCATGCACGCATGTGCACACACGCATGTGCACAAGCACCTTTCCCAGGTTACGGATTCCGTGTTTCTGGGAGCTGGAGGTGGGCAGTCATCACTGGCAGGCCACCAGGTCCTCCTGTCCAAAAAGGAGGCGGGCAGAGCAAGGGTCTGGGGACAGACTGGGACGACAACAGGAGCGGCAGGTCTGGGCACCTTCCTGAGTCAAGTCCAAGCCGGAGTTCAAAGGTTCCTCCTCATCCTCTCAGCCATCTCCCTGACCCCCCCCCCGGCGCCCCCAAAGCCCCACTGTAGCCACACGTTCTCCAGCCCCCCCCAACCTGTGACAGAGAAGACCCTCCGAGGCCACGCTGGGCTTCCCGTGGACCACCTCCCACACGTGCGGTTAAAGGTGCATGTTCCTGGGGTGCTGGGCTCCGCCCCCTGGAGCCCTGAGCCTAACGCCGTCTGGGTGACGGACGGGAACTACACAAACCGCCACCACAGGCAGGACCCCCGGCAGCGGCAGCCTCGGGAGCGGCCCACACGGAGGGCACGTCTCACAGGATGTTCCCGGCAGCGGCACGACTGTTGATATCGACAACCCAGCCCCCTCGCCAAGCACTCACGTACAGCACACGCATCAGCACACGGGGTGTCCTGCGCTCAGCGTGAAACACGGGCCCTCGGCCAGCCAGGACGCCCAGCGGCCACCAGACTGTCCCCTCGGTGGGGCTCGCGGTCAGGGTTTACGGGGCGCAGTGATGCGAGGCCGGAGCGTGGCCCACGTTGTCGGCGACCCTCAGGAAACTGCCGCGGAGAACGTTCGCAGTTGCGTGGACACGTGGACTGACGGCGCCTTTCTGCCCTAAACTGGGCCCCTCCACCTCTGCCCACAGAGGACGCTGGAGTGGACAGCGCAGCCGCAGAGCACAAACCACCGGGCGTCTCTGCCCGGCGTGGCGGCTCCTCCAAAGCACTGGGGCGGGTGACAGTTCAAAGCCCCTCCCGTCGCCTCCCACCCCACCCACTTCCTGCCCCCACAGCCGCCGGGGCTGCCGCAGCCTTGGAGAGCCGCGGGGTGCACAGTGTGCTTTCTGTCTGTCATCAGCTCCTGGCTACCTTGGGGCAGGGGTGGGGACTGGGCTGGCTCCAGTTTCACTCTGTGTCACCTTTGCACAGAAAAGTGGATGTGGAAGCTGCCACCAGTGGCCATCAGAGCAGCTCTAGCCCCTAAGAATCTCCCCCCTGACCAAAGGGCGGGTGTCACCAGGACCCCCGATGCTTTACCCAGCCCACCTGGCAGGACTGCGGCCCCCTGGGCCAGACAGAAGCCCAAGAGAACTCGAGAGGGACATGCAGCCATGGAGCCTGAACAGCCCCAGGCCAGGCCCGAGACCGCTGGACTAGGGGACAGAACGCTCGGCCCAGAGCTTGAATACGGGGGAGCCAGGACAGCGGGCACCATGGGATGGGCATGACCAGCAGCTCACGGCCTGCAGAGCCAGCCCTGCCCAGCAGCCTCAGGCCGGGTGCACCCCTGCACACCCACCGGGGCAGGCCCGCAGGCCCCCCTGAGCCTTCCTGAGCAAAGCCCCTGCATCCAGGCCCTCTCTGGACAGCTGGGGAAGCCCCAGGGCTCTGAGCAAGGCACTGGCCCCTCTCTAAGCCCCTGTGCCATGTGCCAGGGACAGGGCAGCCATCAGGGAGGGTTAGCCCTGTGGGAGGGCCGGGCAGGTCTGGGTGAGAAGACTCAGGGGACAGAAGTGAGGGGGGTGGTGGCGGGAGGGAGGCAGGACAAAGGGGCTCCGCCACCTCCCACCCCTGCCCCAGGTGCCTGAGGGCCAGTCCCCACAGGGGAGCCCGCCCAGAGGCCAAGGGCACACTCAGGTAGGCACAGTGGCCACCAGGGGAGAGAGCGGGAACCCAGCCTGTGCCTGGCATGTACCCGGAGCGGTGCCACCCAAAGGCCAGCCAACGCGGCATGGACGGCAGTCCCTACCCCGCCCTGCCGGGTCCCCCACTGCGGTGGGCCAGTGCTGTCCCCCTGACATCAGCAGGGAAGCATGAGACCATTAGGATCCCAAGTCTTTCAGAAGAAATATTGGTTTATTTTCCGATCATGATAATGATACACATTCTTTGTGAAACAAGCAGGGGAAAAAAAACAAGAACGTTTAAATAAGAAAATCAAAATTCCCCGCGATTCCTCTGCTAACACGTAGAGGTCAGTGACGGGTAGAGACGTGGAGACACGTTCCCCACAGACGTGAGGACAGGGAGTGGCCGCCCCGTGCTGGTCACTGTGCCCAATGTCTGCAGGCAAAATCTGTGGCCTCTCGTAGCCGACCCCGTGTATGCACGTGTTCGGTGCGTGTGCAGGTATGTGTGTGTGCGTGTGTGCCTGTGCGTGCATGGGAGTGTGTGCCCGATGGCTGGTTACCCTGGTGGACGTGTGGCCGGGTGCTGAGGCTGCCGTCTCCCTGGAGCAGGCGGGTCTGGGAGGGGCAGGTCCTCTGTGCTGCAGGCGGGGGAGGTGGGCTTCTGTCAGCGTCCAAACCCGCACACGCAGGTGTCGGCCTCCGGGGGGGAAGCCAGGGTTCGTTCGCTGTGTCCCCCAGGAGAGCACTAATCTCCTAGAGAGAAGCAGTCTTGAAACTTATCAGTTTATAACTTGGCATGATCAGATGGGTGAGCTATGATCAGTTTGATTGATCGGCCGTGATTGGCTTGATGAGCTATGATCGGATTGATTGATTAGCCATGTTCAGATTGATGAGCTGTGTTTCCAGGAAGAGAGGCCAGGCACAGGGGCAGGAAGACCCCACCTTCCCTAGCAGAGGCTGTCCCCGGGCCGGGTGGGTGGGGCACCCCAGAAGGAGCCCTGACTGGGGGAGGGGCTTGGGCTGAGGCCAGGTCGGCCATGAACTCTTCAGTGGAACAGGTGACCCCGAGATCCCTGAGACCCTGGGGCCTCTGGCCTGGGCCCCACGAAGGCCAAAACTTTCTCTCGTGACCGATGTCCTGGCCCCCAGGCCCAGCTTGGTGGCGGCAGGTGCTCGGTAGGCGTGTTCCAAGGCGTGTGGGTGGGCAGGGGTGGGCACAGGATGAGATCCCGGAGCTCGTTCTGTTCGGAACTTTTCCCTGAGGCCCCCAGGGGGATCTTGCATCCGGCCCATCCAGCATTCCTCAGAGGTGACAGGGTTGTTTGGCACAGGGACCTATTCACCCGCAGATGTCACGGGGCTTTTCCGCCGCCCTACATTTTGCCCACATCCCCGTCAGCTCTCCCTTTACCGAGGAAGCCCCTTTGGGCTTGCAAATGAAAAGCATCGGAAACTGGCATCCAACTTGGCTCTGCTCTCCTACCTATAAACAGGCCTGAGCTGTGCATTCTCAGAATGTTCTAGAAGAGGAATGTGCTTGGAGCTGGTGTGGCTGAGCTCTGGCATGCAGACATTTCCGTGGAGAGGTCTGTACGTGGCCAGGCACCCCCACTGCCCTGGAAACGCGGCTGGGTGGCTCAGCACCGTCTGCGTGTGGGGCAGAGGCTCGGGGCTCCTCGCCCGGCCCCCCCCACCGGGTCCTTGAGCCAGAGACCTTGTCGCCCAGCTCTGGGGCTCAGGACTTGGCAGGGTCACCCCCAGCAGGGTGGACCCGGGGATGAGTCGTGTCCTGGGCCGGCTCTGCAGGGGTCTCTGCTCTGGGAAGCCCCTTCCCAGCCTCGCCCCGGCTGGCTCTAAGGCTGCGGGGGTTGGTGGTGCTGCCCACACGCCCTTCTCACCGAGATGCAGCGCAGACGAGGAAGGTCCCCTCAGTGAGACCCGGAAAGGCTCTCATTGCCAAGGTCGTCGAGGTGTCCCTGGACCCTGGTCTTGTGTCTGGAGAAAACCTTGCAGAAAGAGCCTGCTGGCCGTGCACATCTCCAGGGACTCAGACGGAAAGTGTCTTCGTCACAGGGTGGTTGTCACTTCCGCTAAGCCCAGGTTTATGGCAAAGAAGGCCGCGGGGGGAGGCTGCGAGGGTCCGGGCCGGGGTGGGGAGGTCAGCTCCTGGAGCCGGCAGCTCCCCTGAAGGCGCAAGTGCAAATCACGTCATATCAGGTGGCTCGATTAGGGGTGATGTCCCTTTCTTTTCTTCTGCGTTCTCTTTGACATAGTGTCATCTGTCAGCAGATGTAGGCAAATGCTTAGAAGGTTCCCTGGAAAACAGGTGGCACTGGGGGGCCAGGTGAGAAGCAGGTTCCTTAGCAGGTGTGGGTTGTGTTCCCCCTGTCCCTGTTGACACTGTTTTGGAGGCAGCTGGCCCAGTGGCCTGGCATTGGCACCTGCGTGGGACCCAGCCCCCAGCCCATGTCACTTCTCCCCTGCCTGGGGCTCCAGGGCCCACCACGGGCACTGCACCTGCTAGAGGGTGAATGTCTGTCTCAGGGCCTTGCCCAGGGCCTGCGGGGGCTGTGAATGGCCTTGGGCTGATGGGGGACATGTGTTCTAATGTCCTCTCTCCCCTCCTCTGTCTCTCCCTCCTTCATTGGACCCTGGAAACGCTCACAGAGCCCCCCGTGGCAGGGACAGCACCATGCAAACCTGACCCCACGGACAGACCAACCCTTGCCCGGTCCCCACAGTAGGGAATGGCCTCAGCTTCTGAGGTGTCACGGTGCCCGGAGCCCACAGGTGGAGGTGGACACATGGAGCAGAGGGGGCTGGGGACCCGGATGCCTCAAGGCTCACGGGAGAACTCATTTCCCACCCTGATTCCCCCAGAATCTTCCCGCACAGCTGGGTGGTAGTGATGCCGCCACACCAGCCTCCAGGCAGCACCCGAGCTGGCAAAGCCATGGGGCAGGTCGCAGGGCAGGCTCCGCGGCTGGCTTGGGAGCACCTCACGGCACTGAGTACTCCCCGGCCTGGCCTGTGGTCCCCGGCTGGGCCAGTCTTCGCATGGTAGGCTGCCAGCAGCCGGGAGAGGAGGGGGCGGCCTGTCGCTCTCTGCAGCCTGGGCCTGGGGCAGGGGCTGCCGCCTGCCCGCCCGGGAAGCTGGGCCAAAGGCGCCCTCTATCGCCTGCTTGGGGGACGTCGCCTCCGAAGCTGGCCCCAGCGGCCTCGAGCCTTTGCAAGCACATTAAATGCCCCCGTTTCCCCAGACATTATCTGCCTTTGGGGAACTTTAAAATAAGGAGTCAAGCGTTTTCAGCTCATGCAAACCGTGTGGTTCTTGAAGTGTGAGTGTTTTCTGAAGCATTTAAGTGGCAGCATCTACCTGGGGAGGGCGGGAGGAAGGCCGGCAACATTCTCCCGTTAGGCCAGTTTTCCTAGAAAAACAATCGAAGGTTCGGCTGAAATGATGGGCTTGTTTCCTGGTGGCCCAGAGTTCTGTCAAGAGCAAGACGCGTGCCCAGGCCCTGCCAGCTGCCCGACTCCAGCCCTGCAGGAAAGGGGTGGCCGTGGGCCACCCAGGGGTGCCGGGGAGATGCGGCAAACAGCTCTGGGACACGGAGCCTCTACAAGGCACCAGCCCAGGGCGTGGGGCTTCTCTGTACCCTCCACAGGGAGGGACCGAGCCCTCGGGCCTCGGCTGTGCCAGGGAACGGCTGCCTGGAGCCCTGGGTGGGCACCGCAGCGCCTCCCACCCAGATGGAGTTAGGCCTGGGCCCTCTGAGCATTTGGACTCCGCTCGCTCCTCCACTGCGGGCACAAGTCCCGCGACCACATGCACCGGATCTCAAGTTCGGAGCCTGCAGACAAGAGCTCTGGGCCCCAGGCGTGTCCTGCCATCCCCCCTCAAGGTTTGCCTCTGCGTGTTCCCACCTGGGGTCCAGACTCAAAACTGTCTTTCTGTGTCAAACATCAAATTTAATAGACGTCTTTAAATACCTTATGGAGTTTGGGTTTTGTTTTTTTGTTTTCCTTTTTTTTTTTTTTTGGTTTCTGAAATGTCAACTTTCCCCCTAGGGCCAAATGCAGGATTTTTATTTTCCTTCTCAGCAATTTGCTTATCATGTTAGCGACTCACCGTGGGGACAACCATGCCCTGGAGCGTTGCTCTGGTCTTCCTGGCTGGGCGAGGACAGGCATCGCCCGGACGTGGGTCTTGCGGGGAAGGCAGCGCGTGGCAGCAGGAGGGCCCAGGGCTGGGGGGGCGGCTGCAGGGGCAGGGTCCGCCTGGGAGGCTGCGTCCTCGCAGGACGGGTGCAGGCGGGGCCTGGGGGGAGGGAGGCTGCACCGTGAACCGACCTGGCACTTCTGGTAGCAGCAGACCTGTCTGTGAGCTGCATTCCGCACGCGTGGTCACCTCCCGGCCGCCAGAACCTCGTGTTAAAACCGTGGATCCCTGTAACCTCTGAGCCCATCAAAGGGAGGCCCAAGCTGGCGAAACAGCGGCCCCGCACGACCAGAACGGTTTGGATTCGTAACAGCGCTGTCCAAGGCCCGCGTGATCAGTGCTGGTGGCTACGATTTCATGAATCCCACACTCGGGAATTAATTTATGGAGGACAGAAGCCACCTCGGTGACGGGGGGGGACTTGACCCAGCCTCCTGCTGCGTGGAGAAGGCTCCTCCCGCCTCGGAGGGCCGTCGGGGTTGTTCTAGGGCCGAGGACGGGTGCGCACTCCGGTCTGCGGTTTGTCCGTGTGCGACTGGGTGACTGGGAAAAGCACCGTGTCCTCTTCCCCGTGAGCTGCCGCAGGGAGCCCTCACCCCGGCAAAGAGGGAATGCCGTCTCGGCACAGACGGCGCTAGGCTCGGCGCATCTACCGGGCTGAAGCCCCGGACTCAGCGGCTCCTGGCTGGGCGGGGCTGTAGGAGGCGGGTGCTGGCGGGTTCCCCAGCTGGCGCCGTCCTTGAGCTTGGCGCTCATGGCCTGGGGTGTACGAGGTGCCTCGGGCAGGGTGCGGGGGAGGTACATGCAGCCCCCGAGTTCTGGGCCAGCCAGAACGTTCCTGCCAGATTCTCAAGGTCCTTGGGGAGGTGTCAGAGCCCACTGGGCAAACTGGGGGGCTGCGTGCGGGGAGCGGCTTGGCAGCCTGTCACGTGGCCCCAGCCCCACGTGGGGCAGCGCCTCTGCCCTCCCGCGGGCACCTGCCATTCCTGTTGCCTCCCAGGTGCGCTGGGAAGGCCGTTCTGCTCCCTGCCTCACCCCATTGTTCCCGGCTCTCTTTTAGGTCATTTTACATTTTCACCTGATCCCTGTAATTCTGCAGAACGTTCCCAGGCCACAAAGCAACCCTGCTGCAGCTGCTGTCTCCCCCAACTCACAACGCCCGGCACAGAAATCCTCCTGCCCTCGCACGCCAGCCCTGGGGGCAGGCAGCTCTCAGGCCACTGTGGCAGGACCACTGGCTCCTGTCCCCTCCCTCACCCACGCCTGCAGGTCACAGCCAGCCTGAGCCCGGGCACACCTGCCCCGTGGGCACCGCTGGGCAGTGACCGTCAGAGAAAGGTCTGCTCGCACACAGGCGGGCTCTGAGGCTGGTGGATGGAGAAGGCAGAGCGTCCCCCCGACACACGGCTCGTCACCGGGGAAGGGGTGCTGGACGCCGTGGCCACCGGCTGGCAAATTTCCCCCGAGAGGAGGTTCTCGGTCCCCATGGCAGGTGGACGCTGCGGTTTTCTCTGTGCCGACCAAGGAGCCTAATCAAAGATCCCTGCTCTGCCGACAAGCAAACCCAGAAAGCCCCTGCGGCATGACACAAAGAAAAATAAATATCAAAAGAACATTTGAAGAGCTCAATAAATTGATCATATTGTGCTGAACCTTCACCCCCATAACTATGGGACCATTTAAATGCTAATGCCATTTTTTAAAAAGTCAATTACGGGAGTTTGCAAGGAATGGAGTCAGCATTCTCCGCCAAGCCGCTCCTCCCGCTCCCGCTCCTCACGGGCACTGGAGCGTTCGGTCCCCTGGAGGGACCAGCCCCTCGCAGCGCTCCCGTAATTGAATCAAGTTGATGCGGACACCTCGGACACCGGGAGCCGCGTGGGTTGTGGGAAGCACATGTGGACGGAGGGGCCAGTGCTCACGCATCGGGGGGCCAGCAGCTGCAGTTACCCCCGCGGAGAGCACGACCCACCCCCCTGCAGGCCTGTGCTGGGCCAGCCCCAGGAAGAGCCCGGGCGGGTGACACAAGAGCCTTCCTGAATGTTCCACTCGGGCTCCACTTTGGAGACAGCAAAATGTCCACTTTTCTCTCTGGTTGGTGGCACCTGCTCCCCAACCGGGGCCCAGCTGAGCCCTCAGGCTCCTAAACGGGACCAGCCCAAAAGCAGCCAGGAGGGCAGAGGGCAGAGGGCAGAGGCCATGGGCCCACCCGAGGGGACTGGTACTCTGGGACCCTGGGCTTGCCTGCAGCGTCCACAGCAAGGACCTGGGGGTCTCCAGAGCTTACTCGCCCCTCCTGAAATGCAGTTCCTCCGAGCCAATGACACTAGCGACTGTCCCCATACTGATGGCCCTAGTGCACAGGCACTTAACTCCCAGGAGGCCTGTGCTCCTGGCTCTGCAGAGAGGGAAACAGAGGCACAGAGGGGCGGGCTGCCCGGCTCGGATGCCCCGGAGGAAGAA
This sequence comes from Lemur catta, assembly GCF_020740605.2. NCBI lineage: Eukaryota > Metazoa > Chordata > Mammalia > Primates > Lemuridae > Lemur > Lemur catta. Next base: position 125,058,865 of record NC_059130.1, on the reverse strand, counting down.
ACCGAGGCTGACAGCATCCTGCAGCAGAGCCCCTGCACCGGGGTCCCCGACCCAGCCCCGGGCACAGTGGCAGTGCCCTCGGAGCCAGGGCCCAGCTGGCCACCCCGGCGTCAGACCCTGTCCACGTAGCTCATGACAAGCAGAGTCTCCCAAGGAACCAGCCAGGTTTCACCTCCAGGAAACATGACAAAGCTCCAGCGCTGTGGGTTTGTGGCCACGAGGGCTGGCCTCTGACCTCTGACTTCTGACCTCACACCCCAAGGCCCAGTACCTGGGGGTCAGCTCTGAGCAGGACCCTGGACATCCTGTGTGGACAAGAGCTCGGGACAGGCCCGGCAGCGGGGACCCCTCCTGCTCTGCGCTGGCTCCCAAACGAAGGTGTCCTCTGGGCCCCGTGACCCCAGGTGGCAGGGAAAGCCCACACGTCGGGGGTCACCAGTCTACTTTATCTGAAGCCCAGGGTCTGTGCTGGGTGACAGGCATCGTGGCACCTGCGGCCCCCAGCTCAGCTCTGGCCCCAGGTGGGTGCCGATACCTTGTGCTCGTCAGTGGCCGTAGCAGGGCCATGGTGAGGGTGTAGGGGTTTTAATGACTGGAACCTGCTAGGTGTAGACGGTAGAGACCCCAAGGCCTAGAGCCAGGGGGGCAACCTCTCCCTTCAGGGGCCAGGCCCCTCCACCTCTCTGCAGGGGAGGGGCAGGGGCCAAGGTTGGCATGCAGGGTCCAGGATGCCCCTTCTCAGCTGGTGCCGTGGTGGGATGTGCTGACCTCTCGGGCCCTCTCTTCCTGCATTTGGCAAACGCCCAGTACATTTGGATTTCAGAGGCTCCAGGGTGAGGAGCTGGGGAGCGGGCATGCTGTCCCTGGGGCTCACCACCTCCCTGCAGGGCCCTGGGGCAGGGGAGGCCGGCTGGCTGCTGCCTGGTCACCTGTCAGCCCCTGCAGAGGAGCCCAGGGTAAGCCCTGCCTTTTCCTCCTGCACCGGTCACGTGGCCCTCGCTGCAGGGCTCAGGTGGGAAAAGCCCAGGTGGAGGGACACCCCCCTGGACAGGTCACAAGGTGGGAGGGGCAGGGCTGGGAGTGAGGCCCCCAGAGGTGGCCTCAAACACACTGCTCCCTGGGGGGGTCCCATGTCAAGGGGTGGTCAGCGGGGGTCTATGAGTTTGTGAGCTCCCTGATGTCCCAACGCCCACCCAGAGTCCCAGTGTAGCCCCTGCAAGTGCCTATTGATGCCTGCGGATAAATTCGCAGGTGCCTGCTATGGTGGGTTTCCGCCCACGGCCCAGACGCGTGGCCCCGACCTGTCCCATCCTCCCACCGCCTTTGCTCGGTGCTGCCTGGACTCACCCCTCCTTCCTCGCACCGATGCCCGTGCCGTGCTGGGGAGGGGGCGTGTGTGCGGGAAGCCTGGTCTCGGTGCCCACAGCCTGGCCGGAGCAGGCGGGCACGTCGGCAGGAGGGAGGACAGGCCTTCCAGGGGACGGTACCGAGTGAGCAACGGCCCCAGGGCGGGACGGCACGGCACGGAGGTGTCTAGGGGACACGGGGCTGGCTGTGGGCCCGCACGGCCGCTGTGCCCATTGTGTCTACGTAGTTACGGGGCAGGGGTGGGAGGAAGGCTGGGGACCCTATTCCCAGCGGCGGGAGGGGCAGGTGCGGGCTGGGTGGGGCGTGGGGGGAGCTGCCTGGGCTGCACCCGCTGCTCTGCTCTCCCTGGAACAGCTTCTGATTCTGGCAGTTTGCTCGCTGGTGGGGGGCCTTTCTCGACACACGGATGTGTCGTCCCACGGCGGTGCACCCCGAGGCAGCACCCTCACATCCCCAGGGCCGACCCAGGGTAGGGGCCCCCTCGGGGCAAGTTTCCAGGCGTTTGGAAGCAGAAAATGGGAGAGAATGGTGAACGGGCAGGCTGTGCCCGCAGGGCTCTGAGGTCCCTGCATGTGTTAGCACCTGTCTTCCTCACTCGGCCCGGCGAGGATGCGGCTCTCCATACCCCCATTTTACAGATGAGCAAACCCAGGCACAGAAAGGTGGGAAAGCACCGGTTCCCACAGAGCGGGGACAGACGCAGGTGGCCGGAACCCAGGGCTCCCGAGGATGATTCGCTCCTGGGTCCCCACCCTGTGCTTGGTGCCATTTCTGAGCCCAAAGCAGCCTGAGTCTGGCCGGTTCCTCCCCGCTGGGGACAGAGGCAAACACTTGACAGCCCTGGGGTGACCGTCACTCAAGAAGGCCCGTGGCTCCTGCACCTCCCCCAACCCCCGCAGCGGGGCTGGGTCTGCACAGGGCTGAAGGGAACACGGCACCTGCCACCCAGGGACAGAGTCACCACCCAGGGACAGAGTTGGGCTCCCGGGGGACACACAGGAGAGGAAGAAACCCAAGACGGGGGCCGTGGATCGAAAAATGCTGCGAGACGCCCCGAGGCAGGATCCTATTAGATCCCTGAAACGGGATACGCCACCCTGAACTTGGCCACATAATGCAGCTCTGTTCGGCAGGGCCGGGCGCGGCGAGGACCCTGGCTATCTTTCAAAGAGTGATAGTTACGGAAATTAGTGGTGCAGAAATCCACACCCGTCACTCATCGGGGCCTTATTAACCATCTTGCGGTGCGACAGGGCCGGCGTGGCCTCCTGACTTCAGGGCCTGGGAGAGGCCGTCTCAGCCTGGACTGCATAGTAAGGTGCGGGAGGACCCCCGAGCAGCACAGCCTCAGTGGCTCCCAGGGTCCCTCGAAAGACTAGCAGCGATTTTATCCACGGTTAGGTCCGGAGGCCGGGCGTGCGCTAGGAACTGTGCGGCAGGGAGCGGCCCGCTTAGCCTCTGTGGGGGCAGCAGCACAGCATCGGCGAGTGGAGACCCGCCGGGCGGGAGCCGGGCCTGGAATCGGGCGCAAGGAGCCCTGCAGAGGCCGGGGTGTCCCCCACCTGGCCCTCGGGGGCCCCACCTGCAGGAGACTCGGTTCCTTCCTCCGCACCAGAGGCTCCTTTGCAGGTGGAAGGGCTGCGGGGGAGGCGCCTGACTTTGGAAGGGGCCAGTGGACGCCACCCACTTTTCTCATCGTCTCTGCAGCTGGAGCACCAGAGGGCCAGCCCTGGGGCCATCGGCTTCCAGACCTCGGAGCGCCCAGCACCCCCCAGCCCCCACCCCACCTCCTCACTCGGGGCCTCACCAAGCCTGTTTGCAATCGCGTGAGACTCCGTTTAAATGAGGCCAAAACGCTGGCAGTGCCCTTGTTAGGCCAGGGTGGTTCTCAGCGCGGCCTTGCAGACCCTGAGTCCCGGCAGTAGGGTGGGGTGCTCTGCGTCAACACCCCAGGAGAGCCTGAGCCCAGGCTGAGAGCCATGGCCGCTGCCCTGGGCGTGGAGATGAGCCTGGTTCCACCTCCTGTTCTCCAAAGTTCTTCTCTGCAGAAGGTAACAGCATCTCTGTGCCTGGGACCAACCCGAAGCTGCCAGCACCCCTGCTCGGCCCGTCTCCCGCACACTGGCAGGCGCCTTCCCCCAGGGGCTCCCTCGGGCCTGGCCAGCGCTCGGCACCTCCACGGTGCTTCTGGGTCCTGTCTGGGCAGGACTCGGAGTGGAGGCCGCATGCAGGGCCCGATTGCTTCGGCAAGGTTGGCTTGGAGGCCGAAGTCGCTGGGCCGAACAGGCCTTGGCAGGATACTCCCGTTCAAGGTTGTGCTAACGACCTTCAGCCCTGATGGATTTATTGAGGGGGAGCCTGTCGAGTTGTTTTGCCCTCTGGCGTTGCAGAGGGAATCTGCTGGGGCCCGGCCTCGCGTCCCGTTACTCAACACCCGCCTTATTACCCCGAGAGCCAGAGGAGCGAGGGAGGCGTTAGTGCAGCGGGCGGGCGCGCGGCCTTCCCAAACCTGTTCATTTTTAGCCCCTGGGAATCAAAGCAGTGTCCGGCCCCATCCCGCAGCCTTTGATCCTCGGCCCCAGTGGCCCCAGCTGGAGAGGAGCAAAGCATAGGCAGAGATAAACCACACTTGAGCCAGGCGCCCCGTGCCCGGCTGCACCTCTGTCTGGGGCCAGCGGTGTCCCCTGAGTGCTGAAAAGTGTCCTCTCAGCAAGCAGCTCCCATGACCTTCACCCTTGACGGCACTGTCTGGGGGCAGATAAAAGTTGGGGGTGTCCAGAGGGGAGGGGTGAGGACAGTCTCATGGCCAGGGGACCTCCTGCAGGACGGGGGCAGGGTGGGTTGGCCCCGGGAGTCAGGTGCGTGGGGTTGGCAGGGAAGAGAAGATGGGAGGCCCCAGCTGAGCACCTTCCACCAACACGCTGGTCGGGGCAGTCGGGACACGAACCCCACGGCCAGGCGGTGAGAAGATTGTGTTTGCCCAATGGCCTCGGCAGGTTTCTGGCAGCCGAGAGGGGAATCGGCTCTGCAGGAGAAGGTGCTTGAATCGTCCCAAACGGAGGCATGAACTTCGTCTGGGCATGAACTTGGACGCTGGCAGGGCCTCAAGTCCGCCGTCTTTCTGCAGTTAATTACGAGGACGAGGGAACATGTCTGGGCTGTCTTTCATGAGGATGTTCACCCCCCAGGACGGGGACAGGGTCCCGTTGACCCTGTACTCCACCGAGGGCCTGGCACGTGGCTGGCTCCCAGAGGCATTTGTTGAGTGAAAAACTGCGCCCTTGGGCAGGGTCACCGGGGAAACCTGCGTCTGTAGCGGGTCCCGCATCGGGGAGTGAGGGGGCCTCAGCAAAGCCAGGAGGCCCGGGGTCCCCTCTGCACCTGAGCCGACACTGCCAGCTTCTGGGACCAGAATTACGGTAATCAGGACCAGCATTTGCATCTATGTCCCAAGCCCCTTGCTGTGTGGGACGGCACCTTTGAGAATCACAGGGACGCTGGCTCCGATGCTAACATGGGCGGTGATTCATCCGCCCGCGAACTGGGCCGCAGCTGTGGGCAGGAGCAGAGCGCCGGGGGCGAAGCTGGAATGCAGACTTATCAGAGCCGCGCCGGTAAACAGAATTGCATTATCGTCTCATAAATAGGGAGATTGAAGTACCCAGGGCAGGAACTGATGAGCACAGAGAATGCGGTGTAGCAAACTCGAGCACAGTGTTTGTTTTGAGTAAGTGGCTGTCTCGGCTAATAGCAGGGTATTTCATTGTTAAGAGCTTGTTGAACGGAATTTATGGAAGACTCCTGCGCGGCTGTTTGTGCTGGGTGTTCGGCGGTCGCCGGGAGGTCGGGGAGTCGGTGGCACTGTCGCTCTGTCTCCTGGTTAATGTCACCCCTTGGGAACCCGATGGCATGGGCCACTCCCAGCAGGTGTCGGGGAGCTGAAGCCCCCCAACCCCAGCCCCACCCGCGGGTGCCCAGAGTGCGGCAGGATTTCGGTCTCTGGCTTCTCTGCAAGCCTCAGCCGGGCTATTTCCCTGCCGCACTGCGGGGTCCCCTGCTTCCCTCGGGGCCAGCCATCGCCCTGTGTGCCCACCTGGGCCACAGCACCCAGAGCTGACGGCCCCTGACCCGAGACCCGCTGACCAGGCGGTAAACAGGTGAAACGTCGTCAGGTGGAAAGAGCTTCCATTCGGAGGCAGAGTCCGCTGGCCACGTGGCACCGTGCTGTGGGGTGTACCCAGGGTGAAGAGGCTGTGTGTCCCCAGACTTCTCCAAGGACCCCACAGGGCTTCCTCTGTGCGGGTGACAGATTGGACCCTTCTCTCCGGCTTTGGATCAGCTGGGGTTTTAGGAACACCCTCCAGACGTCCCGACTGACCCCAACTGTGGGTTTTCCCTCGTGGCTGCAGGCTCGGGGTGGAGGGGGCCCCGGAAGGCCTCTGAGTGCCCCCCTAGGAGCATGTTAAGCCCCTGGGGTCAGTGCCAGCCCCTCTGCTTGGACACCAGTGGCACAGCCCCTCCTGCCCGGGGGTCCTGCAGCCCTCTCCCCTCCTCACGGCCCTGCCCCGGGGAGTGCTCAGAGCAGCCCCCACACAGCCAGCAGGGCCAGTGGGGCCGGGGGGGCATGGGGGGCGCTGCAGGGAAAGACACCTCCCCCCGCCAGCCAGAGTGGCTGTTCCCTGTCCCCGGGCCGCACCTCGCTGGGGCGTATTCAGTTAAGAATTAACAAAGAGTGACCTCATAGTTTTCCTCCAAGAAGTGCCCACGAGAGAGTCAGAACCAACAGCTGAACCAAACAAACCGAGCTGGGTCCCCGGCGTGGGCACCCCCAGTGCTTTTGTTCTTATTTTTCCCTCTGATCACACCCACAACCCAGAGCCAACCCTTATGCTTTAAGAATCGGAGACACAGGAGTGGACTGGGCAGAACACCCAGAACCAGCTGTCTGAGTCGGGCCCCGGGGCCAGGACGTCACCCACCCCTGGTCACTACCTGCCGGCTGGGCAGGCTCTGGGGACATTCACCCCTTCACCCCAGGTCCTTGCTGGCTTTAACTGAGGTGGTCTCCTGCCTGGGGCGTGGACCCAAACTGGCCTTTAAAAAGCCACCTCTGCCTCCCAGGGGACCCCAGCTCCTGGCGGGCGCGTCTGCACGCGCACAGAGCCGCTGGCGTGGGAGGCCTGGGCATCCAGCACGGGAACGGCAGCCAGGCTGCGGCAGGTCACGGCAGCTACCGGACAGCACCCAGGAAAGGCGCCAGCAGGAGAGCTGGCCTGCGGGCTGAACCCCTCCCGGCCTCAGTTTCCCCTCTTTAAATGAGGGCGGGGCCCATGTGAGAGTAGGTAGGAAGGTGTCTCAGTGTAGGGAGGGACTGAAAGGTCCCCCTTGGGCTCTGCTGGACGTCCCCGATGAGCTTGTGGGGGTGAGACCCATCCTGGCTCCCTCTCTGACGTCTGGGCCCCTGGCCGGACCCCCGGGAGTGTCGGTGCTGCGGGGGGTGGAAAGAGGGTGTCCTTAGACACAGGTGTGCGGGCCCCGCTCTCACTGAGGTGGCACTGAGCGTGTGCGGGGTGAACAAAGGGCTCCTTCACCGTCCCCTGCCCGGGGACCAGGAGCTTAGGAGCCGAGCACCCTCTCCCTCCCCGGGGGCAGCGGGTCCACCGGGGCTGCCACCGCAGGCTGTGTTCAGTCTGGGGGAAGCTCCCACTGGCAGCGTTTCTGGGCAAGGGGCTCCTTTTTTCTCCAAATTCCTCCAGAACTCTGTAGGCTGAAGACGCCACACACGCGGCCCGAGGGGAGAGTAAACGACCCGCCCAGTGGAGGAGCTCCCATCTCTCCCGGGGGCGTGGGCTCAGCTCCGCGTGGTAAGGGCCGGGGAAACGGGCGCGGCCCCCCAGCACTGGCAGGAAGGCCACTGAGGCAGGTCCACCCTCCCTCACCAGGACAGCAGGGGTTCCCAAGGCCTGGGCAGGAGGAGGGGCTCCCCGGCTCTGCTCCAGCCGCAGGCCCGGCTTCCCCGGGAGGACGAGGGGCTCCTTTCCAGCCACAGCCTGGACAGCTGCAGCCGGTCTGCTCGAGTCCAGCCCGCGGTTCTCCCTCCTGCACTCTGTGTCTGCCTGGGCCGTGTGGGGGTCTGCGGGGCGGCAGTTCTCTAAGGCGCAGGCCCAACGCCCCCCCCCCGAGTTGCCACCCAGCCCCCTTCCCTTCTGCAGGGACCCCAAAGCTCTGGTTTCCCTTGTAGAAGAGATGAGCTCAAAGACCCCGTGGTCCAAGGAGCAGCCAAGAGCCAGAGCAGGGCCTGGAGGGCAGCTGTGTCTGCCTCTGTCACCTGGTACAGCCCTGGGTGACGCAGGGAATGCAGATAACACACCTGTTCTCCCTGCATGTCCCAATTCTGCCTCCACCTTGTGCAGAGCCCTGAGCTCTTGGGGAAGGGCCTAGAAGCCAGCTGAGGGGCAGCCTGGCCTCGCAGAGCCTGCGGCAGAGCCGAGGTGAGAGGGGGCATAAGCTCAGTTTGGCGCCTGGTCCCTGATTTGTGCTGGGAGGGGAGAGGCAGGAGGTGGGCCAAGTGGCTTCCAGCAAGGGGCACCTGCCCCAAGGCTGCAGGGCCGGAGGGAGGCTTGGCGGCCCATGGCGGGGAAGAGGCGGTGGGTGCTGGTGGCAGCGGTGGGGCCGGGAGTGTGGACCAGAGGGGCCCCCTGGATGTGGAGGGGCCGGAAGACAGGAGACTCGGGCTGGGAGGGAGGCCAGTCCGTTCCCCACCTGCGTGCCATTTTCAGCCAGGTGCTCCTACGTTTACAGTGGGGCTGCGTCCTGATAAACCCACTGTGGGTTGGAAATGCCGTAGGTTGGATGCTTCAGACACACATGACCTCCTGAGCGTCACACTCAGCCACACCTGCCTTAAATGTGCGCAGACACTTACCTGGCCCACGGCTGGGGAGAAGCCTATTTCATGACAAACCTCCCTGGCGTCCTGGCCCGTTTCCATCCTCACCTCACAGTGCCCGTGTCCGATGGGTGCCGAGGTTTGCAGGTGTCCAACTCCGCCGTGTGTCTTTCCTGGCGCCGGCACGGTGAGCCCGTCGACCTCTGATGAGAGGACTTTGGAGGACTGAAGGTGGCGTGACAGCAGGCAGGTGGGGCTGGTGGTGGCCGAGGGGGTCAGAGGAGGGGACAAGGTTCCCAGCATCAAACTGAAGCCAGCCCCAAGTGGACCCCTGCCCGTAAGCCACAGCCTGGAGCAGCACAGTGGGGGGTGGGAGGCAGTCAGGGAGGGCTGCCTGGGGGTGGGAAGGGGCCAGGGGGGCCATGGCTCCGGAAGCAAGAGGAGGAAAGAAACCAGAGCCCAGCCCCGCAGGAGGCAAAGGGCGTCGGCCTGGAGGGAGCCAGGGCCACCGCCAAACCCGCAGTGAGGACGCTGCAGGGGCTTCGGGCGTGGAGGGGAGATGGGAGTGGCGGGTTCAGGCCGCGCATCAGAGGAGCTTCCAAGCGCCAAACATCTGGAGCCCGGGAGGCAGCGTGACGTGATCGAGCCTCTTCTGCTCCTTGAATCCCTGGATGCGAATCGGCCGTCAACAGCCCTGAACATGCACGAGACGCTTCCCTCTGCAAAGTCCTCACGTCGGAATCCTGCGGCCCCCACCCCAACTCGTGTGGTCTGAGCGCACGGCCGGCACGGGTATCCTGCCTCCCTGAAGGCGCGACCTCTAGAGCGGAGGCTCGGAGCAGCAGACCCTCCTGGGAAGATGGAAAGCGCCCAGAGCTGCGCTGACCCCACGGCAGCCGTGAGCCACTGCGCCGACGGAGCCCACGAACGTGGGAGCGCGGCTGAGGCACTGACCGTTGCATCCGATTTTGTTTTAATTAAGTCATGTTTACATGGTGACCCCATGGGACAGGCCAGTCCTGGAAGACGGGTCTTGTTTCCCTGACGCATGTCCTAGACCCCAACAAGTGGCTGTGGTTGCGGCTCCAGTTCGTGAAAGGCCTGCTCCTCCCTTTTCAGCGTCTTCTGTGACACTCACCTCTGGTCACTGAGGTCTGGGGACCCTGCCTGGGCCCCTGGTAGAAACGGGCAAAGGAACCTCATGGAAATGCCAGTCTTGGAACCGTCGGAGCCACAGATGAGAGATACTTTCATGCTTCTCTGATCACACTCGGGCAAAAAGTACTTTTTTTCTTTGGACGATTGCTTTGCTGGCCGTCTTTCCTGCAGCTTCGACGTGCCTGGCCCCGCAGAGCGCTCCGCCTGCGGACGAGGCTGGGTGTGACAGGCCGGTCTGTGCCGTCCCCCGGGGCTGTCTGGGTGTGAAGGTCCAACCTGCAGCGTCTGTGCCCTGGCTGCCCGGAGTTCGTGCTCGAACCACCAGCACCAAACGCATGTGCTGTTCTTCTCCTCTCTTGAGGCATCGATTCTGCCCTCGTTGAAAACACTACATTGTGACTATGGATGTCTCAGACCCCAGTGGTCACTTTCTAGTCTTTATGAACAGGTTTCCTCTGCAGCAGTGACTTACCCGTCACCGTCTGTGGCACCTTCTCGCAATCGGGGCACATTGTGCACTCGGGAAGGTGCGTTGTGTGAGGTTTTATTGTTGTGTGTGGTTTTATTGTTGTGTGAGGTTTTATTCTACCAAGATCCATGCATGATAATTAGCATGTCCTCTGGTATCTCTGTTTGGTTTTTGTTTTTTCTGTCTTGCACCCCCCCCATGAGATAAATTCCTGTGCCCATTGGGCAAGAGATGGGCAACATCTTCCCAACAGCTTCAACCTCAGGCCTAGACGTTTGCATTTCTCCAACACTGCAGGCGAGGACTTTGTACCCTGAGCTAAGAAACCGGTTACTGGTGTTACCTGTTTGCCTTCAGCGCTCACCACCTGGAATTGCCGCCTCCTTTCCTTGTCTCAGCTCCCTCTGCCAGCCAAGCTCGCAGAGTGCAAGGCTGCACGCATGGCCCCCAAGCCCGACACAGACTGGGGTCTGACACATATTTGCTGGACGAATGATTAGATGAAATATGGTAAATGCATCTGTGGCTGGGGAGACGGGCTTTAGAGACAACAGGGACTTTGGATTTGGTCACTTTGCATGGCCCTAGGTCATCCCGCTGTCCGTTGTCTTAGTATTTTCAAAGGACAGTGTCCTGGTGCCCTGGTGCTGAGACTGACACCTCCGGCAGAGTCCAGCTACCGGTAGCAGGGCCACACGAGACTCTGCTGTGGACCACGTCCAGGGCTTGTAAACGGCAAGGCTGTTGGGACAGGGCATGTTCGCCAGCCAAAGAGACAGACAGGAGACCAACCGGAAAGCCAGGTTCTGCTATTACTTACCCCGAGCAAAGCCACGGTCCCAAACTGGCCCTGGTGTCCACGGCGTTCCCAGGCGCACGGGGCACCAGTCCCCACCTGTGTTTCCTGCCGTGTTCAGAGCGTCCGGAGGAGCTGCAAACCACGGGATTCTGCGGGAATCCCCCACACTCCTCACTTGGAGAGCCCTTTGGCTAAATGAGAACACAGTTTCTCCCATTTATGGATCTGGAGTCTGTCCTTGTTATTCTCAGCTGCAGTTTTGCTCCGTAAGTTTGCCAGAAACACTGAAGCTGCAGATATGGAACCGCAGCTCCTAGGGGACACACGGGCTTAGGTTCCTGCAAGCCTCTGGTCACGGTATGTCCGTCAGCTGGTCACTGAGTAACCCGTTCTACATGTGTTTCTGCGTAAAGACACCGTCTCTAACACAGGCACACCCTGGATTTTGCGGGTTCAGTGCCAGACCACCGCAGTAAAGCGAATATCGAAGTAAAGCCAGTCCCACAAGTTTCGTCGTTTCCCGGTGCACGTAAAAGTTACGTTTACACTACGCTGTAGTCTGTTAGGTGTGCAATAGCATTATGTCTAAAAAACATGTACATACCTTAATTAAAAAACACTTTATTGCTAAAAATGCTGACAGAGGCACAAAATGAGCGCACGCTGTTAAAAAATGGCACCGTGGACGCGTTCGGCACGGGTTGCCACAAACCTGCAATTTTCAAAAACAGAACCGCAGTATCAGCGAGGCGCAGTGGAGAGAAGTGTGGTATGACGAGGTCTGCCCGCGTCCCTGCTGCTCCAGCGACGTCGCACACACGGCGCCGGCTCCGTCACACGCACCCTAGAAGCTTGTCTGACATGCCTGATGCCCTGCGAGGCACATCGCAGCCTCCTCATGCCTGGGGACCCGAGACAGCGCCTCAGCACGGGGCTCGGGGCCATTCTGGAAAGTGCGGTCACACACACACACACACACACACACACACACACACAAGTGTGAACGGGCACTTGGACTGTGACAAGAGCACCTGTCTGCAGTGCAAGAACCGGAGTGGGAGGGCGGAGAAGCCCCCGCGGGGAGGGTGCACGGGGTGACGTAAGCCTTCCACCCTCTGTACAGGTCCCGGAAGGACACGGATGCACTTTGCGTGTGGATTTGGGAGTTTCAGACACATTTTAGCAAGCAGGTGAATTCACCGGTACACGACCCGGGAATAATGAGGACTGACTTGAAAAATACAAACATATGTGTATCAGCCTTATTGAGACACAACGCACAGACCATAAAGTCTGCCCTTTGAAGTGGTGGTTTCTCCCATGTTCACAGGGTGGTGTAGTCATTATCTCCATCTAATCTTAGAGCATCTTCGTTCCCCCCAAAACAAACCTCGGACCCCTCAGCTGCCACTCCCCATCCCCCTCCCCCACGGCCCGTGGCGACCGCTGACTCACTGTCTCTGGGGTTGCCTGTCCTGGGCACTTCGTCTGAACAGAGGCATCAAACATGGGGTCTTCAGTGCCCGGCTCCTTCCACCGAGCGTAAGTCTCCGAGGTTCCTCCGCGCCTCAGCCTGTGTCCGCACCTCCCTCTTGCTGGCCGCGTGACATTCCGCTGCGTGGGCTCCGCACACGGTCTGTCGGTTCTTCCACTGACGGACGTTTGGGTTGTTTGGACTTTTGGCCATTGTGAATGTGCTGGTCTCGCCATTCCCGTGTGCGTGTTTGTGTAGACAGATGTCTCTGTTCCTCCCGGGGATACACCCCAGAGTGGAGTTGCCGGGTGACACGGTGGCTCTGTTTACCTTTGTGAGGAACTGCCAGACCATCCCCCACCGCAGCCGCACCACGTACGTTCCCACCAGGGATGCTCCAGGGCTCTGACTTCTCCACTTCCTCGCCGACACTTGGTGCCGTCTGTGTGACTGTAGCCGTCCCACGGGGGTGACGTGTATCGCGCTGCGGCTGGTGTGCCATGTCTGGGTGCTGGGGAGAGCTGGAGCCAGCTGGCCTTGGGGTCCATGGGGACAGCGAGGCAGGAGCCCAGCCGAGTGCTCGTGTCCGGTGGCCACACCCGTGTGAGCAACGCTGCTCCTATAACCCTGGGGGAAAAGAAGGCCATTGTCCATGGGACTCTCCCGGGACAGGTCATTGCTGTCTGTTGAACCAGGTTGGTGTCCAGGACAAATGCCTGCCCCGTCTGTACAGAACAAAGAAAGCCCGTACCGCATCCGCGGCAGTGCGGGACCACTGGCCGTGACTGCCCCTCCACGCGAGGGTGTGACATGGAGCTGTTACCTGTGACGCCAGTGTCGGTCCTTTGTGTGCCCTGTGACAGTGTGGATAAGGCCAGGTCCTGTCGGGACCTCAGGGAACCTGTCTGATGGCACCCAGTGGACACTTGCCGTCCCCTTCCTCTAGCTAGAGCAGCAGGTTACCGAGAACACCTGGTGCCATGGGGCTTCCTTCTCAGCCCAGCACCACGGCTGTCAGGGAACCTGGGCTGCAGCTGCCCCGGGAGCCCCGAGCTCTTCCGTAGCTCGTCCTTCCCTGTCTGGGGGCCTGGTGGGCAGCAAGTGTCCGTGCGCCCGGCCAAGGCAGGACAGCGTCCCTGCCCACCGAGCACCTCTGACCGATAGGCTGAAGTGTGTCGAGAAACTGTCTCCCAGGCCAGGACAGTCGATGGTGGACAGACGCAGCGAGAGGCGCTACAGCCAGGAAGCTGCGAGGGAGGGGACGGACGTTACCTTCCAGGCGGCAGTTAGCGTTTTGGTCCTTTTGTGTGACAATGTTTCCATTAAGGTTCACAAAGGTTGTGCTCCCGGAAGAGGTTCCCACAGACACTTTGAAATAACAAAATGCAGGAGAGCGGCTGCCGGGGTGCAAGCAGGCCCGGGGAGGACAGGCACCTGCTCCCGTCACCACGGCCACCTCCCTCCAAGGGACAGGGCCTGGGCCCCTCCAGCCTGTCCTCGTGGTGCTGCCTCTGGCTGGTTTCTGTATTTGACCATCGGGGCCAGATCAGGGGCCTCCCAGCTGCGCGTTAGGTGGGAGAGGACTTTCCTTTCCCCGAGTTCCCTATGTCCTGACTTAGCAGCCGCTCACGTGCAGCTAATGGTTTTGGCTGAGGTTTGCGGTTTGGGTGGAAGCTGATCATATATGTAAAGTCTCCTGGTGTGGCCAAGTCTTTGCAGCCCCAGGCGGGGCAGAAAGCACCTCGGAAAACGGTAAGGCAGGTGCGTGGCTGGAGGGAGTGCCTGGCACCGTGACGCCGCGAGTTTGGGATCCGCATCGCGCACCTGCCCCGTCTCTGCAGGGCCCAGACGCTAGCAGCGCCCCTGCTGGAACAGCCTGAGTTAATCCTTCGCAAGGGCTCCAAGACAGGATGAGGAAGCCCTTCGGGGTGGGGGACACGCACCGGGCTATCCCCCATGCATGTACTCGCCCACTGACGTAGCAGTTTGCCACCCGCCCGCCTGTGCCGGGCACCAGCTTGAGCGCCGGAGACCTTCGCTCGGCATCCTGCTCCGGGTCACACGCTGGACGTAGCCCCGCGGTGGAGGCGACTTGGCACAGCGTGGGGAAGAGCCGGCCTCGCCAGAGCCCGTTTCCCTGAGGCTTGTAAACGGTTCTACCCAGCTCTGCTCCTGTCCCGACCTCAGCACCTGCAGCAAACCCTGAGCAGGAGGGAAGCGCCCGCCCGGCGAGGGCCACACCCTGGCAGCAGGAGCCGACCTGCGGTGCCGGCCACTCTAGAGAACACGGGGGCCTTCTGCAGCCGGGCAGCCCGGTGCCGGGACATCACGGCATCCCCGCTCAGAGTGTCAGTTATGAATATGATGACAGTCACATCACACGTGTCTCATATTTAAGATGGCCAGGGAGCAGGGCACAGTTTTAGAAATTTTCCATACAAAAGAGCCAAGTGGCTGAAAGGGGTGCACCTCTCCTGCCTGGAAACCTGGATTGCCGGCAGGGACCCGGGTGCTGCCCGAGTCTGGAAGGATGGACATTACTCACACCTGGACACAGCCACGGGGACATAGACACTTGTCTTACAGATAGGGGTTGTCTCTGAAAATCCACTGCACAGCTCCGCCTTAGGCTAGATTTGGGACATTTTGGAGAAATGTTAAGTATTCCAGGAAAACAGAAATGGTGAAAAATGTTCGCATTGTGCAATAATTGCGTTTTTAAAACAGCTTTACCATGGTTTAATTCACACACCAAAAAATTGGCCCATTTCAATGCACCCTGCAGTGGGTTCTAGATAGTCACAGAGTTGGGCAACCGTCACCACAATCAATTGCAGAATATTTTCTTCCCCCAGAAAATAACCTGTGCCTATTAGTCGTCACTCCTCACTGTCCCCAGCCCCGGTCCCCAACCGCTCACCACCCTCTGTCTCTGTGGGTTTCCTGTTCTGGATTTCACCCAGGTGGAGTTCCACAGTGCGTGGCCTGCAGCGCCTGGCGTCTTCCACTGCACGTGGAGTGTTCAGGGCTCATCTGTGTCATGCTGTGTGTCAACGCTTCGTCCCTTTTCGTGGCCAAATACTATTCCCTCGTGTGGACAGAACACGCGGTGTGTGTCCTTCACCTGTGGACGGGCAGCTGGGCTTTTTCCACCTTGGCCTCTTACGAGCAATGCCGCTGCAGACATTCACATGCAAGCTTCCGTGGGGGTGCAGGTGTCTGTCTCCCTTGGGAGCACACCTGGAAGTGGGACTGCGGGCCAGAGGGTCACTCTTTGCGTAACGCTTTGAGGACCTGCCCGACTGTCTTCCTCAGTGGCCGCGCCACCCTCCCTTCCTGCCTGCGTGCATGAGGGCATTGTCGCCACGGCACCACTGAGACCTGGTGTCGTCCTGAGTGCATGGCTGGGTCCTTGGCCTGCCTGCGTTTGCAACGGTTGATCTACACAACTCGTTATATTCTGGAGACAGATAAATGTAGCGTCCTCTTAGGAGTCTCAGCGTCAGCAATGATGAAGGAGAAACTTCACAATTAACCAACCACAGGGCTCTGCGAATGCCAGTCCTGCCCCAGACCCTCCCGCGGGCTTTACAGGGGAGGGGCTGACCCGGACACACAGGATCGAGGTTTCCCAGTTCTGGAAGGACCCACACTTGGAAATCTAGATGTGCCCTTCCTTCCACAACGCTTGTGTCTACAAGTCCAAACTTACCAGGGAATCATATATATATTGGTATTTCAACACATTACGAGGGTACAAATGTTTAGGTTATGTATATCGCCTTTGCCCCACCCGAGTCAGAGCTTCAAGTGTGTCCATCCCCCAGATGGTGTGCACCGCACCCATTAGGTGTGAATACACCCATCGCCTCCTCCCCCTCCCACCTGCCCGACACCCGATGAATGTTGCTTCCATATGTGCACATAAGTGTTGATCAAATAATATCAATTTGATGGCAAGTACATGTGGTGCTTATTTTTCCATTCTTGTGATACTTAGTAGGATGGGCTTCAGCTCTATCCAGGATAATATACGAGGTACTAGATCACCATTGTTTCTTATAGCTGAGTAGTACTCCATGGTATACATATACCACATTTCATTAATCCTCTCATGTATTGATGGGCACTTGGGTTGTTTCCACATCTTTGCAATTGTGAATTGTGCTACTGTAAACATTCGAGTGCAGATCTCTTTTTTATAGAATGTCTTTTTTCCTTTGGGTAGATGCCCAGTAGTGGGATTGCTGGATCAAATGGTAGTTCTACTTTTAGCTCTTTGAGGTATCTCCATATTGCTAGAGGTTGTACTAGTTTGCAGTCCCACCAGTAGTACATAAGTGTTCCTGTCTCTCCATATCCACGCCAACATTTATTGTTTTAGGACTCTTGATAAAGGCCATTCTCACTGGAGTTAAGTGATATCTCATTGTGGTTTTGATTTGCATTTCCCTGATGATTAGAGATGTTGAACATTTTTTCATATGGTTGTTGGCCATTGTTCTGTCTTCTTTTGAAAAGTTTCTATTCATGTCCTTTGCCCACTTTCTAATGGGGTTGTTTGATTTTTTTCTTGCTGATTTTCCTGAGTTCTATATAGATTCTAGTTATCAGCCCTTTATCAGATGTGTAGCATGTGAATATTTTCTCCCATTCTGTAGGTTGTCTGTTTGCTCTCGTGATAGTTTCCTTGGCTGTGCAGAAGCTTTTTAATTTGGTCAGGTCCCATTTATTTCTTTTTGTTGTTGCTGTGATTGCCTTTGGGGACTTCATAAATTCTTTCGCTAGGCCAATGTCTATAAGAGTTTTTCCAACATTTTCTTCTAGAATTCTAATAGTTTCATGCCAGTCTGTTATCCACCGTGAGTTGATTTTTGTGAGAGGTGAGAGGTGGAGATCCTGTTTCAGTCTTCCACATGTGGCTATCCAGTTTTCCCAGCACCATTTATTGAATAAGGACTTTTACCCCCAGCGTATATTTTTGTCTGCTTTGTCAAAGATTAGATGGCTATATGAGGATGGTTTTATATCTGGGTTCTCAGTTCTGTTCCATTGATCTATGTCCCTGTTCTTATGCCAGTACCATGCTGTTTTAGTTACTATAGCCTTGTAGTATAGTTTGAAGTCTGATAAATTGATGCCTCCCAATTTGTTCTTTTTGCTTAAGGTTGCTTTTGCTATACCGGGTCTTCTCTGGTTCCATATGAAGCGTAGAATTATTTTTTCTAGATCTGTGAAAAGTGATGTTGGTATTTTCACAGGGATTGTTGAATCTGTAGATCACTTTGGGTAGTACAGACATTTTAACAATGTGGATTCTGCCGACCCACGAGCATGGTATGGTTTTCCACCTGTTTATATCCTCTGCTGTTTCCTTCCTCAGTGTTTCATAGTTCTCCCTGTGGAGGTCTTTCACCTCCTTAGTTAAATATATTCGTAGGTATTTTACTTCCTTTGTTGCTATTGGGAAGGGCTTTGGGAATCATATTTTTAAAGGGCATCATGAGTCTCCCTCTTGGAGCTCGGGGGTCGCACCACTATCTGCTGTCTGTCTCAGATGCTGTTTGTGCCTCCCACTTCCGTCGTTTCTACCGAATCCTGGACTTGAGCCTCCTTGTTGTCATAGGAAGTGTCCCTTCCCCCTGCAGTCGTGTGGGTGTTCAGGAAGCCCCAGCCACCCTGAGGACATCACAAACATAGGTGATTCTCCTGCCGGCCACCACTGCCACCGGCTTTTACCCCCAAAAGGTGCCTTTTGGGATCTGAGTCTGGTTTCCCGCCAGCCTCCTCCACCCATCAGCCTGCAGGAGAACATGCCCAAGGCCACGTATGTTTGTAGCAAGAGCGACTGGTCTGTGAGAGTTTAGACAGCAAAGGGCTGCAAGGGCAGAGCCGCTTGACACGCGCTGCCACCTGCCCCCCCAGACTCCCTTTGCCTGTCTGCTCACCGGAGCTGGTGTCCTAAAAGCAACGTGATTTCACGTGGGACGGGTGTGTCTGTTCATTCCAAAGGCAAATGTCTTACAAAGGCCCAAAGGCTCTTTGAAGCACTGGGGACACTCTCACGGTTGGCATCGCTCAGCTGTGTGACGTCCTGCCCTGTGGTCTGACTGGGTGACCCTCCCCAAGGACCGCACATCTGTGAAACCTCCCACAGAGGGGAAACCAGACACCAGTGGCTGAGGTGTAGCCTCCCCCATGCTCCTGGCCTCCCCCTTCCACCCGGCGCCACCCACTGGGGCTGCCCACTGCCAGGTGTGGCCTTGGCAGAGTGACCGACTGTCTCAGTGTTCCCGGGGCTTCCCAGTCTCAGCACTGAAAGCCCCACATCCCGGGAAGCCCCTCGGTCCCCTGCAGGCCAGCACGGGTGGTTGCCCTCGGTGACACCCACAGACCAGGCCCTGCCGGTGGCCTCCAGGTTCCTCCTGCTGATCCTCGGGGAGGTCTGGAGGTCAGTGACTCAGAGTGTGACGTGTGCAGGGGGACGGGAGATGGGGTTCTTCCTGCCCAGTTGGGGACTCAATTTCTGTGACACAAATAGTCACCGCTCACCTTCTGGGGCTGGCAAATGCGTTTCCTCCCGCCTGGGATTCTTACAAAGTGGTGCACCTCCGACTTCCCGGCCCGCGGCTCGGGGGGAAGCTTTGCTGTGTCTTCTTGCTGCTCCGAGAAAGGTGCGAACACCAAATTCGAGGTTCTGCCAGGGAGGGGACACTGCAGGTCTGGGCTCAAGCTGGACAGCTGGTGTGACTCCAGCCTCCCTGGCTGTGTAACATGGCAGGTGGATCAAAATCCCTGTGCCTTGGTTTCCACTCTCCGAATGGTAAAGGGAGCAGCGGCTGGGTCACCCAGGGCTATTGCATCGTGTCCTGTACTGATGACTGGCTTTGCGGGCCCTGGTGAGCGGTGGGGGAGGCGACCGGGAGGTGGCCCGACTCTGTGGTCCTGTGAACCCAGCATTCCCTATGGGTTCAATGTTTCCATGGCCCCTCCGTGGGACATCAGGGGCAGCAGCTCCCCAAATCCTGTCTGCGTGGGCCCCAGCACCTCACTGCTCCCACCCAGGCTTACACCCCGAGGGTGGAGAGCAGCTGAGGGCACCAGGCTGTGCCCCCACGTCTCCCTCCTCCCCTCTCCTGTCTCTGTTGGGGAAGGGGCTCCTGCCTCCCGCCCTGCAGACAGGCGCCCTCCCACCCCCACCCCGGTGTACCTGCTCTGTGCACAGGGGCAGCTGCCCCCACCTTCCTGCGGCAACAGTGGGAGGGTCGTGGGGACAGAAACCTGATTCTGATCACCAGACGGTATTCCCTGGTGTGCCAAGAGATTCTGCCGGGGTGCAGGACCCACACCTGCTACCCCTCCCCCACAGAGCCACCGGGGAGGCGGGGGGGCCTGGCCACGCTACTGCCGATGCGTTGGCACCTGCCAGCTCTGTGGCCTCGGTCAACTTTCTTAACCTCTCTGAGCTTCATGTCTCGTCTGCACAGCGCGGCAGAGATGGAGCGAGCATTCAGCGAGCGTGCCAGCTGCGCGTGCAGCACACACACTTTGCTTTCATCCCTTTTTTCACGTGGAATCCAAATTTTAAAATAAAAGGTCAGGGTACAGTCAAATGCCTGTGTCACCATCAGTTTGAGACTTGTCCACAGAGTGCAGGGAGACACCCTGTGGCTCAGCTTCTCATCTGTGAAATGGGCATCACCGTGGAAGCGGCCCCCACGGTGGCATCGGCCTGCGGAGGCAGGAAGGCTGCCGTCAGCCCGTGCCTCTTCTCGCCCCCGGCTTTGGAGCCAAGCACCCGCCGCCCACTTCCCTAAAAAGACCTGGTGCCGCATCTGGTATCTCCCCACCCCCGCCGGGCACGGTTGCCCTGGGCAGTCTCTTTGGGGGACACTGGCCTCACGGAGCGGTGGCCCCTATACTGCCTCCTCTGAGCCCGGGCCTGGTTTCTGGCATCACAGCCCACAGGGGCCTCGAGCTGCCGAGGGGTCCCAGCTAAGCCCACTCTGGGGTGAGGTCAGAAAGGCCAGGCTCCCCGGGGTGGAGCGTTGGCCCCTCCAGGGAGACTGTCTGACCAAGAGCCAGGTGGATTGCTCGGTCCCCAAGTCCCTTCACAAGCGCCCTCGGGCCCCAGCCTCCCCAGCCCCTCGCCCCACCCTTGCTTCCTTCCTCTGCCCACTCTCTCTCCCCTTTAATTACTTTGTGACTCTCTGTGAGGCCTCAGATGAGGTGGCCCCAGGGTGGAGTGTCCCTGTGTGTGCACATGTGTGAGCCCAGCGTGGCTGGGGAGGTGGCAGGGTACAGACAGTCCTCAGGGCACTCGTCATGTGTGGTGAGGGCCACACAGTGGGGAAGGGGTTGACCAAGCGGGCTGAGGGCCCAGCTCTGTCCTGAGACTGAGGTCACATCCGAGGATGCAGACCTGACCCTCCCGTGACAGGGGCCACAGCGTCACAGCCGCTCCAGGCACGGTCATCTCATCTCGGTGGGCACAATGCGTCGAGGTTGGCTCCTTTGGTTCCTTTCACTTTTAGAAACAGGAGGATCCAAGGTGAGGGAGGGACAGACAGAGATTCCCAGTTGGAATTTCATTTCTTCCCACGTCGCTTGGGAACTGGCCCCGCCAGTGCCACCTTGGGTGCTGTCCTGCGCCTACTGCTCGAGGCACAGTCCTGGCCCCTGACGCCTGCCTGGCGGTGGAGCCAGGCCCAGGGCCAAGTCCCAGGCAAGGGCAGAGCCCCGGCGGGAAAAACAGAAGAAATGATCTGGGGTCCCTGTGGGCTGAGCACAGGGCCAAGCCTGACACGGGTTGTCTTCATTTAACCCTCACCCTGACCTTCTGATCCATGGGAAATGGAGGCACAGAGAGGTTCAGGAGCTTTCCTGGGTGGCACAGCGAGAAAAGGCAAGAGCTGGATGTGCCCAGGCTGTCCAACCCGGAGGCCCAGAGCTGGCCTTATCCCAGGAGAAGGATCCAAATTCCTCCCACCTCCACCCCCAGGAGCTTGGTGTGACATCCTTCTAACAGGACTTGAGGTCTGAGAGAGCCTGGCCTCCCAGCTGGAACCAGCAGGCAGACGTCCGCCCGGCCCCTTGCCCGGGTGCGGGGCCTGCAAAGCTACCAGGGTCTGCACAGCCCCTCCCCCATTTTGCAGGACAGCTCCTGAGGCCTCCGTCTGCGGTCCAGGCCAGCGGTGTGCAGGCCACATGCTCAGCGACGTGAGAGGGCTCCGGAGGGTCAGGCCCGGATGATGGCTGGTGGGCAGATGGTGGGGTCTCGATCCAGCTCAGCTGCTCCCTGACCACGTGCCCTGAGCTCTGATCCCGACTCCCCGACTCCCCACGTGTGCCACGGGGTATGTTGCTGGGATTCCGTGAGATAGGACAGGGCTCTCAGTAGGTGGCAGTGGTGCCACCAGCATCTCACTGCACCCGGTTGTTCCCATGCTCAGCCTCTGCCGGGGCCTGTGGCCAGCCCAGGGAGCAGCCAGGAATCAGGCCCCGAACTCAGGAGCCCGCAGCCCGTCACCGGTTAGACAATGTCAGGTGCAATAGGACAGGCGCTGGGGTGCAGGACCACGGGACCCCACGGGGCAAGAGGCTGCAGCTCCCACCCCCCGCCTGTCCTGGAAGCCACCGTCCCTGCCCGGCTGTGCCCTCCCAGCCTTGCCGCGTCTGGCACCAGCATCTCCCTCGGCGGGAAGCGTCCGGAGCCTGTCGGGAGCCCAGAGCCAGCAGGTTGAGGTCACTAAATGAGCAAATTCAGTGAGGGGCTTTCAGAAAGGGACCCTCCATCCTTCTCTGCACAACCCAGAACAGCCAAGCTGCTCGGCTCCAAAGCCTGGAATTTCAAACTTACACAAATATTCCGATGCTTTTCGAGCGTGTTCCAAATAGACATTTATGTTGGCTGAGGCAGTATTTTCCTTTTATTGCTGTTATGAGATTCAACATTTTTCCAGAAATAACTTCTGAAAAGTGTGCCTGGATTTTGAACACGTGTGATCCAAACATTCGGAGGAAAAGGCTTTTCAAAACACACACGCACGGACATAGGTACACAGGCGCACACACATGGGCATGCACGCGTGTGCAAGCCTCGGGTGTGCACCCTACAAAGCAATGGGTGCGTCGCCCCCTGAGGGGCTTCCAGGAGGGTCTGAGTTTTCCTGCCAGGGGCACATTCGCATGTGGCACCCGGCCGAGGTCCACGCCGCGTGTCCCGCGGGAGCCAGATGACACGGATGGCCTTGCCCGCTGTGAGGAATGCCCTTCCCCTCGAGCCGATGATGAAGAGGATGTGGTTTCCGCTGCCTCATCCACGGGCCCTCTGCCCACGGCGGGTCAGACACGAAGGCGAGAGCGACTCCTGGAGGAATGTGACCGCGAGCCGTCTGCGAAGCGCTCGCTCGCGCCCGGGAACCTCTGGAGCTGGAACCGCGCTCGCCGGCCGTGATTCGTCATGGCCAAAGCCGTGAGTCAGAAAGTGAGAGAGCAGCATGCAAACCCGTGAGCGGAATTTACCAGAAACCTCTGTGAGGCGAGTTTGGCTGCTCGTGAGATCTTAAATAGCTCAGGGAGGTTGGGGCCGGAGCCTCCGAGTGGCTCGCGACGCGGCGTCCGGCTGCTGCACGGGTCCAGGTGGGAAAAACAACTGGAAAGAAAAATTAAGACCCGAATGGAAACCTTTTTCCCCAACTGGAAATAGTCCCTTTGGGCTCGCTGTGCTGACGTCCTCAAGGGTCCTGCCGTCCGCGCCCCCAACCCCCCCAAGGAGGCTGAGCGGACCCCACTCCACACACCCCCTCGGGGCACAGAACCACTTCCCAGGGCTGCGTCCCACTGACCCCAGCGAACCTCTGCCGCCTCCTGCTCGATGGGATTTGCGAATGTGTGAAGGTATTAGCTGCCAGTTGTACCTGGAACGCAGCCTGGAGGCCTCCGCTCCAGCGGGAGAGCTTGTAACACGCGGGCCTGGCCCCGGCCCAGCGTCCAGAGACAGGAAGCATTAGGAGGAGTAAATGTGAGCGCTGTTAGCACCCGGCCAGGATTTATGGCTGATTGTGGGGGAAACATGGGTTGGTTGCGGAGTTTCATCCATCTGAGTATAAGATGTAATTAATGAGTCACCCAGTGTTGGACCCAGGAAATAAGGCCCCCAGTGGCCATTTTCAGAGGCGTGTGACCCTCACTCAGTAACACCCTCCCTTCCCGCGGGGGCCAGCCGGGAACATGAAACAGACCCAAGCCACCGCTGCTTAAATCTAAGGAAAGAAAGGCCTGGGTCCTGGGGTGGCCTGGGAGTTCTGGGCGCAGGGGTTGTAGGACGGTGACAAGGATGCCCCACTCGGGGCCAGGAACCCTGTGTCTGGGCCGCATTTGGGGTGAACTGGGCCACTCAGCATCACTCTTGGTGGCTCTTCTGAACCCTATTGTGCCCGAGATTGTTTTTTAAATTGGCCCTGAAAAGGGGGTGGGGGTGGGGGGGGAGAGAGAGGGAGGGAGGGAGGGGGGAGACTGTGTCTCTACGCAGAGGCTGAAGGATTTGCTTCCTGTGTGTCTAACGAGATAACAGCGAGAGTCTGCGGGTCAGAGGACGGCCAAGGCCAGGATGAGGACAGGAGAGCTCCTGAAACGCTCTGGCCTTGCCAAGTTCCCCCAAACTTCGTCTGCCAACTGCTCTACTCTCTCTCTCTCTCTCTCTCTCTCCCCCTCATGGAGGAAGACTGGGGGTTTTTTGTGTTGTTTTTTTCCCCTAATCGCCCACCCCCGTAGCCAGTTTGTTCTCAGAAAAGTCCTCCCCCTCCTCCTCCTCTCCTGAGCTCTTTGATCTTCTGTTCGGGTTCAGTTGCTGCCTTTCTTGCAATTACCAGCCTGGAGGGAGGATGCCCCTGACCTGCAGCCGCAGTCTGGCAGACAGATGGGACAGGAAATGGGGAGTTTATTTCAGCCTTCGCCCCTATTCATCTTGGATAGATTACAACAGTAGCAGCTCCAAATGTCTTCATAGCCCGTTTATGATAAAGCGATGGTAACATCACACACGAGGAGGAACGTGGAGATTAGCCGTATCCGGGGAAAGATGGATTGGCGGGCGCATGGCATCCTCTGAGCAGAGTCCCTCCCTGCCTCCCGCCCAGGACGTGGGGAAACCCCTCCCTGAAGGCCCAAGGATGGGGACCCCAACTGGGAGAGCAGGGAGACACTTGCCGCAACCTCCCGCCCTCCCTCCCACTCTGTGTCTCCCCCTCTGCCCGCCCTCCCTCCTTCCCTCTCCCTGCATTCTTTGCCTTTCCAAGTTTTTGAAAGTCTACAGGGCAACTGCACAGCAGCCCAAATAAATCAAGCTGCCATGGTTACTTCGCAGAAGGCTGGGGGATTTATATTTGGATTTCAGGAAGAGGGGCAAATCCATCACCCTGGAATGCTGCATCTATAGATTTTAAAGTTCGCTTGAATTATTGGGAGGGGTGGGGGCTGGCAGTGGGAGAGTTTGGAATAAAACCAAGGAGGGCTGGGAAGGAAGAGCTTCTTGCTGAAGGACAGGGGCACATTTATGAGCCATCAATAAGAACCATTAAGACCCGCGGCTTTCTCTTTGTTCTTTTTAAGAGGAAACACTTAACAAGTTGTTGTTCTTTGTTGTACTTTTTTAATGAGCCAAGAGAACATAGCACAGCCTGGAGAGGAGGGGCCTGAAAGCTTTTGTCTTTTGCATTTTTCATCTTTTTACCTTACATGAAAACTGACAAGAAGTCCCCACCCCCCGGGGAAGGAAAGCCGATCTGCCCAGGCTGGTTTCAAAGGGTTCCAATTTAGGGCATCCCCTGTGACTTCGTTTCTAATCATGTTTTCACTTTGCTGGTGTACCAATCGGAGGCTCCCAGGCCACTCCGGGCTGTATTGATTAGATCCCGGCTCCGAGGTGAGGGGCCCCGGATGAAGGGGGGGCAGTGGCAGAGAGATGTGTCCGCGGAGTGGTGGTGGCCCTGCCTGCAGAAGGTATCTCAGGATTTGAATGACATCTCAGGGGACAGTATCAGGCTTCCAAATTCCTTTCATCCATCAGATGAGAGAACAAGCCGTGGCTTTCAGTGGGACAGGGGCTGGGCCTTTTCTCCTGGATAAATAGGCTCAGGCCACACAGATAAAGAGCTTCTCCTGTTCCTCTTTAAACGTTTCAGGCAGGAATCATCTGTCACTGGCTGGGGGCGGGTGGGGGCGGGAGGAACCTTTCAGCTCTGATTAAAGTGCAAATCCAGGGCCACAGTGGAGCTCTGGCAAGTCCTTCCAGCCTCTCTCCAGCCTCACTTAACTACGGTCACCCCACGCCACGGTCCGGGGTTGGGGCAGTGGCTGCCTTGTACTCCAAAGGGAACCTTCCTCTCCCAAGGCCTGGTCAAGTCTAGCCTGAGAAAGCTTCAGAACCCTCAGGTCTCAACTGCACATCCGTCCAGCTTCTAGGGAAGAATGGGCACTTATTAAATGCCAAGATATACACTAATTACTGGGAGGGAACCAGGAAGGCAGTGAACTGGGAAGGGGACCTGAGTGGACAATGTAGCCAGGCAGCAATGATACAGTGTAGCCAGGGGGCAGTGACACAGTATAGCCAGGAAACAGTGATACAATGTAGCCAGGGGCAGTGACATAGTGTAGCCAGGGGCCAGTGATACAATGTAGCCAGGAGGCAGTGATACAGTGTAGCCAGGAAACAGTGATATAATGTAGCCAGGGGCAGTGACATAGTGTAGCCAGGGGCCAGTGATACAGTGTAGCCAGGAAACAGTGATACAATGTAGCCAGGGGCAGTGACATAGTGTAGCCAGGGGCCAGTGATACAGTGTAGCCAGGAGACAGTGATACAGTGTAGCCAGGAAACAGTGATACAATGTAGCCAGGGGCAGTGACATAGTGTAGCCAGGGGCCAGTGATACAGTGTAGCCAGGGAGCAGTGACACAGTGTGGCCAGTGAAAAGTGACATAGTGTAGCCAGGGGCAGTGACACAGTGTGGCCAGGGAGCAGTGACACAGTATGGCTAAGAATCTGTAGCACCATGTATCCAGGAAGCAGTGACATACATAATGATAGTGCCATGCCAGGGCTCTAGGACCCCACAGCCTGGTGCATAGAAAGCACTGGATGGGTGTCCCCTGCCATCTGTTATGGTTGGATAGGGTGACCAATTGAAGACAATTTCTTTCTTGCCACTTGCTACAAGGGAAGTTTGCCCCATGGCTGCCCATTCCTATGACATGAAAAGGTGAGGTTAGGGACATTAGAGGCCCTTACCTAGGAGAGGTGACAGGGAGGAGAGGGGAGAAGGACATTTCTAGTCTGACCCTCACTGACCCTTCAGGGAACTCGGCTGACAAAGACAGGCAGACTGGCGCGTGTTCTCTCTGGGAGCCGGTTTCCGTTGCTGGCTTTGTCACTAAGCGGGAGTGCAGTGTGGCCCACAGAGTCCTGTGTGCAGGTGCGAGGCCATGGGAGGCCTCCAGGTCTGGGCGTCACTGGACTGCCCGGGAGCAGCCTCCTTCTATCCAGATCCAAGTCCCTTTCAGGACCTGACTTCCATGGGGGCCGATCCCCCTGCCTCTGGGCTCCTAGAGCCTCTCCCGGGAAGCGCTCTGAGGGCAGCCGGGAGGCCGGGCAGGCATCACCTGGGCCCGGACCTGCCCACACGCGCCGCCCGCTCCCGCTCCGGACACCACCAGCGCCATGAGGGATGCACATTTCTTATGGGATTATTTCATTTTAATAAAGACCCATGAAAGTTTCCAAAGGCAAAATGACAGGCTGGTTAACTTCATATCCCAACTCCAAAAAGATACATTTTCCTCTTTGTAATGTGCTAGTTAGTGGTTACTGGCACATTACATTAACTAATTTGAGATCGAATTATCAAATTTGCTCATTGCTGCTAGCGCTAATTTGAAACCGTACAATAAAGAACGGTTTGAGAGGCACATGAAAGGACGCCACCCACGGCGGCCCCAAGGCCCATCCCCAGAGCATCGCAGAGAGGCTCGCAAAGGTTCGGGTAATTGCAGGCATGAGCCAGAGTTGATTGAAGAAAATTATACCCCAGATTTTTACTACAAGTTTTTTTGTGTGTGGCTTTTCTTAAATTGTGTGGTGAAATTCAATTACAAGGGAAGACACGTATAAGACTTTTAATAACTGTATTAAGAGTGTCTTTCGAGCTCCGTTCTGCTGTCTTAGCAGGTTGTTAGCCTATAGGCTTCTCAGACTCGGTCCTGTTCTTCAGGAGTTTGGGTGGTGTCGGCTGGTTGTTTTTTAGGAAAATTATTATCCGGTTCAAATGCACTTTTTTCCATGTGCTTTTTGCTTTTCTTCTTATTCTTCTACACTATAAACCAGAAAATGTGGGAAAGGAAGCAGGAACACATCATATATATGTGTGTGTGTATATAAATTTATTTTCCAACTTGGGATTCTGTACTGTGTCCTTGCCAGACAAACCCGCGTGGCCTTCGAATGTCCCCACTGAGCGGCAAATCTCGATAACCACATTTCCAAATTGCAAGTAACAAAAATAAATTTATAAATCCCGAGCATCATCTGGATATTTAAGGCATGCCAGAAAGGAGGGTTTTTCCCCCTGCCTATTGAAAGATTTGTAACAATAAAAAGTAATAAAAACGCCGAGGGAGCTGAGCTTGCTGCCAGCACTCTGCCCCCTTTCCTAGGAAAAACACAACTGGGAATGAAAAATAAAGGGCCTTGAGCTCTGTAATTAATTCATTTACATTTTTAATGCTGCAAATGGCTGCAAACGTGGTGTGACATTTGGACTGACACCCAGGAATTCCAGCCTGGTGAGTCCTGCTCAGACTCCGTTGGGGAAGTTGCCGCTAAGTCGGAGGAGAAGGTTCTTTCAGAGCCCAGGGAGCAAAGGCCCTTTCCGAGGGCATCTGCCAGGAGGGGACTTCTGGGGTTGGAGGTCCAGCCGGCTCCAAAGGCTGCAGCTGGAGGGGGAGCTGGGCGGGGGCTTTGATGTGTGTCAGGTCTGAGTCTGGGCTCCTCCTCTTCCCTCCGGAGGTCCAGGGGGAGATTAGGGGCGGCAAAAAGGCTCAGCATTTGAAGGGCAAAAGGGTCACTGCTTTCTTCTGATGTCCTTGGGTATTTATTCCAAAACGCTTGGCCTTCTCACCTGGCGAGGGTCGGCCTTTGGGGCAGGGGGTGGGTGATGCAGGGTGCTGGGGACCACACCCCACCTCCTGCTTCCAGCAGAGCAGAGGGATGTCTGAGGCCACCACGCCAGGCTGGGGAGACGTGGGAGAAAGAGGGGAGAGAGGCCCTCCCAGGACAGGCCCGTGAATCAGCGTCTTGCTGGAGGGCCCTGGCTCCAGGGGCGGAAGGAGAGCGAGGAGGTGTCTGAGCACCCATGGCACCCACTGCTTTGTGCCTGGCTGGGGAGGCTGAAGCCCGGGGGCACCTCTGGCTCCCCCACATCTGGGGCAGAGCCGAGGCTCAGCCAGGTCTGCTGGATCCCAGTCTGGGGGGCTTCCCTGTGTGCCACCGCAGCCCACCCACGACCCTGGAAGCAGGCATGCGCCGTCCCCCACGGCTTTAGCCAGCTTCCCCAGGGCTTTGGTGTCTTCTGCCCACACTTGCAGGAAGACAAGCCAGGACCCGCCATGCTGGACCAGTGGGCCTTCCAGCCACTGGGAGCGCAGCTGAGTGCGCAGGGGCAGCTATTATCCTCCTCGGCCCACGTCGGCCACACGTGGTGGGTGACTGTGAAGGGAGAGATTAGCAAAGCCGTCCCCTAGAACAGAGAGCGGAGGGCTGGCAGCCACGCCTACCAGGTATGGCCCTTGAGAGACCTATTTCCTTGTTCCGCGAGCAGAGCCAGGCAGCGTGCACACCGGCGTCCTCCGCTGTTAGTGAGCTGCATAGCAGCATCAAAGTAAAATAACACACATGTGCCAAATTACAAGCCACATAAACTGGGCCAGGAAAAGAAACTGCTGTCTGTTAAGGACTAAGCCGTACAGGTCCCTGGGTATTTAAATGTGCAGCATTAGGATTTGCGATTTGCATGGTCCAACTCAAAGGTAGATGGCGTTCTGCGTGTGTGTGCGTGTGTGCGTGTGCGCGTGTGAGTGTGCCTGTATGTGGGCGTCGGTCCCTGCGGACGCTGCGTGCTGGGGGCTGCCTCCAAGGGGCAGCACAGGAAGCAGGCGGGGAGGAGGGCCCGTGGGCTGGCTGCCACCCAAGTTCTTGGAGAACAGGCTCATTTTCCAGGGGCCTCAGGTCATTCTATTATCATCTCAGAGCACAAAGTCTTCATCTGTCCCCTCTGACACGGAGCAGGGGAAAGAGAAGGAATCGATAAGGTGGACCTGCCTATTTAAAGAAAAACCTCGCATTGTTAGAAAGCCCCGTGCTTTCCTGCTGGACCCGTCCCCCTGGGCACCGTGCAAAGGTCCTCCCGAGATAAGACAAGGTTCTTTGATCTCCATCGATCTCCACGCAGAGTGACTCAGAGGCCCTGCTCACACCCCCCAGCCGCTGCCGAGACAGGAAGAGCTTCCGAGCTACACCTGCTTGGCCGTGACTCCGGCGGGGCCCTCCGACAGGAGCCCAGCAAGGCCAGGTCCTGGGGAGATGGTGTTTGGGGGCACGTGACCAGCACGCCTGCCCTGTGCGCCCGCCGGCCCAGCCAGGCCCTGCAGCCAAGCCAAGCCCCTGAGGGGGACGACCGACCTGCTCCTCCTCCCAGGGCCTGACTCGCAGCAAAGCCCCGTCACTGACTGCGGGAGCAGCTTGGGGGTGGTTTGTGCAGCACCAGGGGAGCTTTGCAAAGGAAAGAGAGAGCAGGGGGCTGGGAGGGAGGGAAGCGTGGGGCGTACGCGGAAGCGTCCCTTGGAGATGCTGCAGGCAAGGCAGGCCTGGGTGGGGTGACTGGGGTATATCTGTGTATATTTGTGTGTGTGTATTGTGTGTGGTGCACGTATGTGCGTGTGTGCATGCAGGTGGGGTGCACGTATGTGTGTGCGTGTACTGGGTGTGGTGTGCACAGTGTGTGAGCGGTGTGAGTGTGGGTGGCGGGTGGTTTTCTGCAAAGGCCGAGGCTCCGCGGCTGCCTCCAGAGCTCGGAGAGGACGGGAAACAGGCCCGGAATAAACGGTCTGTTGATTGACTCAAGTTACATCATTTTCTTCCCCTCAAGAGCCTATAAATCTCACGCTCCTTGTAAAAACAGAGTTTAAAAACAATTGAGCCTCCTGGGCCGCCCTCAGCCCCAGCCCCTGCGGGAAGGAGCTAGTGAGGCTGGGAGCCAGGCCCCTCACCGCCCATGCCCTCCCCACACCCCGGGCCCCCCGCACACGCCCCCGGCCGCAGCAGGGGAGCCGCCGGTGTTTTGTGGGTGTCCTGCCCATGCTGGCAGCCTTCCCCCACACCTGCAGGTGCCCTGCGGCCCCCAGCCCCACGGGCTGTGCTGGGGTCCCCAGAGACTGCTTCTGCCCAGATGCCAGGCTGTAACGCGGCAGAGCATCTTGTCACCCAGAAGCTGGTGTCATCATCTCCCTGTCCCTCTCCCGTCCTTCTTGCAGGGAGAGCCTCCACACTGTGGAGGACCCGCCGCCCCTGCGAATTCCCCGAGGCTGGGGACAGATGAACACGTTGCCTCTTATTCTTTAAAAGCGGGGCTTGTGGCCTCTGGACGTCGTACCTTCTGGCTGTGGTTTGGTTAACTGGGACTCCCTGTGTTTCGGTCCCTTCTGACAAAGTGTTCTGGGCTTTGGCGGAGTCACAGGGACCATGGGAGCCGAGCACTGGCGGGTGGGTCCCTGGGTCCTGGGGCAGCTGCCCGCACCCACTCCCCAAGCACGGGGGTTCTTGCTGGCGTTGGCGGAGGCACAGCCCAGGGCGGGGAATGGCCACGCACCCCCCGTGCCGTCTCCAAGACAACTTGGGGAGTCTGAGCACTTGGGCTTGCGACAACTCAGAAAAAAAATGAGGCTGCTGAACTGCGCCAGGTGAGGGGAGCAGCGTGTGAGGAGCTTCTGCTTCCCACCGCGTGTGCGGCCGGAGCAGCGACAAGCCGGTCTCCCAGCCCGCGGGGCCGCCTGGCCCCGGCCTCCCTGGGGAAGCATCTTCTCCCGCACCCAGGAGCGGGCTGCTGCCTGGAACCCCCAGGGAGGCCGGGGAGACCATCAACTGCTGGCGGAGGGGTTTGTGTGGATCTGGGGACCCCCTGTGGACACTTGTGAGTCCCAGCCCTGAGAATCCCCAGCTCCCACCGCGGGGACCGGAGACCCCACATGCACAGCCATAAAAAAGCCCATCAGGGGACGGGGGTGGCCCGGGAGCGGCCGTACTTTCCAACAGGCCTCACGTCCTTTAATCCTGAGCAGTAAAAGCGGCGAGGCCCATATCCTAGAACCCCATCGACAAAGAGGACGTCTCCCCTGAGTATTTACA
The DNA here is from genome assembly GCF_020740605.2 of Lemur catta. Lineage (NCBI taxonomy): Eukaryota > Metazoa > Chordata > Mammalia > Primates > Lemuridae > Lemur > Lemur catta. Next base: position 125,027,249 of record NC_059130.1, on the reverse strand, counting down.
GCTCCGGGCTGCGGCGTGTGACGACGTGGTAACTCATGTAATGATGTCAGGGAGGACTTTTCGGCTCAGAGAGGCTCTGGTGGCCCCCTGGGTCTGCACATTCTGCGGCTCCGCGCTCGGTGGTGGGCCTGGGAGGGGCGGGGTGGTCGTGGGATGTTCCCTGTTCCCGCTGCAGTGGGAACGGCTTCCTCGCTGGGAAAGGAAGGGAGAGAAGGGCTGGCTGGGGGCAAGGGCCGCCGCCCCTCCGTCTGGCGTGGGGGGAAGATCTACTGGCTGAAGGACACTCGGGGCAGAGTCCCCACCTGGAGCGGGCAGTGCAGCGGCCCCTCCCGGGCACTCACCCCCTGCACGTGGTACGGACGAGACGGAGCCCCCCACGAAGGCCGTACAGGGCTACCACCACCACGTGGAGCTCACTCTCCTCCTCCCTGAGGGCACCTTGCCGCTGTCCCCACACCCTGCGCTGCCCAGTGGCCCTGGCCATCCTGGGCCTTCACAGCACCTTCCAAGTCTCACGAACAGTCTCCCCCCAGTGCTCCACGTGCCTCCGCGCTGCCGGCTTGGGGACCGTCCTACCATACAGACCCAGCAGGTCCCTCCTTCATCCCTCGCTTCACTCTGGGGGGAAGGTGCTCCTGGCGCCGTAGCACCCAGGACAAAAGCCAGACAGCCTCTCCCACAGCCACAACCACGTCTGCACCCGTCCGGCACGTCCCAGGCCACCGGCCTCTTAACTGGGCACGTGCCCCCAAGCACTGCAGCCCGGGCCCTGGGACACGAGTCCAGGGGGAAACATGCTCTGACTCGCGGCACGTGGGACCTGAGGCAGCACCCCCAATGCCCTTGGTCCCCAAACTGGGCGGGTGATGAGGTTGGCTCAGGGACGAGGCACATCGTGGGCCCACGGGCAGCACATCTGACCTTCGTGTAGGTGTGACGTAGCCTCGGCCCAGGCCTGAGTCCCTGAGGGTCCGGGCTGATGCCCCCGGACAGTGTGGAGAAAACACTGATGTCCCTGGGGGAGGAGGCACCAGGGGGCACAGCCTCTGCCCCTCCCCGTCGCCTCTGGCCTCCCCCAGCTACCTCTGCACCCCAGGCCCACGCTGGGCCCCACGGCCTCTTCCCTCCATTTACTGACCTAGGGAAGTGTCCCTTGGGGTGGTCTCCCCACACAAGAGGCGCCCCTGAGGAACGGTCACGGGCCTGTGCGCTGCAGCGCACCTCGTCTGGTGCAGGGCCACGTGGCGAGAGGACACTCGCTGGCAGAGGTGGCCCTGGGCTCGCAGGGTGGGCTGGCAGAGCAGGGAGCAGGCTCACCCTGCAGCATCGGCCCCCCGAGAGACAAAAGCAGGGGGTGCCCTTCCCAGGGGTGGGCAGGGTCCCTGTGGTGGAGGAAGAAGGCCCAGCCATGCCCCAGAGTGACGGGACACACACAGGTCCCGTGGGGCAGTGCTGGCTAAGCCCTGAGCCCTCCCGGCCAGAGTGGGCTTCCAGCAGGGCTGCCTGGAGGAAGGTCTGGGGGGGCTTGTTAGGGTCCTGTGGCTGCCATAACAAGGTACCATGACCTGGGTGGTGTAGAACAAGATGCTGTATTTTCTCACGATTCTAGAAGTCCAAAGTCAAGGCTGGTTCCTTGAGCTCTGAGGGAGGACCTGTCCCAGGATCTGTCCAGCACCTGGTGGTGGTCGGCAACCCGGCCGGCCGTGGCCAGTAGACCCGACGCCCCAGTCTCTGCCTCTGTCCCCACAGGGCTCTCCCTGTGTGTCCTCATGAGGACACGCTCGTTGTTTAGAGCCTACCCTCTTCCGTGTGACCCCATCTCGGCCACATCTGCAAAGACCCTGTTTCCAAATAAGGTCCTGCCCTGAGGTTCCGGGTGCGGGAATTTTAGGAGGGAGGACGTCCAGCCTCCCGCAGGGCCGTGGTCATTCCGGGAAGGCCTTGTGTTTGAGGACGGCAGATGCTGCCGGAGTTGGGCCTGGACTCTGACCTGGCCCAGAGGTCAACCAAGGGCAATGGCCAGAGACACCCCCTCCTCACCTTGGGAGCCCCCACGACCAGCACCGTCACCCTCACCCTGCACCTGTCTCCCTGCCCCCCGTGTGGAGCCCCAGCGAGGGCTGCTCGGGGGACAAGGGGCTGGGGGGGCAGGTGGCCAAGCAGAGAGGAGGAGGACGGAGACCCCCAGGCAGCGGCCCGGGTGGGGAGTTGTCTCTCCTGGGCCGCCACGTGGGCCTGAAAGCAGGGAGCCGCTTTGTCTCCGGGCCGAGGACAGAGAAGGTGGTCTCCTGCCCCCACTGGGTCACACTTGGCCTCGCTGGGCACAATGCCCCTCTGTCTCTGAGAGAAAGTCGCTCCTGCCGGGAATCAGCTTTCAGGCCCCACCAGGCTGTGGGGGCCCCAGACGACCCGCTCGGGGCGGAGCTGAGGCCGGGCGGGGTGTGGGCCGGGTGGTCCAGCCTCGGACCCCGCTGGGAGTCCCGCAGGAAGGCCCCAGCCCCCACCCCGCTCACTCTCTTCAAACCTAAAATTTGAAATATGACACATTTTTTGGGGTCTACTTCTTCGTCCTTTGTTTTCTAAGTTGTCACATGGCAGGGAGTTTCCTCAAGGCCTTTGCTGGCAGCCCCGGTAGACTTTAGGGACAAAACAGTTCAAACCCAGGGTGACTTCGCCCACGCAGGACTCTGCCTTTGGGATCTTTGCTCAAGGCAGAGGCAGCGCCGCAGGCTGGCTGGGGAGGCCGTTTCCGGGGACAGCCCTGGCGTCTGGGCAGCAGCCCTGGGGGTCCTTCTGCCCCCTCCCCTCCCTCTCCCTGTGGACTCCCAGCCCTCGCCCCTCCCCACACACACAGGCGTCCTCTTTCCAGGCTCCTTCCCCTGGGCAGGACCAACCGGCAGCCGGTCCCGGAGGGATTCTGTTATCCGACAGCGTCATTTGACCCCGGCGCTGATCCGGTTACCCATGCGCTGCGTGTAACGGCCTCTGCACACGGCGGCCGCCCGCAGACACCTGTGTGAGGAGCTGGGCCTCTTCCTGGGGGCCGAGGCCACGACGGGGGGTGACAGTGGGATGGACACGTGGGTGCCCGGGTGGCACCAAGGCCCCCTGGATGTGCTGCCTTGGCATCGTGACCTGCCTGCCGGTGGGGGGGGGAGTGCAGCGAGAGATTCAGGGGAACCCCACGTAGGGTCTCAGCCGCACGAGGGAGCCCCCAGCTCTCAGCAGACCTTCCGGGAGGCCCCTCGCCTGCCCCAGACACTGACAGTGCCAGCAGCGCCCTGGGAAGCAGGTGCCAGTGTCCCCTGGGGAGGTTCCGCAATGCCCCTGTCCCCGGGCCACCCTGTGCACAGCCCCCACTGCTACTGGCCCTGGGACTCTGTGTCTCAACCTCAGAACTGCTGACGTCTGAGGTCAGATAGTCCTGTCCTGGGGAGCTGTCCTGTGCAGTGTGGGATGTGTACGGCATCCCCGGACTCTACCCAGTAGAAGACAGTGACAAAGAGAGCTATGTCCCCAGGTTGAGGGCCACTGGCTTAAGTGACAGGGCCCTGCCTGTGTCAGCCCTGCCTTCCTCGAGGAGGGCCAGCGGCATGCCCGGGACTTTCATCCCCCCACCTCGGCAGCGGGGGCGCTTAAGAAGGCAGGTAGGAAAAATGCAGAGACCTTCTTGGCTCAAAGGGCCCCTGTCCCTGCAGGCTGAGGTGTCCTATCTGGGGTAGACGGTGGACCCAGCTCCCCTGTCAGATAGGCCACCCTGTCCTCTAGGACACAGGGTACGGGGAGTATGTTTTATCAGACCCTGGAGTGAGTCCCCCCTTCTGCCCCCGGAGAGCCAGGCTCAGGCTGGGCCGACGGTGCCCAGCAAGGACGCTGGGGCACAAGAACCAGCTTGTGCTCTGGCTCTGCAGCCAGACAGGGTCTTGGGCCCACCCTCTGACCCCTCCATGCCTCAGTTTTCTTGGTGTAAAAAGACAAGAAGCATGGAGCTACCCCAGCCCTGGCTCTTGCTTGGTTCAGTGAGAGATGAGGCCCAGCACCTGCAGGCCCTGCCCGGGGTTAGTGCCCATTCCAGCAGGTGTTAGACTCCCCAGCCCCTCCTAGCGCCCTCCCCAACAAACCCCTTCCTCCAGAGTGCTGCAGGGCACCTTCTCCCTGGGCCCATTTAGGATGCGTGTGCAGCCCCCACCCCTCCTCTGGTTGCCAGCTCTGCCCCCGGGGTGGGTGCCTCAGCACAGGCAGCCACATGCGTCCTGTCCCAGCCCAGTGGGTGCCGGCAGCACTGGCCAGCAGCCTCAGGCAGGGTGGGGCCTGTGGGACCCCTGGGCGGACGGGGGTGGCCTTCCAGGGGGAGGCAGACATGCTGTGGGCTGGGGGAGGGGCTTCCTCTCTCTTCTTCACATTTGGGGTGAAGACTCTGAGCAGACCTCCCGGCCCCAGCGCCTCCCCACGATTGTGTCTGTCTGGTGTCCGGATTTTCAGGACTGGGGTCAGTGGGGTCCCTGGGCAGTGGCGGGGCCGAGGCCTGGGCTGTCTTGTGCAGGGGCAGAGGGGGTTCCCGTCCACACGGGTGGCGCTGGGGTGGCGGTGGTGGACACACGCTCTGGCACTGTCCTGACTCCTTCCTGGAAGGACAACCGGCTGGAGGAGGGGCCGTGGGCTCAGGGCCAGGTGGCTCTCTCGGTGCCCAGCTTGCCACACTCTGCTAGTCTCAGGAGGCTCCCGGGGCGCCACCACTTGCCAGCCCAGCACCTGCGTCTTTGAGGTGAGCGCAGAAGGCAGAGCAGGCGTCCCTGGGCCCGCGCCCACCCTCGCATCCAGCTGCCCTGCTGCGCCGGCCGGACTGACTCTGGCTGTGGGAGGTGGGCGGGGGCACCTCCAGCCTGGGCAGCTCCTGGAGGGACGCACGTCCCGGGGAGGCTCCGAGCTGCCACCTGCCCCGTCAGGGGAGCCGTGGCTGCTGCTCTGGCTCAGTCCAGGCCCCGTGGACCCCCTCGCCCCACCCGGCCCCAGGGCGCACCCCGCAGGTACCATCCTCGGGTGTGTGTCCTCAGCTGGGAAGAAACCACCCTGGTGAGCCAGGAGAAAAGACAGACGTTCTGGGGGAGGAAGGTTCTGGGATCGCTGTCCCTTTAAGAATGCAAGGCTGTCCTGCCAGCCCTTGTCCCTATCACAAGTGATGATGGCAGAGTCTGTCCAGAGAACAACAGCTAGAACTGCCGGCCAAGAGGGGTTAAGGATGCCTTTGAGATGCTGGTCACCCACTTCACCTTGGACTTGTCAAGCCAAGCAGCGGCCTTAACTCCCGCCTGCCCAGGGTGGCCAGCAAGGCTGGCGGCCTGTAGACGCACGTGCCCGGTGTCCACGGCAGTGACCTTGAGCAGACAGCAGAGGCCCTGGGCCCACCCTCACGGGGGGAGGGCCGGGGGGGCCTTCTCTGCCCCTCGATCTCATCCGCCTCCCGCTCCCCAAGCACCAGCCCCCCCACCCCCACTGTGCCGTCCACTCCGACAGCGGAGGGCGGCTGCCTGGCCCTCCTGTCCCCACCTTCCCGCACGTCCAAGACCCGCTTGCCCAGTCCGATTGGAGAAAACAAACATCTGGGCAAGGGAGGGCGGGTTTTGTGAGAACCTCAAGACCGAGCTTCAGAAGTGAGGAGGGTCAGGCCCAGGGAGACCCTCAGATCTTTGGCCAGAGCGGGGGCGCCCCTCGCTCACACGGGCTAAAGAGGGACCCGCAGACCCCGGGATTTCCTCTGCTCCAAAGCTGCAGCCCGAGACTTTCTCACCTGCTGCTCGGGGCAGAAATCAGAGCTGCCCGGGGTGTGCCCGGGGGTCAGGGGTGAGGAGATAAGGGCGGCCATTGTGTCCCAGCTTGGCGCCCAGCTCACAGGAAGTGGCCTGAATGCAGAGTGCAGACGATTCCCTCTGATAAGGGCCCGAATCCCACACTGACAGCCCCCCACCCCCCACGGGCTCCAGGCTGCGAGAGGGGGCGGCCAGCCCCACCCGCTCCTCCAGGCGCTCCTTCCTGCCCTCCATCCTGGGACGGCCAGCATGGGGACCCTTCCCCTGCCCTGGCCTGCACGTCCCCATCCCTGGGTGGGCTATGGCCCCTGTGGGTCGCAGAGGGCAGGTGGGCACCTCCCTGGTCACCCCTCCCCATGCCAGCCCCATGGGGCCGTTGCAGGGAGCTGCCAGGAGTCAGGGGAACAAGGCTGCTTCTCCCCTGGGCACAGAAGGGGCCTCAGGGGCTGTCCCAACACCCCCCTCTATCCCGGGGTCCAGCGATTAGTATGCGCGGCCACTGCCTCAGAGGACATGGCCTATGGGAGAAACCCCCCCCCCGGCGGCCCCAGGCAGGGGGGCCTCAAAACACGTTTGCTGAATGAATGAAAGATGAATGGGTGAGTGAGGAGTGAGCAAATGAACGAGTATTCCAGGCTCTATCTCCAGGCTAAGCAACTGCTAAAAAGTGACACAAATTGGACAGGGGGCTACTGATGGGAGTTTCTCTGAGCCCTGTTCTTTAGGGAGGCAAATGCTGGAGAAAGAACACACTTGTCCAAATCCCCTAATTAGCTGCCGAGAGGAATCTGGCGCTGGCTGCTGACAGCCCGCCCAGTGGGAACGGCAGAGAACCCCCTTTCTCCCCATTGCCCGGCATCCCCGGCCGTCACCCCGGGACCCCACCCGGGCTCCTGTGGCTCCAGGCTGATCAGCCTTGTTGGCAGACCCCCCCTCGGGGGGACTAGCTGTGAGCTGTGGCCCTGGGGGCTCGGGGACGCCAGGCCCGCTGGACACAGATGTCCCCACGTCTTGGGATAGGGGGCACACCCACCCCCAGGCCATGTCTCCACCACATCCTAAAACGTAGATCCGGGGCCTGGGTGGGGGGACATTCCTGGACAGCAGACAGGCTGGTGGGGTCCGGCCCTGCCCAGCTCCATCCTCTGGAGACGCACCTGCTCAAGAACACCGTCACCCCCACTGGCATGGCTGCCCCCCAGTGGCTCCAGCCCCGCTGCGGGCTTAGGCAGCTCATGCTGTCCCAACAGGACGCGCCACCTCTGCCCCAATGCCGGCTAGACCTGGGGAGGTGCCGCGCTCGGAGGTGTAATGAGATTCTGCCACAGATCGCGAGCGGCTCCAAGAAAATCATCTACTAATTGATGCCAATTACTCCTAATTGTTTCTCATACATCTCAGAGAGGTGGCCCTGTTGTCACGCAGGCGCTGGGTTGGAGGAGGGTCCCCAGGCCTCTCATCGCAGACGGGGATGGGGCGGGGACAGGGGCACTGCCAAGGCCAGCCCCCGGTGTGTTTTTGGTTTTTGTCTTGTTTTTACTTTTGGGTTTTGTTTTTTTGTTTTTTTCATTCTCAATCCGTCTTAAGTTTCAAGGGTTGATTTTTTTTTTTTAATTGTGGTAAAATACCTATAACATAAATTCACCATTTTATCCATTTTAAAGTGTACAATTTAGTGACATTCAGCACATCCACAGTGTTGTGCCACCACCACCTCTGCCTGGTTCCAGCGCCTTCTCATCGCCCCAGAAGAACCTTGGTCCCAGCGGGAGTCACCTCCCCGTGGTCACCCCACCCCCGGCCCCCGGCAGCCGCTAATCACGTCCTGTCTGTCTGGGTTTGCGGACTCTAGACGTTTCATACCAGTGGAGTCGGACACCACGTGTCCTTTGGTGCCGGCTTCTCTACTGAACATCACATCTCATCCACGTCTCGTCCACGGCTCGTCCACACCGCGGAGCCTCTTCCCTCCCCGCGGACCACACTGTACCCCCATGTCCGCTGGTGGACACGGGTGGTCTGTGCCTTGTGGCCGTCGCGAGTGGTGCTGCAGTGCACATGGGCACGCGGGGGTTTGCTTGGACGCCCACTGAGGTCTTGGCAGTCTGTGTCTGGGCGTGGAGCTGCAGGCCACGCGGCCACGGCGCAGCCTGACAGTGTCAGTGTGTGAGCAGTTTGGTCACAGGCTTGGCGGGGGCAGGACAGGTGTCTGGGGCAATGGGTGCCTGTCCCCCGAGTCAGACACGTGGGGACCCTGGGGGTGGGGAGGCTGGAGCAGGGGAGGCAGCGCAGCAGGGACCCCTGGCTGGCTGGGGTCTGGCTCGGAGGCCAGGGCCCGTGTGCGGGAGGAGGTGGGGGCCGCGTCTGAGCCCGTGGATGCTGCAGACCAGCTGTGGGAAAGCCCCACCTTCCGGAGCCCGTGCTGTGGGAACGGGGGCTGCAGTGACGGTATTGGGGAGGAAGGACCCACCCCTTCAATGAACAAAGGCTTCTGGAAGCTTCTCTCTGCCAAAAGCCATGGTGTTTAAGGTTGCAGATGTGAGTCCAACGGGCCTGGCACACAGTGTATTCATAGGCTGTGCGGCCAGGGCAGAGCCTGCCGTGCCTGAGCGGCCGCCTCCTTAGCCTCGGATGGAGTCGGGCTCACAAAATAACCCTAACCCCAAGGACAAGAGTTTACAAGGCCCCCCGGCTGACGGGAGCAAGCCTTCCGGAAACAGCAAAGACAGAGCAAACACGGGAGCTTCTGGGTGAGAAACCACAGGCCTGGACCCCAGCCCAGCTGAGGCTGGATGAAGGGTCACTGCACGTCTCGTGACGACCGTGCCTGGGGCCGGGGGAGCCCATCGGGAAGGGCACAAACCCCTGAGAGAGGTGGCAAGGGCGGCAAGGTGCCCCGAGCCTGTCGCTCCTGTTCTCTAACAACAGCCCCCAAAGTCATGGCATCATCTCCCTGTGGAGCGTGGCTGGGGGCCAGGTCCTCACATTCTGGGCCCCGCAGGGTCTCTGAGGTTCCCAGCGACAAACAGCCGCTTGTCAGTCCCCACCCCTCCCACTCGCGGGAGCCTCCCGTTACTTCTGCTTGTGGAGCAAGAAAGTGGGACAAGGAACCAGCCCACTGTGGCCGCAGCAGCCGAGGCGACTGTGGCACGGAGATGCCCACAGCCCAGGCCGGGTGCCCACACAGAGACTCCTGGGCTCAGTTCCCCTGGCACCTCCGCAGTGACCTCTGCCACCTCCAGACCCACACAAGCCCCCGACTCACTCCCAGCCCCACTCGTTCATCACGATTGCTGTGGGCTCCCCGGGAGCTGAGGGGCCCATGGCTCACTCTCTGCGGCAAAGACACCCGGGCCCCGGGTGACAGGGACACAGCCAGAGGGGAGGGGGGTGGCGGAGGCAGCTGCCCTGAGAGAGCCAGCGCAGTGTGTCCCAGCCACGCTGCGGGTCCCCAGCCTTCTGCTCTGAGCCCGAGCTGGGGCGCCTTTCCGGAGCCTGTGTCTCGATGCGGACGGAGGCCGGGTCCCTTAGCTGGGGCGGGGCGGGGAGCACCTCGAGGGAGCTTTCTCAGAGACCTTCCACTCAGCGAATGAAAGAACGTTATTGACTGAGGCAGGGCCGGGTGGAAACAGCAGGACAGTGAGGCCCTTGGAGGACACGGAACAGTTCCTCCCCCCGGGGCATCCGCAGAGAGCACGTCCTTGGCCCGGCTGCAGTTAGCACGCCGCGTGTCTGAAAGTGCGCCGAACAAGATCCTACACGGAGCAGAGTTTATTTCCTTTAACTTTTGCCTGGCCAATCCAAACAAATAAACAGGACTTCAAACAGAGCCAGTTGGGGGATATCTGAAATCTAACCTTTGGCTGAGGTTTTTTTTTTTTTTTTAAAAAAAAAAAAAAAACACACCCTTGGACATAAATCTGCAAATAAACTTTCCAAAGAAAAACATCTACTTCTTTCAAAATCCTCCCTCTTCCATGTTCTGTGCAGCGTCCTGGTAGAAGGTGCCACTTGGCACCGGGCAGGAGGCCTTGAGAGCAGCCGGGGGTACCTGCCCACCCCTCGCCGGCAGCGCCCTACAGCCCCCGCCCCGTGTGGGGCTCTGGGGGGCTGCCGTGGCTGAGGTGGGCTTGAGCGGCTCCTGCAGGGCCGCCTGGGGGAGGCTCTGGGTGTTCCGTGACCCGGTCCCAGTCCTGCTCTCCCTCTGGTCCTCAGAACCTGGCATCGCCATGAATCCCCTCACTGGAGCCAGCTGCGGGGCAGCCAGCAGAGCAGGCCTGGTGTCTCTGCGGCACACCTGGTGCTGCCAAACCTGCCGTGCAGGAACCAGGCCTGCAGCCGTGCCTGGGGGCAGTGCAGCACTCGGGGGCAGGTTGCTGCGCCCAAGCCTTGCACCCAGGCTTGCAGACACGCCACGGTAGTGGGGGACACACACATGTGTCTGTGTGTCTTGTGCACACACGTATATGTGTATGTTGGTGTCTGTGTGTAGGTATGGGCATGTGCATGTATGCGTGTGGTTGTGTCCATGCATGTGTGCATACGGAGGCGTGTGTATGAGTACTTGCATATGCGTGCACACGTGTGCCGGTGTGTCTCGGGCACGAGCACCCCCTGTGTGAGTCTATGTCGGGAGAGAGGAGGGGACGGCTCTGTGAGAGGGGCGCGTTGTTCTCCCCGCTGCTCTGAGCATCCCAAATGCCTCCCGCCTTGGAAGCACCGATCGCTGCTCGCTGAGGCTGCGGCCGCCCTCTTTTCCAGCAGAACAGGCCTCACTTGGGTTCCTGGGGGAGCCTGATTTCTGAAGCCGGGGTCTCGTGGGCTGGGGTAGGGGCAGCGCTAGGTTACCGAGGCATGCAGGGACCTCTGTGCCAGAGGCCGGAATGGTGGGGCCGCCAGCTGAGGGACACGTGCCCGTATGGGATGGCAGGCGGCTTGGCCGGGCCTCTCTCCTGGGCCTGAGCGTTGCTGGGCCAGCCCCGCAGGGGTTGTGGGTGCCCATCCCACAGCTGTCTGCGGCGCGGCACGGCTCACTTTCCCCTTGCAGGGCTGCAGGCCACTGTCCATCTGTGCTCTCTGTCTGGGGACGCCCTGGAAGCACGGGGGGCAGAGTCCCTCCCCAGCTCGCAGTCCACCCCTCGCCCTGGCGACCCGGAGCCTGGCTGCCTGAGCTTCGGTGCTGGAAGGAGGATGGAGGGAAAAGAAACAAAACTCACATGCACAGGCTCATGTGCACACATGTGCACACACACAAATAGACATACTGACGTGTAGACACATAGGCACAGACATGCATACACAGACGTGCACGGGTACACATAGATATGCACACAGCCGCATGCACACATGCACACACGGACAGGCACATGCATGCACAGGACACATGCATGTGCACACACTGATACACATGTGAACACACATGCAGACAGGCACGCATATGTACAGACATGTGCACATGCACACAGAGATACACGTGCAGACACACATGCAGTCACACCCCCACAGACGGGCAGGCACAGACCCCTGTGCACACACAGAAACATCCAGTTCATGAGATTCCAGCCTCAGTTGTCCTTTATTCAATTCTCGTCCTTCCAGGGGAACAAGCAGCACCGACTCCCTTTTGGGGGCTGCAAGGAGCCCTGCCCGGGCCTTTCCAAGGAGCGTCCATGGGGAGGGGGACAAGCCCCCACACCCAGCAGACGCCAGGACCTCCAGGTCCCCTCGGATGAGACACCATCAGGGACAGATGCCCTCGGGCCCCTGGGCAGCAGAGGAGAGGCCCACGTCAAGCCTCCCTGGACATTTGGCCTTTGGGCTTGTCACACACACCGTCCAGGGCGCCGGTGCTCTGTCCACCCCATCCCCAGTTTTCCGCGTGATGAACCACGAAGCCGGGACCTGAGAGGCCTCGGCTCCAGGCCCAACTTCCTGATTCGGAGACTCCTCTCACGGTGGGAGGGGTGCCAGGAGGGCCGCCGGGTTGATGTGCATCTCCCCAGGGTTTCTGACAGCCCAGCGGGGCGAGCAACCGGAACCCACGGGGTCGTGGCTACCATGCCCTCCTGAGGGCCCAGGGGTCTCCGAGCTTGGCCCAGGCCAGGGCCCTCTGGGCAGGACACACCACGACACACAGGCCCCGTCCTGCTTCCCGCGGGCCGACGGCGGCAGCCAGAGCCCGTGAGACAGCGCAGAGGGACCTCCGTCTGATGCCAGGGACTGAACCTCACGTGTCCTGCTCGTGGGGCTGTGCGAGGTCCCCAAGGCCCAGTGAGCAGGAAAGACCCCCTTCTGAGGGTGACAAACAGCCTGACAGCTGACGTTCAGGCCAAGGAGAAGGGGCGTGGGGCCTGTCTCTCTCTGGGCAGACGTGCAGCGTCAAGGCTGTTTCCAGGAGCTTCTGAGCCACTCAGCCTGCTCTGTCCTTCCCAGGTCCCGCCTTTCCAGGCACGCAAAGTTGTCCCTGATCGCTCCCCTCCTGAAGCACAGTGTCCTGGGACACTCTCCCAGAAATTCTGTGGTCGCTGCCCCCAGTGGAAACAGCCCCACCCACCACGGCACCTCAAGGACTGGGGTCGTGCCAGGCTTGGCACCCTGGCCCTGCCCAGGGCGAGGCACAGGACAGGCCACGGTGCATCGTGCCCGGAAGCATGAATGGAAGGATACGTGGGCGGGTGGTGACGACCCTGGGTGCTCAGCAGGGCCCTGGAAGTGCTAAGAGCAGAGTGGAAAGGGCGTATCCTCCACCCAGTGCATCTGAGAGGGCTTCCTGGAGGCAGCACTGCTTAGACTGGGGCTTAGCAACGAGGGTTTCCTCCCAGCCGAGGGACTTAGGCAATGAGGCCAGGCAGAGTGAAGGTGGGGGCTTCAGAGAGACCATCACCTTGGTCTCACGTGACCTCAGGCCTCCTGTGTCGACAATGAAGGTGACAGCTGTACTGTAGACCCCTGTGTGCAGAGGGGGAGGCCAGGGCTCAACAGGCTGATCCGCCCAGCCCTCCTAAGAACCAGGCGCGGAGGGGCTGAACTCCCCTCCCACCTGCCCCACGGGGTCCCTGCAGCGGCCGGAATCCGCAGAGAGCCCTTCCGGCTCAGAGGGAGGAAGGAGTCCACCTGGCTCGGGGCTGGATGCTGAGAGCGCCCAGTGTCCGTCCCGCGGAACAGGAGGTTCTGGGCAGTAGCCATTGGACAGGCAGGGGGTGCCCAGGGTGCGCCGTCCCCCTGGCATTGCTCCTCTGGGGCCTGTGCGGAGTTTCTTTCCAATGCTTCTGCGATGGCAGACATGCCATCGTGCATACGGACGGGTTTGGTGCCTGAATCCGGCAGGTCTACCATCCGGAACTTGCCGTCAAATGACTTCATAGGTGGAGCGTGACCCTGTTTGCTTCCAGTAAAACACCTGTTGGGGCTTCCAGGTCTGGGTCTCCCTTGGGGTCACAGGTGCCAGCTGAGCTCTCCCTTGGGTCCTGCCCACGGTGAGTCCCCTAAGCCACTGCACAGACCCCACCCTGGGTGGCAAGTCCCGAGCACCTGCCCGTGAAGGCCAGCGGGAGGGAGGTGCTGGGGCTGCCTCCCCCTCCCCTGCCACCCTCCGGAGCAGTTTGGGGACAGACACAGCATAATGAGGCAGTAAACATCTCGGGAGGGGGCAGCAAAATGCCGACAAATGCCAAACTCCTGCTCCCGGAGAGCCGGCGTTACGGATCAGTGCATCCAGGGGTGTGTGGAACATTCCCAGGGAAAACAAAACAATTATTTTTGACAACTTGCATCAATATCATCTACACTTTTTTCCTCTGCACAGCCCCCCCCCCCATTCCGAGCTGTCCCTTCTCCGCTCGTCCGAGACTTCAGGAAATAGAGCCTGGAACTCAATAAGCCAATTGTTAGCTCCATCGATCTTATTTGGGGGCCTGAAAATTCAGCAGACAGCACAGTGTTAAATTATTAACCAAATGTTTCCACTCGCTGGGGACACGCTTTGTGAAGACTATGTAGAGGAACAACAGCCTCTTTATGAAATTCACAGCCTAAGGGGCAGGCAGGACGGGGGCAGAAGTCACAGAGTGGCTGAGGGAAGGCAGCTCTGCATGCCCAGGCTGGGGCAGAGCCTCGCGGTGGGGTCTGTGCTGCGGCAGGCAGAGCTGCTGGGGTCCCCGCAGGGCGTGGAGCGTGTGCCCCGCAAGCCTCGCCCCAGGGTGCCTTCGCTCGGGGCAGTGTGGCGGCCAGGGTTCCGGGCTGGGACGTGGGACCATCCACTCCATCGGGGCCTGGGATTCCCCTTGGCTGTGACGGGATAAGCATGAAGGCCGTGGAAGGGCGTGGCAAGAACTGAACAAGCCCGTGAGTGCGAAGCCCACGAGGTGACGGCTGCCTGGCGGAGTTTGGCAAATGGCGTTGGGCTTACCCCAGGCCGGCTCCCACCCCCATTGTTGAGCTTGGGGTCTCAGGGGTAGGGACCAGGGCTCACTCACCTACCGTCACACCCAGCAGGGCCAGGCTGTGGCCTCAGGGAGCTCCCAGTCCAGAGAGGAAGACAGAGATGTGAACGGCAGGCAGCTGTGTGCTTGGGAAATGGCCCCGGGACAGAATAACCAGACCACGGTCCCCTGTTGTGCTGGCCTGGCCTCTGTGGCCCACCATGCCTGCAGACACGAGGGAAGAAGGCAGGATCAGAAACCACACACACAGGGGGTCCCTGACCCACCACAGTTCAACTTACGATTCTTTGACTTTGAGATATGGTGCCAAAGTGATGCGGACTCAACAGAAATTGCACTTCAAATTTTGAAATTTGGTCTTTTCCCAGGCTAGCGCTGTGCGTACGGCACTCCCGATGCTGGGCAGTGGCCACCAGCCACGGCACCCAGTCGGCCTGGCAGTCAAGAGGGTAAATGACCCACACCCTACAGGGCACTGTGTCGTGGGGGGTTGGCACGTGGGGGCTGGCAGAGTGTTCTGAGCATGTTTGGGGTCGGCGAGGCTAAGCTGTGATGCCGGCTAGGTCAGGGGGAGCGAATGCATCTTCAACTTATGATATTTCCCGCTTACGATACATTTCTCAGGAGGTGGCCTCATCTGAAGTTGAGGGGCATCTGTACTTTCTAAATTTAAAGATCAGAAATATCACGATTGGGGGTGCGGGTTTACAGCATTTTTTCAGCCCCGCCTTGCTCTGGCCCCATGCGGCAGCTGGGAGAACCTGGGACACAGTGGCAGCTCCGTGTCAGCGTGGCTCCCCCATGCCACCAACACCCTGCTCACCAAACCCCAGAAACAACCTTGAAATCCACCGTTCCATTCCAAAGAGAAAATGTCAAGTTCTTTGTGGGAAGTTCCAGGAGAGGGAAGTTAACTACCTGTACCTGGGAAGCCCGCAGGGCAGGTGGGAGCGGCTAATTCAGAGGCCACCTTGCCTGTTTGCCTGCAGGGAGGGCAACTTGCTGAAGGAAGTCTGCAGCTTGTGACTTAGCAAGAGACAGAGCTGTGTCAGACTCGGGCAGCCCGGCCTCAGAGCCCCCATGCCTGTGCCGCATGTGATGCCTATGATAAAACGCACAGTCACGAGTATATTCTCGGGTGACTTTGACAAAGACAGCCCCCACTAGATCAAGATAGAAGGTGTTTCCATTGCTTCTGGCCTCCTCCAGCCAAAATCCCCCCAGGGCACAGGAACAGCCACTGTTCCGATGTGTATCACCTTAGATTAGTTTTACCTGTCTTTGAACTTCATGCAAAGAGATTCATGCAGTATGTTCCCTTCCGTATCTCGCTTCTTTTGCTCAGCGTAACGATGTCTGAGATTCAGTCCTGTTGTTGCATTTAGCAGCAGTTCGTTCCTTTTTATCTTATCGTACAGTGGTAGCATCCCATGTTGTGAACACATCACGGGTTTAGCCATGATCCTGTGGACGGGCACTTTGGATTGTTTCTGGATTTGAGCTATTGTGGATAAAGTTGCTATGAACGTGCATGTACAAGAGTTTGTGGACCTAAGTTTTCATTTCATTTCATTTCAATGTAGATTATTGATGAATAAAATTGTTAGCTGGTAGGGTAAGGGCTTGTCTACATTTATGAGACACCACCAAGTTGTTTTCCTGAGTGGTGTGCTATTCTACATTCCCACCGGCAGTGGGAACTCTAGTTGTTGGTTGACAGAAGAGATAAGTGGAGAGTCCCAGTTGCTCCTGTCCTCACCGACGTTCAGTGTCCCCAATTGTCGTTCACATTTTAATCACTGTAGTGTGTGTGAAACAATATCTTGCTGTGGGTTCAGCATACTTCTCCCTGATGACTAATGATATTTTCGTGTGCTTATTACCCTTGGATGTAACTGATTTTTGTGTTTACTCAAGGTTTTTGTTCACCTTTTAACTGAATTGTCTTTTTATTGATTGATTTTAGTAGATCACTATATATTCTCGATACAAGTCCTTAGTCATTTATATGCATTGCAAATATTTTCTCCCAGTATGTGGTTTGGCTTTTTATTTCTTGAACTGAGTCTTTTAGTTAGTGAGTGTTTTCAATATCTTTCTGTTTGGTGTTTTTTCAGTCGTTACTTCTTTTTTCTTTTATTTCCTGCTCTGCTCCCCATTTCTTCTCTCCTTCTGGGACGCCAGTTAGACACAGATCAGATTTTGCCCACAGGTCACTGAGGCTCAGCTCATTTTGTTTCAATATTTTTTCTGTTCTTTAAGTTGGATAATTTCTATGAATCTGTCTTCAAGTTCACTTACCCCTTCTTCTGCCATCTCCAACTTGCTGTTAAAACCCTATCCAGGACCTTGCTTATTTCATGCACCGTACTTTTCAGTTCTGGAATTTCCCTTTGGTTCTTAATTTCTCTGCTGTCATTTCCCATCTGTTTGTTCATTGTGATCGCCTTTTCCTTTAAGTCTTTGGACATATTTATAATAGCTATTTTTAAATCTGCTGATTCCAACATCTGGGCCATATGAAATTTAGTTTGCATGGACTAAATTTTTTCTAGACTATGGGTCACATTTTCCTGTTTATTTTCACATTTAGTAATTTTTCTTACCATATGGAACATTGTAGATGATACATTATAGGAATTCTGGATTCTGTTGTATTCCTCTGAAGAGTTTTGGCTTTTGTTTTAGCAGGCACTTCAATCACTGGTGCTCACCCTGAACTTGCAGAAGCTTAGATATGCACTTTGTTAGAGTGGGTCTGTTTCAGTTTTGTCCTAGACTTAGGGTATAGTCTTTGTCCTTAAGGCAAAACCCTTCTGAGGTTCTAATGGAAAGCCCAAGATGACTATCCAGCTCATCAGAATTGACAGGACTCAAATTACAAACCCCTGCTGTGGTGAGCAGCGGCTGAAACCTTTGCTTGGCTCCTTCTGCCTTTTCTACTGGCTGCTTACAGTCTCTCTCAGGCATGGGTAACTTGGCAGTAAGCCCAAGATCTCAGGGAGTTTATATGCACATTGGGGAATCATCTCTCTGTGGTTCCTTCCTCTCCAGTATTTTGCCCTAAATTTAAAGATACTCTGGCAACCTCAGATTCCATCCTCTGACACGTCCATCTCACAAGACCGCAGGTTCTGTCTGAGTTCTAGCTGCCCTGCTGGACCCAGGCGGCCTGGGCAGTGGTCTCAGGGGGGGAAATCTGGATAACTCTGGACCTCACAGTGCAATTCCTTCTTTCAAAGGTTGAGTCCCTCCAGTTTCTAACTGCTTCTTATTATTCTGTGGTGCCCTCAACTCTTTTGTTTTTTAAATCATTTTGTTCAAAGTATATAATTGTTATCCGTAGGAGGGTGTGTCCGATAGAAGCTACTCTGCCGTCTCTAGAACCCCCACGCTTTGTTATTCTACGTGCACATCCATGTTAAGCAGACAGTCGCGTGCACCTCTGCCGTGAGATCCGTGTCCTCATCCCGTCGTGCTCGCCGCAGCCCTAGGAGGTGGTTGGCGTGGGCACCGTCCCGTCTTACAGGTGGCAACAACCAGGTTCAAACTTGTCAGGTGCCTCACCTGAGGACACTCAACCAGGGGGAAGAGCACTGGGGTCTTGAGTCCTGAGGTGCTGATTGCAAATCTCAGGGTCTTGGCGCTGTTGGTCCCAAATGTCCCACGGACACGGCAGGACCCTTCCACCGTCCAGGCCACCCCTCGGATCCTCCATGCTGCCTTCCGAAGCCCGGAATTTTTCCTGGCAGCCTTCTCGCTCCACCCAGGGCTGCTCGGTCCCCCACCCAGGCTCCTGGGAGCCAACAAGAGCCCCAAAGAGGCCATGTGGCCCTGGGCCAGGGTCTCCACCACAGGGGCGGTCTGGGGGGCTGCCTGAGAGCGTGGTTATAAAGGGGACATTGAGGGGCGGGCTCCGCGGAGACTCCGTCTCCGTCAGCACCCCACAATGTGGGCTTTGTGAGACCTGGCAGGGCTGAGCTGAGTGGGAACTTTCCTTTTTCTCCTAGGGAGAGATTATTTAATTTAAAAATAATTGAATGTGGAAAATGTTGGATATGGAAAGTGTTTATCAGGTTTCCTTTTTTGTTTCTCCTGCTGGCCTCGCCGCGTGGTGGCGAGTGGCGTGCCCTCCCCGGAATGTCAGTGGAGGTGTTTGTGCTTTGAGTTCTGCACCCCGCGGGCAGAGGGGTCTGGGGTCCCAGGGCAGAGCTGGAGGCTGCTGACATGGCTGCCGTGGCCAAGGAGGCCTCAAAAAGTCAGGGGTCTTGGGCGAAGCGCCAGGGCTGGGGTGGCACCCCACAAATGCACAGGTGGACATTCCAGGGATGACCCTGTCCCACGGTTCCTCCCAGGAGCCCCACACTCCGGTGGGGACACGAGGGCATCCACACGACCCCCTTCCACCTCTGTTCTCGCCTGCTCCATTCTCCGCCCAGCCGGTCTCATCAAGGCCACGCAAACTCCTTGGTGGCAGCCAGGGCCACCATTGCTGTCCTCCCAGCAGGCTCGTATCAGGGTCTGCCGCCCTTAGGATGTGTATGCGATGTGTCTTCCCACCCCAGCTGCGCTGAGGCCAGGGGTCACTTTGGTGACACCCTGAGGTATAGGCTGGTGGCTCTGTGGGACTGCAAGAGGTGTCACATGCACGGCCCCTCCCTGGTGCTCTGCCAGATGTGTCTGTTGACACAGCCGATGAGTTGGCTCTTGGTCAAGTCTTGTCACACATTACCTGTGGCTTTGCTGCTCCATCTCCTATGTTTTCATCTGTAAAATGAGGGACACGTGCAGGGGCCAGGGACACCTGAGTCTCAGGGCCGGCTTTGCAACCTGATCCTCCCTGGGGGTACTCAGCGCTGGTGACACATTGCTCCTGACTTGGGGACGCAGGGAAGGTCTCACTGTGAGCTCCTGGAGTCCCCAGAAGATGCTCGGAGACCCAGCTGCGGAATCTTCCGGGCAGGACAGAGGGGCTCCCATGGGCATGCAGCCCCAGCATGGCAGTGTGGGAAGAGATCGGGGACCCTGCCTCCCAGGCTGCTCACCCTTGGATGGCGATGTTTCCGCGAGGTTCCGTACCAGGCACACAGGCAGAGAGGCACAGTGCAGCCAAGAGCAAGCCGGGTGCTGACAGAAACCTTAGCCCCATTGCAGGCGGGAAACCAGGCCCGGGGGGGGGGGCAAGACCCTCGGAGCCTCCGGGCACGCTGGCCACAGTCATTGGTCCCCTGGCACTGGCCCAGGAAGGAGTCCAGGACACCCTGGACCTGGCCGCGGGGTGACGTAGGTCCCACTGGGAAGCGCTGTCTGTCTGCTTTGGGACGGCCCACCCCCGCCCTTCTGGTCCCAGCCGGAGCTCTGCATACGGTGGGTGCTCATGTGTGCCCGTGGAGCCGAGCGATGAATGCAGGAGGCAGCTGGGGCTGTGGGGGTGGGGCAGAGCTTGCTCTCGCTGCAGGGCAGGGTCACTTCTCAGAAGTCCTTGACATCCCCCCCCCCCCGCCCCCGCTCCCATGCAGATTTGGTGTGACTTGGCACCTGGACTTCTGGGGTGTGTCCAAGGGGAACAGGCAGGTCTGGGCTAGGGAGCAAAAACGCAAGCCTGGGCCACAGCGAGAGGGCACTGCGGGCGCCCTGGTCCCTGCTCCAAATCCTCCGAGGGCTCTGGGCGGGGGTGGGGAGAGGAAGGGCAGGCACTGGGGGTGTGGTCAGAAGAAACGGCTCGTGCTGCTCAGCGGCTGCCCCAGGCCCAGCCCCCAGCCTCCAGGTCCTGGTGCTACCTCTGGGCCTCCCCAGGGCTGGTTCTGGGCTCTGGGGTCCCCTGAGCCTCTGGACACTGGGCTGCTCCTGCCGGGGCCAGAACTGAGCTAGGGTCAGGCTGCCCAGGCCGCTGGCAGGACACTGGGCAGCAAGAACCCATCTGCAGCAGGGAGGGGAGCTCTTCTGGGGCCGCAGAGGGGGTGCCCGTCTCCCCAAGCCCAGGCCCCAGCCCAGCGGCGCTGGCCCGGCCGCAGTCCTAGGGGCCCCTGAGCACTTCCAGGCTGATTTGGCTGTGAGGGCGAGGCTCACGGGCCCTGCCCGGGACCGGCCCTTACTGCCCTCCAGAGCTGGGCTGCGGGCCCCGAGCTTTCTGGAGCGCACGCTGGGCTGCCTGGCTGGGCTGCCTTTTAGTATTCGTGTGCGAGGCCCTGGGAGGAGCAGAGTGGAGAGAGGCCATCGTAGGGGCAGCTATTCAACACCATCCCCAAAATCTGTGGGCCAAGGACATTCGGACAAAGAGCCGTCTTCATTCAGAGAAGTGGGCATGGCTTCCGCGGCTCACAAAGGCGGCTTGAATGTGCAGGGCTGGTGGGGAGGGGCACCAGCGGGCTCCTAGCAGGACCCTCCTCCTCCACGGGCCTCCCAGAGGCTTTGAACTCAAGGAGCGCCTCTCAGGGAGTGACCTTGGATGTCAGGTGCCACCCAGCGCTGTCCCCAGCTCCTGATGCCAGGTCTTTGGTCTGTCTTCCCCTCTGCCCTCGGGGGCCAGGGCCACAGTGAGCCCAGGGTGGGAGCTCGGGCCCCCAGTGAGGGAGTGGCCTGTGTCCTGGAGTCCGTGCTGGGGGGAGGCCTGGGATGGGGCACCCTACTTTCAGAGACGTTAGAAGAGCCAGCTTGGAGAAGGGCTGGCCTGGGAAGAGCCTCTGGCAGCTGGGGGGGGTGGGGAGCAGAGCACGGGGCGGCCGCAGAAGCTGGGGGCTCTGCGCACATAATCACCGTAACGATTATTGAATTTTAAAAGCTGGGAGTCGATGCACCTCCGCACAATTTTGTCAGCAAGAAACCACAGGCTGGCCCTGCCCCTCCTCCGCCCATGTCAGCGGCTGGTGGCCAGGCTGTCTGGACGCAGCATTCCTGGACCTGCTCTCCGGCTCCCAGCGAGGGTCCCCACCCCGCGGGAGATAAGATAGAGCCGTGTCGGGGAGGAGGTGTGGACGGGGCCGCACCGGCACGCTGGGAGTGATAAAAGGAGCTTCAGAAAGGTGCTGACGTGGCACCTTGCTTAATGAGGTCATCGCCGAAGCTGCTGCCCCGATAACCCGGAGGTCAGGCTCCCAGCAAGTGGCAGCCGTGGCGGGAAGCGGGGCGGGAAGCGGGCCGTCCGCCGCTGCCTCTCAGCACCCAGCACTCCCGGTGCCCGCTGGCCCGGGTCCGAGCTCATTTTGAGGCTGTCATCCTAAACCCAGGGGGTGTCCTTGTCCCAGAACAGCCAAGATCCTTCCCCACCCCTGGCTGGTGTGCAGGGGAGCCCAGAACAGCTCTTGGCCAGGGCAGAGCTCAGGCCACCCGTCCAAGGGGGCACCTTCTCCTCCCCCCACCCGAGTGTCAGCTCCCACCTCCTATGCTTTGGGGGTCTGCAGAGCTCCCCAGCTGAGCTGCCTGTGGGGTCTCCCTCACTCTGACTTACAGAGGCCCCGGCTCTGCCAGCCGCCGTGCTGGGCCTGGGGACTGCTAGGGCCCTCGGTGGCCTGGGGCTGGCTTGCTCGGGCGCCCTCTGCCGTGGGCTCGCGGCTTCGCTCCCTCCACCATTGAAAGCGGCTCCTCTGCCCAGCCAGCCCCTGAGCCCTGGGGGTCGGGGAGCGGGAAGGAGGGCGCAGAAAAGACCTGGAAGGCAGGAAAGGAGCCCAGCTCTGCCACCCCCAAACTGGGTGTCCTCAGAGCAGCCACCCTGGTCTCCGTTGCCCCGTCCGTGTGGCCAGGGGATGCAGTCAGGGTCTGGCTTGGTGACGCAGGGGTCTGGGCACTGTGGGTTAAGATAAAGGGCTGAGGGCTGGCACGGTCTTCGGGGAAGAGGCTGGGGGTGGCCGGGGTGGCAGGCAGGGTGGGCAGGTCTTGGGCACAGCTTGGCTTTGCCCAGATGCTGGAAGGTAGGGCCTTGTCGTGACGCGGCTGGGCCAGGCTCCATCCTCCCTCCCCAGCCAGAGCTTCGTGTCTGCCCGGCTTCTTCCCAACACAACGTCCGGTATTTTCTCTTTCCAGGCCTCAGCCTCTTTTTGCATGCCCAGGTGCGTGGGGCCCAGGCAGGGCCAGCCGCTCTGGAAGGGTTTGGGGCTTCGCCTCAGCTCCCTCCTTGTTGGAGCCATTTCCACAGACAGCCGGCAGGGAGCGGCACGGGCCGTGTGGCGGCTGGTCGGCAGCCCAGACGAGCCTCGTGTCCCGGGAATGGCCCTCGGCTGGGCCAGGCCTGGGGGCGCGTCCACCGGCATGTGGCTCCCTGAGCAGAAGCACCTGCTTCCCACAGGGCCCTGCCGGGCGTCAGCTTCGTCCCTGCCAGGCCCTCGGGCGGGCAGAGGGACCCTCGCTGGGGCTCGGCCACAGTGAGCCCTGCTGACCCTTCCAGGCAGAAAGCCCCTGCGTGGTGCGGTTCTGAGGACCCGGGCAGACTTCTGACCGGGGAGCACGGTTTGCCTGGGCTGTGTTTAGGGGTCTCTGAAGCCACCTCTGTAGGACTGTGGAGGGGCAATGCCAGGCCTGGGGCGGTGGGCTCCCCAAAGGGACGGTCCTCACTCCTCCAAGACAGCGACCCCTCCCTGGCCCTGCAGGTGCCCAGGGCCATCGGCTCATGATGTCACAGACCAAGCAGCACGTTGACATCTGTTCCCGACAGGCTGGGTGATTTTTGTGGGGAAATTCAGAGGAATGTTTTTGTCTCTGATTATTTTTTTCACAACTGCATAATAGCAGCTGCCTGGCCGGGCAGGGCTGGGCGCCGCGGACACCCCTGCAGAGGGGAGCCGGGGCTTGGGAGGCCCAGGTGGAGCCCGCTTGCTCCGAAGCCTGTTCCTCCCCCAAACCATACTGCTTCCTCCCACACTGTCCCCCCACACTGTCCCCCAGAATCGAGCCTCCCTCCCCGCCAAGCTTCACATTTCCCATCAGGAACGGTTTCTTCCCAAGAGGGGAAGCCGTGGGGTCCCTCAGCCCTGCCGGTGCCTCCAGAGCACAGCTCCATCCTTGGGACACAACTGCCCAGGGCATAGGTGCCAGGAGGGCAGCCTCAGCCTCTGCCCCGCGCAGGGGAGCCAGCCCCACCCCTGCCCTGCACCGCACCTGGCGTCTGACTTTGCTGGATGGCTCCATGTTCGAACCTCTTTCTCCTCCTCCCTCTTCTTCCCGTCTCCCCCACCCTCTCAGCCCTGCGGCTCAGCACCCCCAGACTCTTACTTCTCTCACCAAAGCCCCTCTTCCCCCCTCTCCAGCCCACCTAGGGGTTCTGGCCCCGCCGTGGGAACTCACTTGCCACCTCTGAGACCTGGCATCGAGGGGAGGGCTTGGGTCAGGAGGGCTGATGCCCGAGGGTGGCCATGCCATTGTCAGCCTCGGCCGGTCCCCCAACCCCGGGTCCCAGGACCTCCCCAAAGGGCAGGATGACCACACACTTTACATCCAGAGGGGACGCCCTTGGCAGGAGCACGGAATGTGCCATGAACAATGCCACCACCAGCAGGACAAACCTACAGCCCCCGGCAAGCAGGCAGGTGGCTCTTCTTCCTGGGGCTACCGGCATTTCGGGGTGGGGGTTTGTCTCCTCGGACCCCTGTCAGGCCCTTCTCTCCCCACAGGCCACCCCCTCCCCTCTGCCCTGCTGGGCTGCCCCTGCCCACGGGCTGATTCATTCCTGCCTCTGCCCCGGCCGTGCCCACCCTGAGACACTTCCCACGGCAGGGCAGCCATGGTCTCCCGAGGCGGCTGTGGGATTTAATTGTTTTTCTGCCCCCAAACGCGCTCTGCCGGCTCCTTCCCCTCCACTGCCCGTTCCCCCTGCTCCTGGCGGTGGCTGGGGGAGGGGACAGGATTCCAGTAGCATTTCCGCCTCTCGCTCTGCCATTTTATTTGTCCTCCTTCCCTTTCCCCTTTCTTCTCCCTCCGCAGGCCCAGCCTCTGTGATTAAGCCTCCAGGCCTCCCGCTGCTTTTAATAGGCCCGCGGGTCTGGCCATCTGACGAGAGCTCGCACAGCTTGCTCAGAATGCCTGCACTGGAATCTCCTAATGCACGGTATTAATCATCACTGTCAGGTCTCTCGGCCTAAATACACCACCCAGTATAAAATTATACTGCGCAGGGCAGAAGAGGCTGTGATTGGCCGCATATTGAAAACAGACATTAGACAGCCCCCACCCCCAACCTGTCCCTCCCTAAATTTCAGGGCCCCCTCCAAGGCCTCTGCCCAGCTCAGTGAACAATAGACAGCTGAGGGTGCAGGTTGGGCCGCATTTGGTACTCATGAAAGTTCTGCGTCATGTGCACAAGTGACAGAGAGGTGGGGAAGGGGCCATCCTGTCCTCTGCAGCCAGGCCTGGGGGCCACCCTGCAGTTTGCCCCGGGGGAAAGCTGGGGGTCCCTTGGGGTCCATGCACAGCCGGGGCAGAAGGGTCTGAGGGCCATTTCCAGGAGCGTCCCGAGGGGGACCAGGACACAGGTCCCTGAGAGGAAGGTGGAGGAAGGGAAGGTACCTGGAGAGGAGGAAAGCCGGCCCAGCCCTGCTCCACGTGCCCGGGTTGTATCCTCTGTCCCCTGCAGACACCCTCCTGTCTGAGGGGTGACGTCTATGAGGGCAGGGCAGGGACTGGGTCCCTGCAGGCCTCCTGCTTGGGGACAGGGAAGGCCCTGGGGTACTTCGTGTCACATCTTGGAGGGGACCTGGCCCAGGGTGTTTGTGGGGGGCCATCCACAGCCTCTGTGTTTGTCCCCAGGGTCGTCCAAGATGCGCTGTCCAGGAGTCAGCTCTGCCCTGGCTTCCGGCAGCCCCTGTGCCTGCGGGGCCTGGGCCCTCCTGCTCCGCCACCTACGCGCCCCCTGAGCGGCCACAGGCTGAGGCCGCGGTCCGCAGGGGTGATCCGGGCCCCTCAGTGGGACCCTGTGGTTGGCAGAGCCTCGACTCATGTCACCCTTCCTTTCCCCGTAGCTTGGCGGAGACAGCCAGGCAGCCGCCGCTCGGCTGGGTGGGTCTGGGTGTAGCCGGACGTCCGGGGAGCAGCCGTGCTGGGTGCCCTTGCAGCTGGACCCCGACGCCAGGCTCTGCGTCTCGTCACACTGCCCAGCTCCCTGCCGAGCCCGCAGCCATGACGGCGCAGCCCGAGGGGGCCCTGGCACACGTGCGGGTTCGGGGCGCCCACCCCATGCTCGGCCCCCTCGGCCACAGAGAAAGGGGAAGTGGGGCCCGTTCCGAGCTGAGGCAGCGTCGCTGTGATGGCCACGTCCATGGAACTGGATCCCAGGCCAGGCGCCAGTCTCCGGCAAATACTGCAGAGAACACCTTAAACAACTAAAAGTTTCTCTTAAACATTAAGTGACAAGGTATTCTGGGTTGCGTGACATTGGAGGGACAAACAAACAGAGAACCACTGCCCGGGTTGGCCCCCCATTCCCCACCTCACTCCTGGGGTTGTCCAGGCCCTCGGGCCGCTGCCCACAGGTGTGACCACGGGGCATCTCGAGTCTGGGCACGGCCCGCGCCTGCGTGTGGCTGGGGTGTGTGCACAGGGACCGTCCACACTGGGCAGGGGCACAATTTTCTTTCCCTTTTCCACGTGCTGAGCACAGCACCAGGGACCAGGGCAGCTGAGTCCTGAGCCACCTCCCAGCAGGTCACAATTAGGGTGAGGAAGGCAAAAGGCCACATGTCTGGGACCAAGTCCCACACAGAAGTGGGGGGACAGCTCGATGGCTGCCTGTCTCCAGAGGAGAGCGCCCAGGTGCCCAGGAGGGGTGGCTGGCCTGGCCTGTGGGGAGAAGGGCCCAAGAGGGGTGGTCATTCCAGAGCTTGGGGGACGGAGAAGTCTGACCAGAGGCAGGAGGCCACACGTGGGCTTCAAGGCCAAGCACCAGGAGGTCACCGTCACCGGGACAAAGCTGGACGGGGTGCCGAGACCTGGATAAGGGGTTGGACGGTGGGACACAGGACACCCAGACTTGCAGGTGCATGGGGGGCGCTCCGGGTGCCAGGCTTTGCAGCTGCAGCTGGGACCAGGGGCTCAGGCAGGTCAGAGGCCACCAGGGCCAAGAAGGCCCAGAGGCAGGGAGGTGACCACACTCCTCCGAGGGACCCCACAGGTTAACAAGGCCAGGTCCCCCAACACGTCGTCCCGTCCCTTCCTTCAGCAGGGCAGGGACTGGCTTGGGCTCTGTTTTCCTGTGTGTCTACAAGCGGTCGAATGAAGCAGCCCTAGAGGAGCGACACATGAGCGTCCTGTCCCGGCTGGTGCCGCGCTGGGGACGTGGTCTCAGCCTTTCCGCCAACAGCTGCTGTTGCAGGAGGTGGCCTCCTGCCCTGGGAGTGGGGCCTGCAGCAGGCGTGCCTGGATGACAAAAATAAAGGCATGTTCACTCCATGTGGCCATCCTTGTCCTTCTGCCGGGCGCCCCCTTAGCTGGCTACGCACAACCTCTCCTGGGACCCTCAGGGTCTCCCCACCCAGTGGGGACGCTCAGCACCTCTCAGACCACACGGATGAGAAACCAGAGCCAGGAGCTCAGCCGCCACCTGTGTTGGGAGCAAAGCCACCACGTCCTGACCCCCTGGCGCCTGCCCCTTGCGCCACACGGTGTCTCTGGAAATCAGGGCACCCCGCGGACCCCAGACCCTTCCTCCCCCGACACCCCGGCCGTAAGATCCGAGATGGACGTGGGCAATGACACATAGCACCAGCTCCTCGGGGCAGCGCTGACAGGGACCGTGACCTGTCGGTGACACGCTGACAGGCTCACCTCCCGCACCTTGAGTTGAGTCTAGGGCAGCTTCAGAGGCCCAAGACCCTCCGTGCTCTCTGGAAACTGCTGTTTGCTTTTCCCACGACCCCCACAATGACCTTAGCAAAACCTTTCTAATCTTAGGCAAATAACGCCCTTGCCCACGTCAGTATGTGGGCGCAGATACGCCCCGGCTGCGGCTCGAGCAGGGACGTGGCCGGCGTTAGCGGCCTGTTCCGCGGGCCCCGCCCCTCCGGGCTGAGCCAGCACCTCTCGGCGGCACGGCGAGGTGAGGGTGCCCGGCGGCCAGGCCGGCGTTGGCATAGAGAGCAGCTGCCCGCGTGCGCACCCGACTCGCCCTCCCAGGGGACGGGAGGAGACAGTGTTCGAAGTCCCCCCTCTCTAGCGGAGAAACACTGTCGGGGGAGACACAGAGGAAGCGTTCGTGCCCCCCACCTCTGGCTTTCCTCGCCTGGCTGCAGAGCTTTCAAAAATAAAAGCCACAGCTGCCTGGCCGGCCTCGGCCTTGCTGTGCCCGGTGCTGCGTTACGTGAGTGTTTCCACGTGCGATCTTGGCTCTGCCTGAACACAGCTGGGTGAACAGTTGTTGAACCCATTTTACAGACCAACAAGCTGAGGTGAGAGAGTGAAGTCACTGGGCGGGGCAGGCAGCTGGGGATGTTGGGGCCCCCCACCCGCCCCGGAGCTGTGCCGCCCCGGCTGCAGGACAGGCCCAGCTCTGAGGTGAGGGCCCTGGAGACCCAGCCGGTGCAGCAGCAGCTCCCTGTCTCAGGCAGAGAAGTTCCCAAGCTGCAGGGATGCTCAGGACCCATGGCCACTGCCGGCCACCTCGTCCCGGCAGCCGGAAGGCCAAGTCTCCTGACGGTGGAGTGATTTTGCTCCTACTCCACAGACCGTGGAGCAGACGCTCCGGCCACACTCAGTCCAGACGCAGAGCCCGCGCCCTGGTGGCCACTTGCCCACAGCAGCCTCAGGTGGGGACGGCGAGAGCTGCCACCTTCCTCAGCCTGGCGCAGGTGAGCGGCTTCTGCTGCCTTGACAGCCCCCGCCCGGGAGATGCGGTGAGGCCTGGCGCGTCTCCACCACCCGGGCCGGGCTGCCCATGCGGCCGCTCACCCGGCTGCGCTTACTGCTCCGCCTGCAGCCACCCTGGGGCTCGGATTCCAGCCCCACCCCGCACCTGTCATGGTGGTTTCTCCTCTCAGCACACACATCCATCTCCTCTGGCTTCTCTTAGAGGGTCTCTAGGACGTGTTGGCAACTCGACTTCCTCCCTCTAGGAGAGAGTGTCCCCTGCGTGCCAGAGAGCACGCCGGGTCTGTCTCAGCAGCAGCCGGGACGCGGAGGCTTGGGAAACGAGCCCAGGTCAGAAACACGCTGGGCTCAGGGCCGTGTTTGTGGAGAAGCCGCAGTGGACGAGGGCTTCAAACGTGTTTGACGTGTGAGGTCTGTCGGGAGACGGACAATGCGTGCGAGTGCTGGTGCCTGGGCTTAGCAGGCTGTGGGCCCTTGTCCCCAACTGTCACTGGTCTGAAGGCTCTGGCACACAAACCAAACACTCCTTTCATCTTGTCATCGGGACATGGCACCTTAACGAGGAACACGTGTGCAGGGCTTGTGTGTTACTGATCAGGGTGGCAGCTGGGGAGAGGTTTTCTGCTGCGGCCAGATGTGGTTAGAGCACTTGTGGGCAAGGGAGGGTGGCGGCCACCTCTGGGGGCAGCGGATTCTTCCAGACCCTGTGCCAGCTCTGCCAGGATGGGTGTCCTGTTCTGCGACGGGCGTGCACCCCTCTGTGGGGCCACAGGTCCCCGGCCAGGTGTGGAGCCCAAGAGCCGCGCTGATAGCCTGGGCTCATCCCCGTCATGGATGTGCATCACCCCCAAGCTGTCCCTGGGCACCAGGACTGCCCATGAGCCACCAGCAGAGGCCGGGCCACGCCTGAGAGCAGGCTCTGGGGTGGAGGCTGCAGGGCGAGGCCCTCACACCCTGCGAGGCCCGAGGAGGAGGAGGAGGAGGAGGGAGCTGTCTGGACCGGGACTGCTCTGGCGTCGTCCCTGGGCGCTGCGGGAGGACAGGGGCCCACGCATGTCTGGGCAGGACAAGTGCGGCCCCCGGCAGAGCCATTGGGACAGGCGTCTAACTGACCACGCGCTGAGGCCACAGCACCCAGGTGACAGCAGGAACCAGTGAGCTGTCCTGCCCACCTCCCGGCAGGACCCCTCCCAGGTCCCATGTGGACCAGGCCGCTCAGTTTTTCCAGAGTGGAGCATCCCTGGCAAGTCACGAAAATGGTACTGTCCCGCGGCAGGAGGGAGGCGGCCACTGTGGGCGGGGAGCCGCTTGTGCATGACGGAGCAAAGACACCGATGGGACAGTCCGGGCAGTGTCTGCGACACAGCGTCCCACTGAGTGGCTGGAAACCTGTTCTGCGGTGAGGGACGGTCCCAAGGGGCAGCCGTCCTCACCCGCGTCTCGGCTCTGGGGCCGACAGGCGGTGCCACGGGCACCCGTGGAGAGGCCCCGTCTGCCTCTGAGCGACGCCTCTGCCTTCGCCGTCTTAGCCGGCACGGCCTCCCTGCGACCACCTCCGCCCGGGGGCCCCACCGGCACCTGGGAGGGGCTGGGGACGGGGTCTCTGGGGACCGAGAGCCAATGCTGTGCATCAGGGGCCTGGAACCTGCCCCCACGTCTGGGAAGTTAGGGGTCCCTCTTTCACAGCAGCCACGCAGGACAGCCCCCCTCGAGCTTGCGCAGTCCACGGGAAGCGTCCTGTCAGGAAAGAAAAAGGCTCGAAAGGGTGTTTGTGGCGCGTAGCCAGGTCCAGTCTCATCCCGCTGTAGCCCTGAAGCTCCGCTGGGCGTCACACCGGCCAAACCCCAGCCCTCTCAGAGCGGGGAGCAGATGGGGACTAGGAGGGACGCATCCTGGGGACTTTGGGAGAAGACAGAAAAGACGATGATCGGGCCAGGGCAGCCCGACTGGCCTCAGCCTTGGTGGGCAGTGCTGGCGGCCCGGGGACGTCATCTGGAAGGGGAAGGAAGGTGCCCCACGTGACTCAGTCCCACCCCTGGGCAGATGTGTCTCCAGGGAGGGCGGCACGACCTTGGACCCCCCCCACCTTTGTCTTCATTCTAGCCCTGGTGGCCCCCTGGCACCGAGCGTGAACACCAAACTGAATGGCCACAACCAGCCTGGCTGCCCTGAGACACGCTGCTTCCTTACCAGGCAACGACACGTCCCCCAGTGGACGCGTGGTGACGTGTGCCCACCCAGCCCAGAGTCCTTCCCCCTGAGGACCAGGCCGGTGAAGCAGAGACTCGGTTCCTGCCAAGACAGCTCAGGGATTAGACGGAGACGTCTCCGCTCACGGGGAGGCTGCCGGGAGGGGCGGGTGGAGACAGGCAGGGAGGCGGGGACAGCACAGCAGGGCGGGCACTCCGAGAGCCAGCACAAGGACCCGCCCAGGTGCACGTGGGGGAACAGCCTCGACGCGGGGGGCTGAGGGCGCCAAGAGCTATTTATGCTCCTATCTAGAGAGCAGGAGTGTGTCTCGTCGGAACTCTCTGGAAGCAGGTACCACGGGTTCTGCGGTGGGGAGAATAGGACGGGGTCACCCCAAACCCTACCCACGCAGATCCTAACGCTCGCCCCCGGGGACCCCCATGCTGACGTGTCCTGACCGCCCCAGGCAGGCAGGGAGCCGCAGCCAACACAGCTGCCCCGTGCACGGCTCTGGGCGGCTCCCGGAGTGACCGGGGTTTGCTTCCTCGCGCTGTCCTCGGAGCACCATGTTGACTCGGGGTTTGAAGATGCCACAACTTGCAGCATCGTTATTTAGGGGCCAGCGAATCATCCCTTGTGACTGCTCCCCAAGAGCGGAGAGAGGAACCCCGGAATCTCGGAGCAGCGACCCCACCCTGTTGGAGTGGGGGCCTTTCTTCCTGGGACGACTTCCACGTGGGGGTGAGAGGCTGCTGTCCTCTCCTGACTCTGTCTCAGCCCCCCGCGGTGTCACGAGGGCTGCCCCCATCTCGGGACTGGTGTTCTGCTGATTGCTGTGACTGTCTTGTGACCACTTGCTGCACACAGCAGCGCCCACGTGGACCAGACACGCTTGCCTCGTCCTTAATTCAGCATCCACGGAAGGCCTTCGTTTCTGGGAGGAAGTCACTGGGCTGAGGGTCCCGGGACACTCAGGCCCGTGGGACCAGCCAGTGCGGGGCAGCCGGGGTGGAAGCCCGTGCCGAGCCCACCGCAGGCCCCGTGTCTCAGATGTCTCCTCTCAGAGACTCTGTCCAGCCTGCATGTCGCGAGAGCGGGTGTGTGGCACATCCCCGGTGCTCCCGGCAAGGCCCCTCCAAACACGCCCCCGGCAGCTCTGGGCAGGTGCACGGCTCAGACTCGGCCGTCAAGGCTCGGCCACATGGCCACCACCCAGTGATCGTTTTCCACAGTGACTGCAGCCAGCGGCAAGGAAACATTCATACTCAGGAAGCTGAGATGCTGGGACCAAAATCCATTCGGAGGAAGAGGAGGAGGAGGAAGGAGAAAGCAGAAAACTCAGAACAGCGCAGTCTGCGGTGGAGCCACCCCCAGTGAAACGGTTCCCTGGGCGGGTGCCGGCGGGGACAGTGACCAGAGCAGCCCAGCCAGCAGCCCCCACGAGCCCAAGGACGTTCCTTTGTCCTTTCCATGGGGCGTGGTGTACACGCTTACCCTCCTGCTGCACGTGGTCCTGGGCACAGAAACTTCTAGGCAAGATGCAAAGTGCTACCCTATGGCCTGGTCCTCTGAGAGCTTCAGATGGGTTTCCGGAAGGGTCCGACAACCCCAAACCCACCCGGTGCCGCTGTGGCACCACGGTTAACACGCTAAAGACAGTGAGCCGCGCAGCCTTTCCTCACGGCGTGAGGCCCGGGGTGCATCTGTTGTGGGGGTTTACGGCACCTTGGGCGTCCCTGGTCTTGCCATGAAGTGGACCCCAAGTGGCCCTGAGCAGCAGCCTCACCTCGGCCTCGTGACGTGCGGACCCTGAGTGGCTGGAGGGTAACCCGGGGACACTGCCCGGTCCAGGGTGCTTCCGGGACGAGCCGGGCGACGGCTCCTTTTCCACCTCAGCCCAGGCCTCCATGGGGCCGTCCATATCCAGAACGTCCCCTGCCCTCCACGCTCACCCCGGCAACAGCCTGGTAATGACCCTGAGCTCCTGCATGCGGCCCCCTGGTGCACGCGCAAAATTAAACCAGGCTGCCGGCAGCATAGTTACCCGCTGCCAGGAACGACTTCCTCCCCCACTCGGCTGCCCAGGCAGGCAGGTGGGCCGTAGAGAAGCCAGAGCCACGGCACAGCTGTAATTGCCGTGCTCGGGCCAAGGGGACCGGAGGCTGACACGTGGCCCACCGTCCCGAGCACAAGCAGGATGCATCACTGCTTGCTGAGGAAGCGTGTGTTTGGGGCAGCCCAGTCGGTCACGGCGCCGTTCTCCCCGCGCCTGCCAGTGCTGCCTCCAGGTGGCCACGGCGTCTCGAGCTCGAGCCCCTCTTTCCCTTCCCCCAGCCTGGGTCACCCGGCCAGTCCTGGGTCACCTAATTTCCCCGTGGGAGATACAAAGGGGGAAAGTGCCAGGGATCCCCAGGAAAGCACAGGTATGACTGAGCCAGGGGGCCACTCGCAGAGCCAGAGAGCTGCGGGTCCAGCTGGGGTCAGTTCGGGACAGAGTGGAGGTGTAAGGTCCCCCAGGGCCTGGCAGTGACCAGAGGACCTTGGGGGCGGCTCAGGAGGGTGCCAGCTGGGACTCCCTGGAATGGCCCTGCGCAGCTGCCCACGGCCCCTGCACACCCAGCCTGTTGTGGAGCCGATGACAGCCACTGAGCACCCACTGAGCATGGCGTGGGGGTCACAGATGGGCCTGAGGCAGCCCCCACCCTCGGGGTTCAGGGAGAGGAAAAGGCATGTGGCCGGGTTGGGGGAGGAAGGAGAGGCAGTGCGGGGGGTGGGGGCTTCCTGGCCGGTGCGAGGGCTCCCTCCTGCTTCCTCTCAAGTCTGGGGCAGGCTGCCCACCCCAAAGCCACCCCCACTCTGCCACCGGGACCCGAAAGCCGCTGCTTTTCTAGGCTGAGGATAAAGAGGGACCCGTGGGGCTGGGGGCGTCCCCGGAGTCAGATGAGGAGCAGGAATGCCGGCAGCCCTGTGCTGGGCAGCCGTTGGCCCGGAATGTCAGCTGCAGGCCGAGGTGTCGGGCCAGGGCTGCCACTGCACACACAGGTCATAAATACCGCCTAAGTGGCTCCTGTCACTCCGCCGAAGCCTTGTTTCCATCTGCAGCGGCCGAAGCTGATTAATGGGAGTTATCATTAGCGCTAATCAGAGCCGTTTGGAGGAGGCTGGGGGAAGGAAATGGCCTTTGTGGGGCTGCGGAGACCTCTTTGAAGGGTGTCGGTTGCGTGTGTGCATGAGTGCCAGGATGCACACGCACACACACGCATGTGCACACGTGCACGCCCACACCCCACGCGCATGGGACCGGCCTGTGGGCTCGCTCACCGGGGAGGCCTGGGGAGGTGGGGTTGACGCTGAGAGGTACCCTGGTCCGGGGGTTAAAGGTGGCCTCTCGAAGGCCGCTGGCAGCCCCGGTGTGCCGACAGCCCGAGAACACAGGCTTCGCACAGCTCGGCCCGGCTGGAATGAATTCTTTCCTGCCGTGGAGCTCGGTCATGACTTAGTGCGCTTGGCGGCAGCGCACGGGCTAGACAGGCTTGGCCAAAATTGGACCCGAGGCCAGAGGACGCGGGGCCGTGGCTGACGTCCTGACGGCAGGGTGGGCGTTCTCTGCGGGTTCCGTTTCCTCCTCCCCCTCGGGCGCACGGTCCCCCCTGCCCGCCCCGTCACACGGGGCCTCCGATGCTGTCCGCCCACCGTCTCCGAGGTGGTGGCAGCCGGGGCTGTGCACAGGCTTCCCGGCCCTCCGGAGGCAAGCCTCGCTCGGGGGGCCCAGGGTGGCTCAAAGATACAAAGTGTCCTTTTATTGGAAATATCAATTCAGAAAGGGGCTAGTAGTAAGCTGAGAATATTTGGATAAACTTGACAGCCCTTAGGACTAAAAAAGACCTTTTGTTCCCAACGAGAAAAAGGCCGTCGTACCACCCTGGGCTCGCTGGAGCGGTTCCAGAAAAAACTGAGGTCGCAGCAGAAAAATGATTAGGGCGTCTCGTGAAAGATCTTTACTCTAGGTCAAATGTTTATTATTATTTATTTTATTTTTTTATTAGAATGTGTGGTTAACATCCTATTGCATAATATCAGGCTGTAACCGTAACACCGGCCGTCTCTCCGGAGCACAAAGAGAACTTTGTAGAATTTTGGGGGGACCGGGGGCTGCACGTGTGCGTTCTGTTTTGCTCGGCTTTGTTTTCAAGATGTTGACCAAGGAGCAAGCATCTCTAGCATTTGCACCCCCACAAGCAGAGGGGCCCCTGCAGCTTAGATCTAGCTGTCGGGGGTGGGGGTCACCTCTTCGTTTTGAACGACAGGAAGCTGTGCACACGCGTCGCATGGCAGGCATGACTTGGGAGGGGTCTCACCGGCAGAGAGGAAGGTTGAGTGCGGGCTCTTTGGTGTGGCTGAGCGGGGTGGGGACACCTTTCGGCTGACCCAAGCCCAATGCGCCAATAGCCGAGTCTTTGGGGAGAACCCAGGGTGTGGGGGCTGCCAGCCCAGCAACTCCTGACAGAGCTGGGCTCCAGTGTCTGTCACCCAAATCACACGTGCACACGTGCGGTGCTTGTTCCCCGTTCTCATGAGAATTCCTGCCTCTGCCATACAATATACACATAAACATAACACACTGACAAAAGTGGAAGTTGTGTATTTTAAAGTAACGACACTTCTGAATTTATTTTTAATATCGATAAGACTTAAATGAATTACTTGAGGGGGTAGTGAGTGTACTGATTTTAAATGTTATGATTCTGTTATATTTTTCAATAAGTTTTTTAAAAATTAAATCAGCTATTAAATTGAAAAAAAAAATGCTTGCCTTCAAAACCAGGCACTTGGGAAAGAATCAAAGTGATTCTTTTTACTTAAAAAAACTATTTAAGAATAGTCATTTTTGGCCAGGCTCAGTGGCTCACGCCTGTAGTCCCAGCTACTTGGGAGGCCGAGGCAGGAGGATCGCTTGAGCCCAGGAGTGTGAGGCTGCAGTGAGCTGTGGTGACGCTACTGCACTCTACACGTGGAGCGAGAGAGCAAGAGCAGGAGATGTGGGTTTGAGGGACATTCTGCATCTGACAGGCCAGAGGGCTGAATCTCGCCAAAGAGTCAGAGAACCTCCTAGAAAACTGTGCACCCAGCCACACGGAAGTGAGGAAGTGTGGGCAACTTACTGAAAGCCCCTGTTTGATGAATGTCCCCAACCTTCCAGGGATTGCGGGGGATAGCGTGTGCTGCCAGAGCCACCCCAGCCGTGCGGACACAGGGCTGGACAGCTCAGAACGCGGGGTGGCTTGGCACGTGGTCTCCGATAGGCTTCCCAGCCCGGAGCCACGCCAGGGGCCAGGTCTCTAGCACCGCTGTCTGGAGGGCAGTCTGGGGTCTCGGCCACCAGAGAAGGCACATGATCGAGCCCTGGGTGGCCCCCACTGTCTTCGGCTGGGCCCCAGGTAGGAGGTTGTCGGAGGAGACTCTTCTGTGTCCCTGTCCCTGGCTGTTCTGACCCTGTGTGAGGGGTCCAGAGATCCAGAAAGTCCAAAGTGGAGCGAAGACCACTCACCATGCCCTGCCCTGAGGAGAGTGTCCCCCGACCCCGGTCACTCCCGCTCTGGGGGGGAAGGAACTGCCTTTACACAGAACCCTCCAGTCCGTCCCTGGGGAGTGTCCCAGCTCAGAACAGCAGACAGGGACCGCCCGCAAACCGCAGGGTGCTGCCGGGATTCCGCAGGCTTTTCCTCCCTGCCCGTGGGTTTTTATTCACGTCTCGATAGCAGCAATAGAAATAGATCTGCCTGAATAAGTCATCGCCGCAGCCCCCTCGAGGGGAGAAAGATGTGTCCTCCCCTCTTTGTCTTTTTCAACAGAAAAAAACACAATAGCAGAACCCACAAAGAAAGACCAAGATTAAAATGTTCCGTGGCTCCTAACACCCCCGTTTCAATTCCGGGTAGCTGACTGCACTGTGCCTCCCCTCGGGGAGGACTGGGTTGGCGGATGCAGTTCGGAATCATTTGTGTCATATAAATGCTTGTGATTAGATTTGTAATAAACCATTTTGATTCTATTCCCGGGGCTTGAATAGCTGTTTGAACGTGGCTGGGAGGCCCTGAAAGGGATCCAGGTAACATCGTTATGGGGGACACCCTTTTAATTCTTTGACGTGTTTCGTCAAAGGTGACTAGCGGTAGGTGCCAGCTGAACCCGGGCAAAGAGAGAGCTATTGAATTTAATTGGTTCCATTTGTCATTCAAGACTGACTGTGCCGCACCTCTGTCTGTGACTCACTCCGAACTTGCCGGCCTGCCCCACCGTGCCCACGGCTTGGGAAGGAAGCCGGCTTTGGATTCCAGGACTGAGCCCACTCCCAAGGGTGGGCTTAGCATACGGCTCGAAGTCCATCACCAGGAACCTGCGTGGCCTCTGGCTGGGCGGATACCGCCTGAGAAGTTGGTATCCCAGGAGGGGCCGCATGCAGAAACCCAGCATGGCCATTCCCGGTGTTGTGCCACGTCTGATGCCGGGAGGGTCGTGTGCAAGGAGAAAGGACGGTCCCGTTGAGTCACAGTTTACAGACCCTGGGGCCCTTCTCCTTGCAAACAACCAGACTACAGCTGAGCTCCGGGCCCTGCTGAGAGAAACAGAAATCCCGGGAAGCACAGTCATTGCAACAGGCCATTTGGAGGAAAAGCACGATCCTCTCACAATGAGGCCAGACAGAGGCCAGGCCCAGGCCAGCATCTCTGTGCGCATACCTGGGCCTACTCCTGGAGG
This sequence comes from Lemur catta, assembly GCF_020740605.2. Lineage (NCBI taxonomy): Eukaryota > Metazoa > Chordata > Mammalia > Primates > Lemuridae > Lemur > Lemur catta. The sequence goes on along the minus strand of NC_059130.1, from coordinate 124,990,267 downwards.
AAACTGCAGTTGGCCACTTGCAAGGCATCCAAAGACAACATCGTCTGCACCAAGATTCCTTTGCCAATGACCATTTTTGTCTGTCAAGAGCAGCAAGAATTGTTCTTTATGGGGATTGGCGAGGTGTTTGCTTAGACTTGGCCTGCTGAGATTTGAGCTATTTACAAGAGCTGATCTCAAAATATCAGGCCTGATACCGAAGGGGGTGAGTCACCGAGCTCCTCTAAAGCCATGTGTCCCAGGGAAAGGAAGAGGCTGGGCTCGGACGGACTGAGTCAGCGGCAGGGAAGGCGCTGAGCACAGCCTGGCTGGATCCATCCCAGCCACGCCCCAGACTTTTGCTAAGAACCTGCTGTGCCAGGTCCCACCAGGGCTGGGATGGACAAGCCCATCGTGGCCTCTGCTTGGGGGAAACTGGCTGCTGTCCCTGGTGCAGGGAAAAGTTACAGCTGCAACGCTGCACACAGGACAATGACTCTGCAACGTTGGACTGGGAAAAAATTGCAGCTGTGATTTCCAGAGAGGCAGAGTAGCCAGAGGGGGTTTCACGTCCCATCCATCCACCCACCCATCCATCCATCCACCCACGTACCCATCCATCCACCCACTCATCCACCCACCTATCCACCCCCCCACCCATACATCCACCCATACATCTATCCACCCACATATCCACCCACTCATCCTATCAGTCCTTCCATCCATTTGTCCACCTACCTACCCATCCACCCACCCATTCATCCATCCACCCACCCACTCATCCATCCACTCACCCATCTATCCACCCATCCACCCATCCATCCATCTATCCACCCACCCACTCATCCACCCACCTATCCACCCACCCACCCATACATCTATCCACCCACACATCCACCCATCTATCCAGCCACCCATCCTATCAATCCATCCATCCATTCGTCCACCTACCTACCCATCCACCTACTCACTCATCCATCCACCCACCTAACCATCCACTCACCCATCCACCCATCCATCAACCCACGCATCAATTTATCCATCCACCTACCCAACCATCCATCCACCCACCCACTCATCCATCCACCCACCCATCTGTCCACCCATGTACCCAACCATCTATCCATCCACCTACCCATCCACCCACCCACCAACTCATCCATCCACCCACTCATCCATCTACCCACCCACTCATCCACCAACCTATCCACCCACCCACCCATACATCCACCCATACATCTATCCACCGACACATCCACCCATCTATCCATCCACTCATCCATCTATCAACCCACCTACACATCCACCCACCCACCCACCTACCCATACATCTATCCACCCACATATCCACCCATCTATCCACCCACCCATCTATCCACCCACTCATCCATCAACCCACCTACCCATCCACCCACCCAGCCACCCACCCATCCATCTATCCATCCACCCACCTATCTATCCATCTACCCACCCACCCATCTGTCCATCCATCAACACACCCACCCATCTGTCCATCCACCCACCCATTCATGGAGACATTCAGTGAGCCCCAACTGAACCCATGTCCTGGGTGAGGCTCTGGGGAAGCTTCAGTCACTGTTGGCTGCCACCCTCAAGTAGAGGAGAGGTGAGCAGGGCAGGACAGGTCACGCTGCTGGTCCCAACAGAGCATGCAAGGAGCCAGATGGGCAGCCAGAGCCCACTGCCCAGCCCACCTGCCCCCTTCTGGCCGCACAACCTTAGGCAAATTCCTTCACTCCTCTGTGCCTCAGTTTCCTCATCTACAAATGTGGATGCCCCAGGGGAGATGTGAGCACCCATGACTCCACGGTGTGTCTCAGCAACCTCGGTCTGCTGAAGCAGGGGTGACTGCAATGACCACAGCCTGTGGGGCGGTGGTGGCCAGAGGGACTTCGTCTCCTCCTGTGCAGAGGTGAGGCGGGAAGCCCTGGGGCGGCTCCACGGGGCTCGGACTTCTCTAGAGAACACCGTGAGCCGCTCCCAGCTCACACGTGCTGAACATCCACCTGGAAGTCCCTCTGCAGGTGCAGCCTGCACTGGCTGTTGACAACAGGGACTGGCACGCGTGAGGGGTCTGAGGGTAGTAGGCCCTGAGCAGACCCAGGGGAGCTGCTCTGACCAGCCGAGGGGTGAGGGGCCGAGGAGGCCCCGCGTCCGTGGGCTCCTGGGCCTGGCATCGGCTTCCACACTTGGGGGCTTCTGTCCGACAGAGGAAAGGTCTGGGCTGAGCGGGGCCTGCCGCCCACGTGCCAGCTATTTTTGGAGCCCCTGCCCCCCCCCACTGCGTCAGCCTAGCGGTGTGGGGAGTTCCTCCTGCATCCGCCGTGGGGGTGCCACGTTCTCAAGCTCTGCAGCTTGTCACCGTCAAAGGGGCCAGAGAAAGGTTGTGAATGTGACACTTCCCCGGGGCCTCGCATAGACTCGCAGGGAAACCGCTTCCTGTGGGCAGACGGGCTCCTGCCTCGCCCTGGCAAGGACCTGCCACAGGCGTTTGGTTTGGGCTTTTTTTTTTTTTCAGTCTTTTCTATACTCAAAAACCAAACCAAAAAGAAAGTATCTCACTTCAGAATGTCACAACTGAGTCTGTGGTAACCTGCGACCTTCAGGTTCAGAGCCTCCTGCTCTTGACTCAACTTACATCACATTCAGGTTGAGAACGTGTCTGGCTGTTGGGGTTAGCACTGCGCCGCCGGCTCTGGGTGGGTGGGAGCCGCTGCAGCTCCTGGCCCAGGGCCTGCTGGGGTAGGGGTGGCCCTAGTGTAGAGCCTGGATGCGGGGGACACCTTATAAGCCAACCGGTATCTGGGGGACTTTGCACCAGTAGACTTTACCTGTCCAAATTGCCCCAGAGGTTACATGGGTGGCCTGGGCATCAAAGTCCCCGGACAGCCAACGGCGGCAGGGCCGGACAGGGGTCTCCCTGCCTGTGAGGGGCAGGATGCCCGGCGACAGGGCTGAGCTGGGCACAGGCAGAGGCCGCGCCATGCTGGTGTCTGTTGGGAGCGTTGGCCGGACCGTGCGTCTGCGTGTGGCACCCGCGAGACAGGTCTTGGGTTCTCTCTGCAATGTCAGCCCGGGGGACACACAGACGGGCAGGGCATTTACACCCAGAATCCCCTTAGAGCGCCGGGATTCACTGAGGTCAGAAACTGAGATCCGCTGGAGAGACAGCGAGGGCCCCGTCCCAGCAGCCTCTGCAGGGACCCACTTCTGGGCACACACTCGTGAATTCTGCCACAGAAACTCCGTTCACGTCATCTTTTCAGGGACAAAATGTCTTATACCGTGACCTCCTCCCCGCAGCTGCGGCTGAGTCCAGGCCTCCCGCACACTCGCCCTTCAGGTCACCGGCTGCAACAGCCTCGCAGCCCACAGGGGCAGGGTCCCCCGAGGATGCCCAGGGACGCCCACCCGGGCTCTCGGCAGTGCCTGTGGGCTTTCTCCTGGGGGACGCATGCATGTCCAAGACCTTCTGGAGGAAGGACGGAGACCCCACAGGGAAGGCAGAGGCATCTTCTAATCGGGGAATGCAGGACGGGGCCTGTCGGGGCACCCCGCTCTTCTTCTCACTACCAGAGATGGCCTGTCCCTTTGGGGATCCTGAGGCACCTGTCGAAGGATTCCAGAGGGCCAGAGGTGCCACTGCTTCTTGCTTGTCCACGAGACCCAGGGAAGGGCCAGCTTCTGACCACCCACGCTAGGCACGGCCCCAACGAGCAGGTGTGGCCAGCCGGGGACGCGGCCAGCAGTGTCTGCAGGACACACGCAGTCGGGCACCCTCAGGGGCCATCTGAGCGTCTGCAACAGGCTGCCAAGGGCAAACCCGTGGTCCTTAGCGCTCACCACGTGTGCGTGTAGCCCTGCGCCTCTGAGACGCTGGAAAGATGAGGCCTTCTAGTTCCGTGGGGGACACTGAGGCAGGACCCCAGACAGTCCCCGCACTGTCAAGTTGGGAATGACAGGAGTTTGCGGCCGGACAGGCACGTGCTATTCGGATTCAGAGCGCCCTGGAGGGAGGGACGGCCACCAACGCCTGCTTGTACTCCCGCAGGGACAGAGTGCTCACCACTCTGCCCACCCCACGGGCTGCCAGTCCCAAGGTTTTGACAAACCCTCTTTTCCCTGCTGACCCTCCTCCCAAGGGGATTCTGTGTTTACGAGTCTGTTTCATTCCTTTATTTTGCTATAGACGTAAGAGCACGAGTTTGAATCACTAATTTGCCCGTTTACCTCTGAGGGGTCAGGGCTGCAGCCTGTGACTGACGAGACAAACGACGGACCAGGAAGGAGCCGAGCCCCAGACATGGCCCTCAGGCCACGGAGGGAGCAGCGGCAGGGCAGGGCTTGGGGACACACCTGGGGTGTATCTGTGCAGGTCATGGGAAAGGCTAGGGACAGACCCTGCAGTGGGGAGTGCAACTGAGGCCCCTCTGCTCCCCCGTCTGCTGCCGACGTGGGACGGGGCACGAAAGTCCCCTCAAACCCCCGGGGCCCTGCAGGGTCTGTGTGACATGCACAGTCAGACCAGAGCTCTGCAGCCATCGCCAAGTCCCCTTCTGGCTTCTGCCATGTTCATAGTTGCTGCTGGGACAGTCACTCCCCATGTGGGGTCCCCAGCCCAAGAGGAAAAGAAGAAAATAAGGAAAGGTTGGAAGGGGAGGAGGGAACAGAGAAGGCGTGAGAAGAGAACTAAGAGGAAACAGGGCAGTGAGGAGCTGGGGCTCTGCACCGGGCTCTGGGCTGGCTGTGGAGGGCGTGTGCGCCGTGAGCCCCACCGCCCGGGTGTCGGGGGTTCTCGGGGTGATGGTCTGTGCTCCCCAGGGAGCCTGGGCACCGTGCGGGATGTGACCTGTGAGGCTCGAGGTGTTTGCAGAGAGACGGTCTGTGCCCCCGGGGGGCTCCGTGGAATCTGGTCTCTGAATGCTTTGGAGGGGAAGGGTCCGAGGACCCCTGGGCGTCACATGGCAAGTGGTGTCTGAGCAGGTTCTGGCCCGGGCCTTGCGTCAGGTCTCCGACCGTGTCTGTGGCCCCAGAAGGCTGTGAGGTGTGGAATTTGGTGGCTCTTTTTCCGATGTGCCGTGTTTCTCAGGCTGGCTGTGAGCCAAGGGGACTGCCTGTCATGGACATGGGAGCAAGTCCTCCAGGCATGGACCTAGGGTGTCCCCAGCGCCTTCCTCTGCCATCAGAGACCCCGTCGGGCACATCCGGATCCCGGATCCCGTGCCCTCTGAGACCTGGGACCCTGGCCCTCGTCTCTCCCCCACACTCAGCGCTGCCCTGAGGACTGCCCGGTGGAGGCCACACCTGTGGAGGCCACAGCTTCTTCCAGGGACAAGCCCAGGAGGCCTACTCCACTCGCCTGCCCTCATGAGCTTGGGAGAGAGTCTGTCTCCATTTGAAGGGACGGCTTCCATCAGTTGCTTGCTTTTCCTGGAAGCAGCCTCTCTCCCTCCCTCCCTCCCTCTCCCCACCCATCCCTCCTGTCCCCTTCCCCCCACATCGCCCTCGGCCTAAGCAGGTGGGCCCCTGGCCTGCTGACTCTCTGGCCAGGACTCTGTCTTGGTGGTGGCACACCCCCATCCCACGTTGTCCTTAGCGCTCGGTCAGCTCACCACCCCGCCCCGTAATGAGCATCAGGACAGGGGTGACAGCCTATCCAGGCCCCACAGCCGCGCCGGGCAGCGGTGTTTGCAGGACGCCTTCCCCCACCTCCTTCCATCACCAGAATGGACCTTCTGTTTCACTACTCGTGGATGCCATAAATGGCAGCGATTGTGCGTGTGCCTATGTGTGTGTATGCCTGCGTGTGCATGTACGTGTGCCTATGTGTGCTTATGCCTGTGTGCGTGTGCCTATGTTTGCATGTGCCTGCGAGTGCGTATGCCTGTGTTTGTGTGTGTGTGTGCCTGCGTGTGTGTGCCTGCATGTGTGTGCCTGTGTGTGCATGTACCTGCGTGCCTGTGTGCCTGCGTGTGCATGTGCCTGCATGTGTGTGCCTGCAGACAGACGAGAGACCCACACAGTTTCACGGCTGGGGCTCATTGCTCGGAATCAGCTCATGGGTCCTTCCAGAAGGGGGAGGGATGAGGAGACCCTTGCCTGGCTCCTACCAGCGCCTGGCTGTTGGGGCGGGCGCCAGCCCTGGGCTTCTGGGGGCCGCATTACAGCTACGGCCCTCGGGGAGCGGAGGGCAGCGCCGGGGCCCTGCTCCTCCCTGCATGCGGGGAATCCATTAGCCGGCCGACGACAGACGTCTCGGCATCCCTGCCTGTGCACACAGCCGGGATGGGGCCAGCCGCCGGCCGTGCCCATTAAACGTGAAAGAACCGGCCCAGCAGAGAGCCCGCAAATTAGGAGTGTAGGAAACCTCAAATGATGTGCAAAAAAAATTGTCAAGGTTAAGAGAATTTTCCCATCACTTTGCTTCATGCCTCGGCGTTTCTGATGGGGGTGATCTGTGAGCTGGGGCGGTTTCCTTTGAAGGTTCCGGTCCCCAAGGCTCAGCCCAACGCAGCCCTGGAGCCAGGCTCCGCATGCCGGGGGGGGGGGGGGGGGGCGGGAGCTGCTGGGATCTGGAGGGAAACCCCGCTCTGTGGCTGTGGCGGCCCCCAGGTCCTGTCCCCACCGGCTCCCAGATGACCCCAGAGGTGTCAGGGCTAGAAGACTTCATGCAAACGCTTAGGCCCAGCTCCCAGACGTGGCTGGGTGTTGCAGGCACCCAGGTCCGAAAGGCCGGGCTCCCTGCCCCCCAGGCAGGAGGGACGGCCACTCTGGCTTCAGACCCTCGGTGCTGGCCCTTCCTGGCACAGCAAGGAGCCTGTGTTCAGCTGCACCTGCTGTGACCTTTGACACCTGCCTCCATCTGGGTGCACCTGTTGCCAAGTTTTTGCCCACAGAGGCACGAGCTCCAGGAGCACCCGGAGCCCAGGGAGGACCCGGTCAGAGGCGGCCAGGGCAGCCTGAGAGCCACCGACCTGGGGAGGGGGGACCTTGCTCTGTCCTTGTGGCTGCTGGCAAGTCGCACTACACAGGAAGCAGGGACAGAGACCTGTGACTGCCCGACTCCAGAGCAGGGCACGGCGACCCTCCCTCTGGTCTGGAGAGCGTGCAGGGGTGTGGCTGACACAGCTCTGGGCTCGGGCAGCCGGGGCTGCGAGCCGGCCCTGCTCCTGGGGCAGCTGCGTGTCTGGGGCTCCATCTCCTCTTCCGCGAAACGGGGCAACGTCCCCCTGTAGATTCGTGGGGGCGAGTAGGGCCTCATCGGCATGGAGCACCCAGAAGGGCCTCAGCCTGCTCAGCTTTGGGGTATTTCCCAAAGACCCCCCTGGGCCCCTGGAGAGGCGTAGGGGGAAGGTGGAGAGAGGAGACGGCAGTGTTGGAGCCTGTTCTGCCCTTTCTGGAACCAGAGGTGGCACCGGCCCCTCCACGCCCCAAACAAGAAGCCAGGCCCGCAGCATCCCGCCCACCTGGCTGAAACACAGGCGCAAGGGGGTCTCGAGCGCCCCTGCCTGGCCTGAGGCAGGAGAGCAGCAGCTTCCAGAGCTCTGCCCAAGCCACGCCCCCACCTGCTCCATCATTTGAGGCTTCCCAGGTGGGCTCTCAGGACCCCCACAGGGCTGGGCTCTCCATGCCCGGACAGGGAGCAAGACAAGGTCTGGCATCTCCGGTGAGGCCCCGCTGCCTGACCACGATGAGGGACGCAGGCCCGGCCCCCAGTGCGTCTGCCGCTGGCCCAGGACTGCGAGACCGGGACAGTGGCACACCTGGCGCCCTCCAAGGCCCGGAATCCTAGTCTCTGTGGCAGGAAGGAGTTAGCCAAGACCTCCTCATCGCCCAGAAGGCCAGCCTGGGTGCCCACAGGGAGAAGGGAAGTTCCTGGAACATTAGAGGCTGCCAGGGTAAATCCCACCCTGTGACCACCCAGATGGCTGGGGCCGAGGGCCAGCAGTGATGAGGAAGGAGGGGCTGCCGGGCCCCGGGGCCCCACCTGCAGGGCAGGAGAGGTTGGGCGGGGATTCGGGACCGGAGGATTTGTCGCCTCTGGGCTCCGGGCCTCTGCACCCCGAGAGGCACAGGGACAGACCAAGCTCCAGAACAGTGTCCCCTGTGGGTGAGAAACCAGCCATGTCCCTGTCCAGACATGCTAGAGTGAGCTGGACATGTTTACCCTGGCACGAGGACGGCTAGGACTCGGGCCTCATTCAAATACCTGCAGAGCCGTTATGTGGGAAAGAGACTTGTTCTGCATGGGGGCGGGGGCGTCACAGGAAGGGAGGGTCTGTCCACCCAGGAGAGACTCCCAGGGCTGCCACACATTCAACAGGACCCTGGCTGTCCGGGGGTGTGCCCAGTGGGTCCCTGGGGGACAAAGCACTTTGAGGGGCTTGGGCGTGGGTGGGAGGGAAGGGGCTGAGGTCCTGCCGTGACGCAGGCCCCATGTGTGGGTGTCGAGAGGGAACAGCCGCCGCGAGTCCTCCCTCTGCGGGACTCAGCTCTGGTGGTCCCCGCATCTTCCCCCAGGACAGGCCCCTGAGGTCCCACGAAGGGCTGAGCGTTCTCTGGCTGCAGGAAGGCAGCAGCAGATGCCCCGCCCCGTGAGAGCCGACCGTGGGGACAGCCCCTCGGGGAGACATTTATAGGCAGAATGCAGCATCCGCCCCCAGATGTCAGCCTCAGGGGCTTCGGCTGGGGCCCCTGCATCCCAGGACGTTCTGACACATGTCCCAGCCCGCCCGGGAAGTGTGCAGAGGGACGCGGGGAGGGCTGTGGAGGACACAGAGGGCGGCACGTGGGGCCAGGTTGGGCCCAGCAGGCTGCCTCAGGGCCACTGCTCAGGGGGCTGATGTTGTTTCCAAAGACACGTGCTGCGTCCGCAAGCCCCGGGTGGCAGCCCTGACACCCCCATGCACACACATGTACATGAGCATACATGCCCACATGCAGGCACATGACCATCTACATACTTGCACGTGGGTACTCATGCACAAGTCCACATGTGCACACATGTGTGCACATGCGCACACCCACATACATGCACAAACTGGAGCACTTAAAGTAGTTGTTGGTCGGCTTGTTCTTCCAGAGACTTCTGGAGGAGACAGGCCCCAAGCCCTAGAAGTCGAGGTGAGACCAACACTCTCATGCCAACACCTAGACGGTAGGAGAGGCCTGGGTGGCAAAGCCCACATGGTGGCTGTGACAGCTCACAGCATCATTTACCATCTGCCCCAGGCCATAGAGGGGGACAGAGAGAGACCGAGAGACACAGGCAGAGAGACAGAGACAGAGACAGAGCAAGGCAGAGAGAGGCAGAGATGGGCACCCCAGACCCCCCCAACAGGTGCTGTGGGACTAGTGGGGGGGCAGGGAGGGCCTGGAGGTCCCCTGTCCCCCTCCCCCCTCCCTGTGACAGAGGAAGGTGGCCGGGCTGCCTCAGGGAGGTGGCACTAACCACAGGTTTTGCTTGGTGGGTTTTTTCAGCGGTTTCCTGCAGCGCGTCAGCAGTGGGGCAGAAGGTGGGGGACCGTGAGCGACCTTAGGTCTTGGGGAGGGGCCTCTCCACATGGGGCTGGTGGCCCTGGGACCACTCCCTGGAGGACAGGACAGCCAGCCCCCTGCAGCCTCCTCCCTCCCGGGCCATGCCCCTCCAGCCTGTCTGGGCAAAGGTCGAGTGTGGAAGGTGGGGTGGGTGGGCTGCGGGTGATCTGTGCGGCTTGGGCAGGGCAGGCAGTGACCCCCCCCCTGACGGTGTGAGGACCCTGGGAAGGCTTCGCACAACCCCGTCAGCGGCCAGGGCCTCAAATGTCGGGGGGCTGCCGTCCTGCCCAGGCAGGGCTGTTTCCGTGGAATCAGGTCACAGAGGTCTCTCTGGGCCCCACCCTGAGCCCTGAACACGAAGGTGGTGGCAGACCCCACCAGGACAAGGCCCAAGCCAACCAGGGCCCAGGGCAGCAGGAAGGTGCCCCCCGAGCCCCTGTCTCGGGTGCATCTGGAGCTGAGGGTTTTGCCTCCCAGGAAGTGGCCTGACCCCGCCTGGTCCCTGGGCTCCACTCGGAACACGTGGCCATGGCAACACGATGCGCCAACCTGGGCGCTGCCGTGTTGAGGGTGAAAGTCTAGACCCAGCAGGGGACACTGCCCGGCCTGGCGGGTCCCCAGCCTCGCTCACAGGCTCTGTGTGCAGTGTGGTGTGGTCAGCAGGCCCCAGGGGAAGAGACCTGCGGCCTGGGGACGGGAGGGCACGCTGCCCGCCCCATCGTGGCTGTGTCCCTACTAGCCGTCACTTGCAGGGGAGCAGCCCCTGCCACCTCCACTCTCCTTGGGGGCCTCAAACCTGGACCTGCCTCCTCTCTGGACCACGGGCTCAGCGCAGCCAGCCCAGCGTGGACGGGACTCACAACCGGCCGTGGGCCACGAGGGACACAAAGAGGGACTGGGAGCTCGGGGACCCCAGGAGTGTGCCCCTTTCTCCGGCCGACTGCCCGCTCTGTGCCCTGAATCTCCATCGCCCACCCCTTGGGCCCTCGCTGCTCACCGGTAGGCGGAGCTCCAGGATGGGCCGATGTCAGCAGGGACACGGAGAGAGAAGCCCCGTGGGAAAGAGACCAGACCCTCGCCCGGCTCTGCTGTGCTCGGGGCCCCACGTTCTGTGGGGTCTCTGGAGAAGAGGGTGCAGGGGCAGGGCACGTGGACCACGTGACTCCTCGCTGCTCTGCGCTGACCGAGCCTTTCAGAAGGAGAATTCCGGCAACAGGCCTGAGGTGGCTCAAGACTCCAGGAGGCGCGTGCTGAGCATTTGGTGCTGGGCACGGGATGCGGGGACACCCGCAGCTCTGGACGCCGCAGATGCGGGCCGGAGGCGGGCAGGCGGGCTCCAGCCGTCTCCTGCCCTCCCTCCACCCCCACGCCTCTGCCTCCACCTTGCCCGGCTTGCTCGGCTCCGTGCACCCCTGCCTTTCAGAGCCAGCGTTGGCTTTGCTCTGGGCACGGATAACAGTCCCTGGAAGGCAGAGAAGTCTCAGAATTGAGGTCTCAGCTCACAGCCCCTTTCTGGATTGGCCTCCATGGTGTCCGGCCAAGCTGGGCCCCAGCGCATCTGCTCAGAGACTTGTCTTTTGTAGGACGGCGCTGCCATGAGGGCTGCCACGGGGGCTCCGGGAGGGGCCACGGTTTCAGGGTGTGACGGGGTAGGGACGCACAGATGGACTCTGCGGCAGCATCTGTGAACCCCGGGACACAGCAGTTGCCCCGAACCCTCCGTTTCCTCCCCGGCTCTGAGGCCAGGTGGGCCCTCGGTGGCTTAGGAAGTGTCTGAGGGCGTCAGGGGAGCACCTGAACTGCTCACAAGGCCCTCGACTCTCCGGCCAGGGGTGGCTGGCTCCCAGACCTCAGGTGGACAGACGCCTTCCTCTGTGCCAGGTCCTGGTGTTTGTAACGGAGCCCTCCAGAGAATTCCATGGAATGGGGCCCGTGGTGCCCAGAGTCTGCCTCCAGTTTTTACTTGGACAGGTCACTGCCCCCTTGCCCGGACTTCACCAGGCCCTTCTGACTCCCTGTGTCCACCACCTCTGCCTGCCTGGGTACACTGCCCCCGGGACACACCTGCCCCCCCGGGACACACCTGCCCCCCCGGGACACACCTGCTCAAGAACACGCCTGCCCATCTGGACGCAGCCTTTCTGCTTTCAGTGCGGGATCTCAGTGTAGGGGTGTCCTCAGCCCCTGCCCACTGCCCCTGCCCTCCCGCCCTCCCTGGGCTGCCCAGGAAGCTCGCCAAAGTGCTGCTGGCTTCATTGGCCTTGGATTCAGGATGCAAAGTAGGCACCGAACGGAGCAGGTGGCACCTAGGGGGCTGGACTCGTGGTCCCACCGTGCTGGGGGACACCCTCTCTCGCCAGTAGACAGCGGGTCAGGTCTTCTTGCAAGGGATCCTCGCAGAAGTGCAGGGTGATGCCGAGTAAGAAAAACAAGCCTGAGAAGCTGCCGCTCTGCCCGTCGGGAGCGGCACTGAGGCAGCAGCAGCGCCAGGCTGAAGCCAAGTCGGCGCGTGGCTCTGAGGGCGTGGTGAGAACAGCGGCGCTCGCTCGGGTGTCAAACCGAAACTTTCCAGTCTTAAGGAAACGAAGTGCTTTTCTTACTTTCAGGATGCTGTGCAGGCTGACGTGAGCGTGCACACACACACACACACATGCACCCCCTCTCGCCCGCACACCCCAGCAACACCTTTACCTTCAAGCACGGTTTCCTCCAGCCCAGCGCGGCCCTGCC